>NC_053455.1:2644186-2944186 GCF_015227805.2 Hirundo rustica | reverse complement strand
CTCAGGAGGAATAATGAGCTGGACCCAAGCGACTTTGCTCAAGACAAAAATTTGGTTGAAACTGGTACACCCCTCCAGGAACTTCAGTTTGGAATTGTCATATTCTGATGAAAACCCCATTTGTCAGGAGGAGGACATTCCTGACATCTCTTCCCTGAACGGCTTAAATTCCCTTCATAAAAGCAGAACAATTAGATTACTTAATATTTATAGTAAGGAAAGTTGCAGTTGTGCTTCCAGACCCTTTTTTGGGTGCTCACAGATGCAACTTTTAGCCAACACCGTTTCATCATCATCTGCTGCAGACAACCTGAAGAGGACACCCATGTGCTGAGAGCCCAGACTGGGGTTTAAGGAGCGGTTCTGTCTCTGAAAGTCTCGCTTGAGCTCGCAAAAGTTGCTGCTTAAAACACATTTAGGGTTGTGGTTGGATACTTGGAAAAGTTTCTTTCCCCAAAGGGTGCTGGGCACTGCCCAGGCTCCCCAGGGAATGGGCACAGCCCTGAGGCTGCCAGAGCTCCAGGAGTGTTTGGGCAATGCTCTCAGGCACAGGGTGGGATTGTTGGGGTGTCTGTGCAGGGCCAGGAGCTCAACTTGATCCCTGGGGGTCCAACTCAGGATATTCCAAAATTCTGTGTCAGCCCCACAGTGGCAAAGAACCCTGTTGTGAAGGTGACAGTTTGGGAAGCAGCACTGGACAATGGTCCGTGCTCCCGCCTGGAGAGGATGGAGTTTGGCAGTCCTGAAGCATGGAGGAAAGGATGGATAACTGGCCCTGTGGCTTTCCATGAACTCCATGTTCATGTCCAAAGGACACTTGCCTTCCAAAGCAGTCATTCCAAAAGGGAACAGCGAAAGGCTGGATGCATGGATGATCCCAGAAAACTGCACACCTCCATCTTTGGTACTTTCCTTGCCTTTAGATTGTGTTTCACAGAGTAGTAACTTGTGGAAGTGCAGGGCTGGGGGATCTCTGCTTTCTTCAGTGACACAAGGGCGAGTCCTTCTGGATCCTGAGGTGGAGGGTGTGAGCCACCAGCCCTTCCTCCCACACTGGCCGTGGAGAGCAAGCTGTGCTGGACGGCCTGATGCTTTTATAACAGCCTTTTCTTCACAAGAAGCCCAGTGCCCTGTCCCTCACTTCAGCCTTCTCCTTAAAATCCAACCTATATAATTCCTACTGCCTTTCTCTGTCCTTCCACCATCCAACTTTTTTTTTTTTTTTTTTTTTTTTTTTTTTTTTTTGACTCTCATTTTCCCCTCACTTCTCCTTGAGACTTACATAAATATCCATGGGGACTCCAGCAGACCATTTTCTTGCTGAGTTACACGGCTGGAAACCCAGAGCAATCCTACTCACTGGAAACACTGAAGTCAGTGGAGCTACTGCAGCATCCACCGGTGGGAGTTGAGTGATGTCCTGAGCAGCTTCCCGGTGTGCTTCCCTCCCTTTCTGTTCCCGCTCTCTTCCAAGGGGACTGAGAGTGAGGAAGGGAAGATGAATGGATGTGTGAACCATGCAAACACATCGACTCCCTCTAGTGGCTTTGACTCCATATGGAAGCTGATGGCTCCTTCCTTCATCTCCAGCCTCGGAGGACTGAGGCCACAGCAGCCCAGGGGCTGGGCTCAGGCAGGACAAGGGACCCTGCTGTGAGACCTGTCGTCTCATGACACCCTTTCCCCTGAAAAATGAGATTATTTGGAGAAGAAGCAGCTCATGTGCATTGGAACGGGAAAGAAATGGAGGCAAGAGATCCTTGTGAGTTTGGAGAGCCCAGGACACACTCAGGATTAAATACGCAACAGCCTCTAGATTGCAGGGCCTCGTGTAGACAGTGCTTTGTCCAAAAAAGGCTTTTATTCAGAGTTTCTAAAGCCCTGTCACCAGAGATGCTTTGATTTGCCTGTCTTTTCTGCCCTATGTAGCTGATTTTTGGGGGGCTCTCCATTCTTAGCTCCATGAAACCTATGTGTGACCGCTTCTTCCTTTCATGATGAAGTCCTGTGGTTACCTCTGCAGCTTCACTAAGCCAAGAATCCTTCCCAAAATCCTCCCCTCTGAATGCATGAACACAAGAGTTGGATTAGTTTTACTTTTTCAGTAAAAACCCTTTTTAAACTTTGTATTTTTTAAAAACAATACCACAAGCCCCTAAGGGGTATATCTTTTTTTTCCTCCCAGAAACAAAAGAAGAGAATTGTCTTCAAATTGTAGCCACAGAGGACAATGTAGAAGACATGCTCATTAGCTAACTAGGTCCTGAGTGCAATGATCCCAAATGTCCCTCTGGATTTCCTTGGTTTCCTGCAATCCCCAGTCCTATTACAGGCATTCAGGCAGCTGTGAAGTTTTTGCGTGTTTAAAGTGCAGCCATTGTGAACAGACTTTCTCTACTTTAAGAACGCATTTTTAAGAATACGGGAATATTAGATATGAGGAAGAAAAGTTTTACAATGAGGGTGGTGAGGAAGCGGCACAGGTGGCCCAGAGAGGTGATGGATGCCCCATCCCTGGAAGTGTTCAAGGACTGAGCAACCAGATCTAGCTGAAAGTGTCCCTGCTTAATGCAGAGGAATGGACTAGATGGCCTTTAAACCTCCCTTCCGACCCAAATTATTCTGTGATTCTATGAATACAAATTTTTCAGCACTCCTTGAAGATGGGGCTTCCTCTGCTCACCAGTGGAGCTGCAACTTTGCTCAAACTCTTCCTTATCTCAGCATCACCTCTGTCTCTTACAACCCCTGCTGCCCGCTTGGAAAGCTCTTGCAAAGGCTTCTGTGCCGTGTGTCTTTCACCATGTGTCTCTCGCCATGTCACCCCACAGCACATTTCTAGATGGTGCCCAAAATTCCCAAACCCATTCCTAGCGGACCTTTTTTGTCCTCTCTCCTGTTCCCGTGCCATTCCCATTCAGTACCAAGAAAGTTTGCACAGGTCACTGATGTTCTCCTTCACTCTTCCAGTCCCTGCTGGATTTGTGCTCTGTCCCATGCTTGCAGGAAGTAACCAAAGCACAGAGGTGCATCCTGGGCCTCCTGAGAAACCTCTTTTAAAAATTCTTTTGCGACAGCAGTAGGAAAAAATGCACTGAAGTGGGGTCCTGGCTTGTCACACTGAATGTTCCTATGCCCTATGACAGTGGAGCTATGAATAGAAGAAGTGATGACAATAATAATTAGGATGGGCTAATTTTTATTATTTTTCCATGGTAACTGGAGTGTTTCCGTCAGTGTGATGTCTTGTGCAGCCGGAGGAGATGGAGAGGCCCAGCCTCTGCAGGGTGACTCAGACCCTCTGGATGGAGCACTGGGGGTCTGGACTGCACAGCTGAGCTCAGGTGAGATTGATCCCTTGGGGGTTGCAGCTGCCCACACCCCAGTGCTTCTAACGGAATGGAAAACGCTCTGGGCTTTTGGAAGAGGCAGCCCTTAAAACCCTTGATGGGACTTTTGGTTTTCCTTTTGTAAATGAAGTTAGTGATCCCAGCTTTGTCTCCTGACCACGTAAACTTCTGTGGCAAGGATCCTTTTTCCCCCCTGATTGCAGCAGAGCTTGGCTGCTTGCTCATCCTCTCCTGCCTGGGCCTCTGGCTGCTGCAAGGGCACGGAGGGATCATCGCTGTCAGTTTACAAACACAGGCATCTCCTATTTTTTTGTGGTTTCCTGCTGAATCTCCAGACTAGGACGCTGAAAAACATACAATTAGTAAATCTTCAAATCCCCAGCTGAAACAATTACAACCCCGTGGCTGTGCAGCAGCGAGATGCCGCTGGATAACGTAATCACAGCTTTACATGGCTGCTGCTGATCGCTGGGTTTGTAATGATTTCATTTCCCCTCTCCCACCTCCTTTCTATCTGCTATTATGTGAAACCCTAAGAACTAATTACAAGTGGGTGGATCAAAGATGATACATTTTAATTTTCCTTCCAGCCTCACCCACTGACGGTGAGGAATCCAGCATAAGCCATTAAACTGTAGGTACTTGCTGACAGAAAGGGAACCATCTGCTGAACAACTTCTGTGAATTATTTTGGAACGCACCAAGGAGAAGAAAGCACAGGCCTGCAGTGACCTTTCCCTTGGTGGCAGAATCCACTGCAAAGTAGACAGTCGTGGCTCGAAGCCAAAAGTTAATGGTTAGTATTGGCACAAAAGACTCCGGCGCACTAGTATTTATTAATTTCCCTGTAGTGGAGAAAATATTCCAGGCATTCTGAGTATAAAACTTCCTAGCACCTGCACAAAACCGAGCTCCAAAATATTCATTTAGAGCATTTTTCAAGAGTCCCTCAGAAAATGTGGGCTTCACATGTTTACTTCCTTGTGGTGTTCTTTTTGTTTTGTCACATCTGATTTGGTCAAACAACCTTTTGTTTTGTTTAGCAATGAGCAATATTTACACAGGGCTTTTTTGGCACATAAGAATCACAATTATTTCATGTCCCTGAGGCAAAGAGGTCGATGGAAACTTATGCCCCTTGTGGACACGTGGACTGGTAACTCATATGTTTTATTTTTATCTATTTTGTCTGTTTTAGTGCACCTGAATAAACTGGCTTTTTCTTTGCCCTTTCTGGTAGATGCCTGCTGGGCTTAATCCAGAGATCACAGAGGTTTCTGTGGAGCTGAGCAGACTTTGGATCACCCCTCAAACTCTCTGGATATCTTGAGTATGAGTTACCCATCTGCCTTAATACTTAAATGGTGTGAAACTTCACCCTGTTTCTTAATAGGTTTTGCAACTGAGCCGTGCCACTGTTTTGAGAGAACAGAGGAAGGATGTCCCACTGAATCCTGCAGGGCACTTCAGTTCTACAGTCCCTCAGTGCTAAAATATTGAACTTTTGAACAGTATTTTAAATTAAACAAGGGATTGCCCATTGCACAGGCAGCCTGGTCTACTCTGCTTGATTTCTGTGGGGTTTTTCTGACTGTGGAATCTGTGGCATTTCAGTGCAGCAGGGCCATTTCAAGGACAGCTTCTTCACGTGTCTACCCAGGAGCTCTAACCAGGAACGCTCTTTCTAGGTCTGTGTTCACAGCCTTGTTGCTCTAAGAGCAGCAGGTAAAGTAAAGACGCAACATAAGTGGTAAATTAAAAGCTGTTTGTGTCTAAGTCATCCCATCTGTGTCTTTTGGATAGAAGTCAACCATCTTTGAAACCACATGCATCAAGCTATTGGCTAAACATCCTCATAGACAGGATGTCTCCTATTTGCATTTGAAGTGCTGTGCTTTCTGTTTAAAACACGAATGCAACTCCCTTATACCATTTTCTCAACCTGTTTACAAATAGTGGCCATTACATAATCGAAAATAGGTGTTAAAATGCTGAGGCTGTCAAGGGGCTTTAAAGCATCTTTGTGTGAAGTACATGAGATTTATTGAAAACACCTGAGGTAGTGAATGCCCCGGGCTCTCCCCTGCCTCCAGCCCAGCCCACCACCACCACTGCCACCCACCACCACCTTTGAAGTCCCTTCATTGGTCACAGAGGCTCTGCGAGTTCGTGTACACACCTATCATTCAAAGGGCAATATATTATCCACATGACAGATGTAATCAGTCCCTTGGTCTCTTAGAAGTGCAGCTGTTGGTGAATTCTTTTTTGTGAATGTAATATTTGAGAAGACTTAAGTTAAAAACTGACACTTCCATTGAAATCTCATCTCCTTTGGAAAGAAGGTTTCCCGTTTTCTGGCTCAGCTCCGCGTGTGACAGCCAGGGATGTGTCAAACAGCATTCAACTGACAGTTTCCAACAGAGATGCCATTAGCAAAGATGGCATGAAAATAACACTCCCTTAGAAACACTTTTAATGTGAGCTGTTTGTTTCCAGAGCTGTGGCAAGGCCAAGTGAAGAGGAAAAACCAATTTAGGAGGAAGGCATCTCTTGCAAGAAAAAAAAAAAAAATAGAGATGCTGCAGTTTGGGAACAGGTAGGAGGAACTGGAGGGAGCAGGACCAAATGAGGAAAGGGAGAGGGGCAGGGACCATTAGTGGTGATCTTGGACCACTTAACCCTCAGTCTATGCACCAAGCAAGGTGACTCTAGCCCAAAGTTACACTAGGAAAGGACATTAAGGGCATGGAGAGGTGTGAGGGAACCATCTGAAAAAAGCTGTTGGCAGCAAACGCCCAGAGAAGCTGTGGCTGCCCCTGGATCCCTGGAAGTGTCCAAGGCCGGGTTGGAGGGGGCTTGGAGCAGCCTGGGACAGTGGAAGGTGTCCCTGCCATGGCAGGGGGTGGAATGAGATGAGCTTCAAGGCCCCTTCCAATCCTAACCATTCCATGATTCTCTGAGGTCTGGAAGGAAAGCACTTCCTTGAACAGGGAAAGGTACCCATCCCCAGCTGGGCCAACTGCCCAAAGTCTTGGCTCAATTGGGAAGCAAACCCCAGGCTGCCCAAAGGCTCGTCCAGTGCCTGAACCGCAGGCTCGTCCTTTCCTTTTACTGGTAAAAATAAAAATATGACCTTCTTTTGGCAGCCTTACAGAGCAGATGCTGCTTTTTAGATGACAGCATAGAAATGCAGAAAAACTTTGGGGATTTGCAGAAATTCTTTCCAACGACAGATTGTCTGGCCTACCAGTGTCATAATGTCAGGCCTGAAACATGCCATAAAGCTTTCTTCCAGCAGAACAAACATAACCCCCTAGACCAGCTCTGTGACAAGCAAGTAAAACAAAGCAGGGTAATTGCGACTGGAAACCCACCAGGCTCTTAATGTGACCTCTAGAGCACTAATAGTTATTAGAGATGCAATGAATAAACGTCAGGAATATCACCAGCAATCCCTATTTAAGAGAGGGACTCCAGAGGGAAAGTTTGTGAGCAAAAATAAAAACCACTTCTGAAAGTGAGTTACAGTAAGGAGGAAGCACTCACGTGGCTCCTGGAGAGCCTGGATGTGTTTTTCACACGCTGGTGGACTCGAGGATGGAGGCAGAGGACTCCTGGCTGCTACAAACTACCAGACTGTCAAATCCCCTGATGCAGAAGATGAAATCCAAGCTCTTTATGGAGCTTCTTCGCTCAGTAAACACACAGGTGGAAAACAAGCGAGGAGGGAATAAGAAGGATATGGCACACTGCATGCTGATCCACCTCAGCATCTTTGGAAGGCCACAGGTTGCCTATAAACAGTTTTTTGTGGGTGGGAGAAGGTGTCAGTCATGCATACAAGGCAGTCCCAGGTGCCCAAAGCTCTTGGGAGATTCCACTCCCTTCTCCCTCCCGCCCAGTCACTGGATAACTGGGGAAGGGAACCGGGGGTGTGTGACTTTGGGGTTATGGTCAGAGTGCCTTCAGGGCAGGAGAGCTTCCTTTCCTGGCAGAGTTTGCCTTTAACTTTGAGAATTTTAACCATAATCTTAATACTTCTTCCACTTCCAACTATCTCCTTCATGCTCCAGCATCAAGGGTGACATGTCAGTGCACAGGTCCTGCCAAGAGATAAATCTGTGCTGAAAGCAAACCCAGAACTTTAATGTACGCAGCCAGAGACCTGGTGTTGGTAAGACCAAACTGCAAAATGCAGAAGATAGACTTTGTGGTGCCAAGAGAAATTCTGGTTTGGCTGACCAGCCTCTGCTCTTCTCTGCGGAGCAATGTGAACAGAATTGACAGAGTAAAAAGTACCAAAAAAAACCCCAACCAAACCCACAAACAAAAAACACCCCACCCCAACCCAACCCAACAACAACAACAACAACACCACCACAAGAAAACAACAACAACAACAACAACAAAACAACAACACAACAAAAAAACCCCACTCCCCAAAAAACCATCAACAAACAAAGAAAAGACCCAACCAAACACCTCGACCCTATATTTTGTTTGTGTAGGAACTGGAAGAGGAGAGAAATGGGCCAATGGGTTTTTTTCCATATGTGGATCTCAGTGCTGCAAAGGAGAAGAAAGCCAAGAGGTTTGATTCCAAATAGCCACTGGTGTGTGGCCATCATTGCACCCTACTGAACAGCACATTTTACATAACATTCCTTGCATTAAGTCTTGAATTTTTGAACTGAAATGACCCAGATGCCTTGGATGCTCCTTTGGTTGGTGCCTGGCTCTGTACCCATGGCACAGGAATAATCTGACCTCCTTTGTCCACATTTAATGAAGGAGCAGGGATCTTGTGGCAGCACAGCCAAAGCTCGTGTGGCTCGTGCAGAGCAGTTCCCCTTTAAATTGGCTGCTCAGCTAAGCCATTTGTATGATTTCAGCGGATCAGATATGTCAGCCTGTTTCCTTTTTCTCATTCCCTTCTCCAGCGTCACCAGTGATATGACTTAAGACTTGGGAGGTAGCACCGAGGCTCGTTGGGTGGTGTATGTAAAATGAGACACTGTTTAGCTTCAAGGCTGGGAATTCAAGAGCTTGGTTGTACAGGCTGGGTAGAAAAGTGTTTCTTTTTATAGGTTTTGAGGGTGCCACCTTTAAATGTTGTGGAGAAACCCCTTGTCCCTGCCATGGACCTCTGCATGTGCTTGGCTGCTGCCTACTCAGCCATGTCCTTACCTCTTTCCCTTCCTCCTAAAGAAAACAATCCCTTGGAGGTATTTTTGGCTTTTTGTTTGTTTGTTTGGGGTTTTTTGTTGGGGGGTGGTGTGGTTTGTGGGAATACAAGGTTTCAGCACTAAAGCACAGGTTTAACTGCAGTGATTGAGTTTGACAGGAATATAAGGATTCCCTAAAGATACAAAACCACCTAGCTTATAAGAGAGGACGAGCCAACCCAGGCCAGCATTATTTTGAGCCTGAGCTGGGTTCCCACCTTTCAAACCCACGCCTCACCCAGGAGCAGAAATGTCCTGCTGGGAGAGCTGTGATCGGTGTGGTCCTGATTAGACTCAAGATGGCACGAGGCTGAGGTCCTGATTGCTTCCATGGGTGTTTGCACCTACCCTGTGCACTGCAACTTGGAGGCAGGGCTGGGGATTTTCTGGTGTGAGGAGATGGGTGACACAGGCCAGTGACACAGGCTCGGTGCTGGGGGGCTCCCTGAAGGCTGTTTCACCCTCTTTCCCATTTGCTGCAACTAAATTTCCCCTCTATTACCCACCCTACACTTCCCCAGACCTTTCCACCTTGCTGAGGTGGGCAGGGGTAGAGCAGAGCTTTTAGTAATGAATTTCAGCAGGTTGTGTCCCCTTTATCTGAGGGGCCTGGGGAGCCTCGGTAGCCCTTGGTTTTCAGCTGTGTGTGGGGGAGGTCAGAGGATCCTCCTGGTTCTGGGATGGGATCGAAGGGGACTGGCACCCAGAAACACTCTCAGATCTGTCTGCCTGCCTAAAAGCCCTAAAAAAAGTCCTAAAAACACACACACTGGCTGCAGCATGCATAGCCCAGTGTGAAGTCAGCCAGGAACAAGCCAGAGAACCTGCCTCTGACCCTGAGGACATTGCTTGAAAAATATTTTCCAGAACTCAGTGCCTGGGGACCTGCAGCTAACAAACATTCTGGAAGTGTAATCACAGCCTTTGGCTCTGCTGCCGAACCACCTACGGGAGGTGAGTTTAAAGAGAGCGGCTTTAAAGCTGTCAACATAAGAAGGAGGGAAGCCAAATTGCTTTCGTGCTTGCGCTCTCGTGCCAGCTGGTTTGTCATGGGATTGGTATGTAGCAAAGATAGAGTTGTCTGCAGAAAAGCTGTATTATTCTTTTTTTGGATGGGTCCGCTGGAGATCAGTCAGGACCCACAGTAATTTCCTGAGGGGACAAATCCAGGCCTGAGATAGGCCACTGGCTCCTCGGAGGTTGCACGGAGCTCTGCGTTGGGTCAGAAAGTCAGCCTTTGAGGAGAAGAGCTGGAGAAGCCTTCCAGGAGTGAGAGCTGATAAGACAGCAGCTCCCCAGCTGGGCTGTGGCCTCACAGAGCCGTGGATGTCATCGGAGGAATGAGAATTAATAACCCTGGGCCAGACTCTGACCTCTGCTATTCAGGCATAGATCCCTGGCAGCTCGTGGGACTCGTCTCAGCCCTCCCACAGGACAGGTCCCCTCATCTCCCACGGGCTCTAAATGGAGCTGGGGACATCTGCTCCCTCTCCGAGGCAGATCCATGTGGAGAAGGATGTAGTGTTGGAGAGAAAGCTGAAAGCCAAGGGCGTGCTCCTGTGCTGAGCGTGGCCCCACTCTTCCTCCTGGCACCTGAAACAGAGGGGTGTGATAAGGACCACCCAGCCAGGGGTGGGATGTCCTGTGCCAGTCCAAGGGGGACCGCTCACATTGGGTGAGAATGTGGCACAGCAGGCTCAGAATTCATGAGCAGCGATACATGGGCTCGATAGAAGAGAAATCCCTGGCCCCAGGCAAAGCATGTGGTGTATTCCCACAAGGATCCAGGTGAAATGGAGGTCAATCACATTAACAGGAGCTTTTCCAGACAAAGAATTTGCCAGGTGTCCCGGCTGCAGGGTGGAAGGTGTTGGTCAGCATGGAGCATCCTGGAAATGTCCCGCTGGTGTCAGCTCTGTCTGTGGGCTCACGGGGCACATGAATGATAAGGATGGGGGCAAGGTGGCCCTGTGCAACGGTGCAGGGCAGGAATATGCTGCCAAACCATCCCGGGAGGATGGGCAGACAAAGCCTTCCCCCTGCAAACCAGTCCCCAGTGCTCTTTCAGGATTTTTCTCCAAGATGCAGACACAGATGCCCACGGTGGCACTCTCAGCATTTCCCTCAACAACTCCCTAAGTTCATTTGCTCAATAAAACACTCTAATGTAAGAATGAGGAGGGATGAATGGTCTGTAGAGAAGAAAAGGACTAAATGTATGCAGCATAAATCATGGTTAAAGCGTTCCCAGCCTCTGCCCAGAGCACTGTCTGTGGTCTGTGTGGGGCTGGGGTCTTTGCTTGGCTCACCCGCTGCCGCTTCCTTGGGCACCTTGATGTGAGAAATCTCACGGCTGGCCAAGATGGGCTGGACAGTCCTGACAAATTGCCCTCCTCTAAAGCCCCAGCTGGGCTGTAACCCTGCAGCAGATGTGAAGCCAGAGGTCTTTCCTCACCCCCTTTTCAAAGGTGCCTTCCCAGGGATGTGAGATCAGCCCCCATCCCTTCCCTGCGCTCGGCGCTGCGAGGAGCCGTGCGTGAGCTGCAGCCCCACGGCTCCTCCCCACATGTGGCTGATCCCTGGTGGTGCTCAGCCCACACCCTGTGTCCCCATCCTCCCGAAGAGCTGTTCCCACCCTCCAGCTGGCTGGGGAGAGTCTCCAGCTGCCTCCGTGAGTCAGGAGCGCCGGCTCGGCCCATCCTCACCTTTCTGGAAACATTGGCAGCCCCTCGTGGGCCCCCAGGGACAGGGCGGCAGGAATGTGTTCTCAAATGAGGTCTGCAGCGTGGAAAAGGTGTGGGGAAGGAGGGCAGGTGGGCAGCTCAGTCCTTGCTGCCACGGGGCTATGTTCTCCAGAGAGAGAGATGGAGCCCATGGATTTTGGGGACCGTGGATTTTTCGGTCACATTTATTACTCCACTGTTGTCTCATTGATTAAATCACACACAACCAAGCCTGGCTCAGAGATTCTTGGGTTTATTGGGGTGGATGGATTGAACGGAGCTTTCCTTATTCAGTGCAGGTGATCCGGAGGTAACTGGTGCTTGCAAGTGGCTGGAGATGCTGAGATGAAAAACACGTGGGGAGCCGAAGGGCTGGGGAGGGACTTGTTAAATCCATGTGTTGTATTTCTCTCAGCCCCGAGCTGCAGGCACTTACAGGACCCAGCAGACTCCACAATGAACAGTTCACCTGTGGACCTCCTCTGGGCTTTGCCCCCCAGAGCACTTTGCAGCCTCGGAGATCATCCAGCACGGACAGGACAGTGCCAGGCTGATGGGCAGCACTGAGGATGAGGATGGTGTTGTTCTCAGAGCTGAAGCAGGGGCGTTTCCCTCTCAGAGCATTTCCATCCCAGCCCAGACAGGATTGGTAGGAAGAACAGGTTTTTTTTATTTAGTCTTCATGGGAAGAAGTGATACTGTTCCTCCAGGATCTCTGTGTATTTCTAGGATACTGCAGGGCTTCAGGACATGAGCAGTGCTCTCCTGACTTTTTCTGGGGACACGTTGCAGCCTGTAGGATCCTGAGGATTTCTGTTGTCCTGGTGAGTGCTCTGAGGCTGGAACTCCAGGGAGGCACAGGCCAAACCTCTGCTGCCCAAGCTGGCTGGTACAGGTGGTCCCTTCCCATTCCCAGTTCCTGGGATATTGTATCATCTGATGTGTTTATCCATCTGTTTGCAATCTCGGGGAGGTTTGGTGTGGTTTTAATTAATGAGCAATTGTTTTTGTGGTTGTTGTGCAGAGCCCCGAGCGATTCAACAGGGGTGGGGGATGCTTATAAATAAAACAATTATTATTACCCAACTTCATTAACATGCAATGCTGCTGTTCCCTCCTTCTGTCCTGCCCCTCACTGCTGTGTCTGGTCAGGTGGGTCTGGAAAGGAGAGTAGTTACAAGAGCCCAAATGCCCTGAGCAGTGGTAGTGTGGACTCTCTGATGAGTCTTTCCCTCACCCCGGCTAGAAATAGTATTTCTCTCCTCCAAGCATTTCCACAAAACTTCCAGAAGACGAATTCTTTTTGAAAGTTTTACTCCTCTGCCAAACTGAGCTGAAATCATCGGCGGGTTAGAAACTATTTGCAACAGATTGATGGTGCGTGTATCCACCTGTGCGCTGTAGCTATATAAATTCTGGGTTTGGGGGGAATGAGGCCCAGAAATGGGCATAGGCACCTAAAATCACATTTAGGCAGAATTTTGTACCCGAGTCGCAAAAATCCCTTATAGAAGGGGCTCTTGGATGGTCCCAAGGTGCTGGATGCCTTTGTGCCCATCAGGTGCTGCAGCTGGTCCGTTCCCCATGACCTGCTTCACCTCAATAAGGGTTATTCCCGGGTCTGCATTTTTACTGCCTGCCTCCTTACAGCTCCTCAGGGTCCCTGGAGCCTTGTGATCTGCTCTCTCCAGAAGATTTTATAATTGCTGCTTTGTTTTTCCCCAATAACCAGAGCAATGCAATACAGCTCAGCGTGCTCAGCCTTGCACCTGCTGTGGGGATGGGACCTGCACCCAACCCCCCCGCTGCTTTCCACTGTGTTCTGGATTTAATCAGGAGATGACACACTGGGCACGGGATGGGATGAGTGTGGGAGCGTGTGATGTGGAGCAGGACAGTGCCAGAGGCGTTGCTCTCCTTGTCACCTCTGGGCCACAGCCTCCTCCATGCTGGGACACACAAGATGCAGCCGACTGGCTGCTCTCCAGGGTCCAGGTGGCTGCTGGCCTTCAGGTTCTGCTTTTTTGGGGATGGATGTGGCCAGCACTGGATCCTCCCAGGGACTGGAGGGGGCATGACCAGAGCCCAGCAACTTTCCTCAATCCATGATGATTTGCCTGGATCTTCATCCCTGAGCCAAGCCACACCAACTCACAGGGATGTGGGGAGAAGCAAACCTTGTGGTCCCACCACAGACAGATCCAGACATGCTCCACAGCCCCAGCACAGTGCAGAGTAGGAATTCCCCACCAGACAGCTCTGCTGGACCCTCCACATCCATGCTCCTCACTGGGGAAGGGTGGCAGATGCCACCACATCCTGGTGTCAGCTGGAAAGGCAGATCTGGCTGTGCCTTGGTCCCTTTCCAGCTGTAGGGAGGTGTCCTGGGACCCCATCAATCCTGCAGCATCAGCTGGAGCCGGAGGAGCTCTGCAGAGCTGAGATTTTGGAATGCTGGGACAGCAAGCTTTGGGATGTCACTGGGGGAGGCACCACAAACAGAAATCAGAAAACAGCTCCTTTTCTTCTTCTGAGATCCTGCATCCCAGCACTTCACACAGAGGGATATGCACCCTTTTCCAGCCACTCTCTTACCAGGAGGGTATTCCAAAGCTGGGGCCTCCTGGAGCCCAGCAGGATATGGGTGACATCCCTGTCCCCTGGCTGTGAACAGGCAGGAGCTGCAATGACAAGGGCAGGTGCTGGTCCTGCTTTAAGGAGCTGATGATCTGCTGGTGACCAGTGACCAGTGGAGGTGGCCGAGTGCAGAAGGGGACATGGCTGGAGGGTCAGGCAGCCAAACCCCGCTCCAGGACATGTGCCAGGGCAGGCAGAGCGTGACGGATGATTTCCCTGGGTGCACTTGCTGTGCCAAATATAACTGAGTAGCAGGAGGTTGCTCTGTTCCTAATTGGGTGATGAAAGCCCATTTAGGAGGCTGAGACCTAATGGTCAGAAGCAGGAGAGGCAGGAATGGAAATGGGAGTGATTCCTGGAGCAGCCAGCACCAGCTGTCCCCACTGTGCGTGTCCCAGTCCTCCTTGTGGCACAGGGAACTTGGAGCTGCACTTGGGGAGGATGGGGTTATCTCCTGGGAAGGCCTTGGTATTAAAAAGGGGTGGATAATACATTTTGAGCATCGAGATGTCTTGGCTGCACATTGTATTATATTTATATTAGCCTTTCTATTTTTTTAAAAAAAAGAAAAAGGGGGGAAAAAAAGAGCTGATTGGAATGGCAGTTTTTATTAAACAAAAGTTCTCTGTCCCCTGGAAGACTTTGGTATAGATAAAGACTCAATTCCAGCAGGGAAGTGCTTGGTTTCTGTAACAGATGCTTTGGTGACAGCCTCCCAGCACATCCTGACCCTGCAGACCAAAGATGAGCAAGAGAAACCTCAGCCTGGCAGATGAGAAGGAACAATCTGGAGGCCTGGAGCACGTGGTGAGCGCAGGGCTCAGCACAGATATTCCCTGCAGGCTCAGTGGCTTTGAAGGCGATCCCATGGCACCCCTCCCACCAGCCCCCCGCACCGATTGCAGCACCTCTGTGGGTGCCCCATCCCTGTTGGGTGGGAATGAGGGACTCCTGAAGGCAAAGGGACAACACATTCCCTTAGTCCCCCTCTTGTGGGGGGTCTCAACAGCTCTGTGCTTCAGCAAAGCCTCTGCAGCACCCAAAGATCTGCTAATTACACACTTGGCCCATGAGCTGTGTTTGCAGAGGAGGGGAGAAGAAGGGATCCATGTACATGGGAGCTACAGGGCAGTGAAGTGATGGAATAATTCACTTAGTGCTGGGACATTTATGAGTCACCTTCCTCTGCCCCTCCCCTCCGAGGTAGATGTCATAAGGGAGACTAACCCTGCAGTAATCTCCATATAACATATGTGATATGTTTACTTATTTCTTTCCTCTGTCTTCCCTGCTCTGCAATGTAAACAGTCATTTGTTCCTCTTCCAGCTGCTGGTACATGGTCTCACCAGTAGGAAATATATTATCATCCAATAAAACCAAACTCTTGGTGGCAATGATGATGATTTATTGATTTTGGCTCCGCCGCCCTCCCAGATGGAAATAGAAGCTGGCAGTTAGCTCATGTCTTACAACCCAGCCTAGCCCATTCCCTTCAGCTTGCTGAACCCTGCACTTTGGAGACGGGATCTGCTCCTCCGAAGAAAGTTTCCAGGGTTGTGGCTGGAATTTTTTAAGACTTCAATCAATGTTGGTTAAATGTGAATGCATCATGGAGACCTCCGCTTCCTAATGGCGAGCTACCCCCGGGGCAGAGACATCCAGGGCATCTCTCCAGCCCTGCAGGGACGTGTCCGTCCCAGTAAACACACGCACCGGGAAGCTCCCGAGCCAACCCAAATAAACACTGAGGAACAGCCTGCAAAGTCCTGACCCATGGAAACTTCCTGGGTCCAAGGGTCTCCGCAGCTGGAGAGGACGTCCTTGCTCCCAGCTGCGGTGCCTGCTCCCTTCCCAGAGGCTCCCTTCCCTTTCCCTGCCCACCCTGACCCCATATGAAGCCACGGGGCTCTGGGAAGTGGCCTGGGAGATCTGGTGTGCCTGCTTCCCAGGGTCTAGTGCCGGGCTGCTCCACTTGCTGGCCAGAGTTCAGCAGGCAGAGCCTTCCCTGGAGCAGGGTTTCCAGCCGAGCCCACACACTTGCGCTGTGAGAAGAGCTGAGACCTCTGTGGTTGGTTCGTGTTTCAGAAGCCACTTGTGTGTGGAAGCCTCTTGGCTGGGCACTACTGGCTTTGCAAAAAAACCCTTTTTTTTCTTTTTTCTTTTTAATTTTTTTTCCCCTCGTTGATCCTCTAACCAGGCCAAGAGGAACCCTGGGAGCCACCAGCCTGCTCAGGGCTGAGTAGATCCTGATGCCTTTTGTGCAGGGTGAGGATTAATGGAGGCAACAACAGAACCACCTTGGTTTGCCACATCAACTGGTTTGGAGACCTGGTCTGAGTCCCACAAAAAGTCTCTGGCCTATGAAAGGCACATGCAGTCCCTGAAGCTCAAACAATTTTTGTATTTCTCAGGTCCACAGATTTTTTGGAACAGCACCGCCAGGCTTGGATAGAGGCATGGCAGGACAGCCACCTCTGCTCTGCCATCTTCACCCTGGGAACCCCTAGAACAGTCTTTCCTTGGTGTATCCCATTTTTGGCTGCATCCCCACCATGGGCATGGGCTGGTGAAGAGGGGTTTTCCCGGAGCAGCTGAGAAGCAGTAGCCAGTTTTCCATGGCAGGAACCTATTGGCATGGCCGTGCCTGGGGCTAGACCGGATTACAGCCACCCTTAAAACTCCCGCTTCATCCTCCGACTGCTCCTGGTCAGAATCTTTCATCTGTTTTGGGAAAGTTTGGTTAACTTTCATGTGGTTTCCAAAAAAGAAAATCATCCACCAGAATTTCCTGTTATGCCATCAGCCTCCAGCCCGGCCAAAAGGAGCAGTTTACTGTTGTTTACATAGCTGCAAAAATGTACTAGGACCTTCCCAGCCCAAGGTGCCTGCTTATTCTTAAAGCTTGGCCTCCCGAGGCTCTGAGTGCCATTTGCAGCTGTGTTTTGGTCTGCAGGCTCTCGTTTCTGGGGAGGGAATTTCTCCGAGGCAGGAAACCATGTCTTCACATGCCTCCACTCGGCGCCTCGTGCCAAGGGGCCCTGGTTCTGACCGGGGATGCAGGATGCTCCCGCACTTGCAGATGTGCACTGCAGCAGGGAAGCTGCTCTGAAAGCTCCTGCTGCTAGTGTGAGTGCTGTGAAATTGTGGCATCTCCCGGCTGGGCATGGAGGGAGGGGAATGGCTCGAGGCACAGCAGCAGCCAGGGAGGTTGAAAAGGGGAACTGTGGGGCTGGAGGAGGGAGAGCAGCAGGAAAGCGTGGAGCTTTCCAAGAAACCTTGCTGCTATTTGGGGAATGATGCTGAGTCCTTGCCAGGCAGGAGCCAGGCTGGGACCCCATGTAAAAGACCTCTGGGATCTGTGGGAAGGTGAGCAAACAGCCTCTATCACAGGGGCTCTCTTGGAAGACATGTGGTCCTCTATATTTTTGTGTTAATTGGCCTCTTTTCCAGGTGCTGGGGTTTGGCATATGGGAAAGCGGTACTTGCACGGGAAAATAAACCTGTTTTTTGAAGTAGACCTGGGAGGATCTGGGTGACATGGAGGAGGCTGTTGGACCCATCTGCTCCCTGTAGCTCTGCCATGGGGCACCTCTGGAGTCCTTCAAACATCACGGTAAGAAAACAACCTCTCAGCAAATGCTGGATTAATTTTGAGTATTATACAAACCATCTGTCCTCGGGGTCTGTAGCTGGGAAGACAGCTCTGGCAAAGCCTGGCTCTTGCTAATTGACCAAAAGGCCACTGTGACCATGTATCTATGGGGAAAACCCCACCAGAGATAATCAGGGGTCAGAGAAGCAGAGGAACCATTTGAATTTGTAACTTCAGGGTGCTGTAGGCATCATTTAAGTCCTGAGTGGCTAATTACTCCAATTCCCCAGCTGTCTAATGACAGCTAATTGTCTAATGTGCAACCATGCATTTCATCAAGGGCCATGGAGATGCTTCAAGGGTTGGAGCCCCTCTGCCCTGGAGCCGGGCAGGGAGAGCTGGGAATGTTCACCTGGAGAGGAGAAGGCTCCAGGGAGAGCTCAGAGCCCCTGGCAGGGCCTGGAGGGGCTCCAGGAGAGCTGGAGAGGGACTGGGACAAGGGCGAGTTGCTTCCCACTACCAAAGGACAGGGATGGATGGGATATTGAGAAGGAATTCCTGGCTGTGAGGGTGTTGAGGCCCTGGCACAGGGTGCCCAGAGAAGCTGTGGCTGCCCCTGGATCCCTGGCAGTGCCCAAGGTCAGGTTGGACAGGGCTTGGAGCAGCCTGGGACAGTGGAAGGTGTCCCTGCCCATGGCAGGGGTGGAACAAGATGGGCTTTATGGTCCCTTCCACCCCAAAGCATTCTTTGGTTTATGTCTCTGTTCCTATGCTTTGTTTCAGCACTGAGACCTAAGGGATTCACTGCAGTGGGATTATGCTGCTGTCTGTTGGCAGAGCAAAAAATGCTTAATAGAAAGCAGCAAAACCTCCATCTAGAGGTGATATCTGAGTGATATCTGAGCGATTTCAAGGTCTTTGGTCTTTGAATAAATCTGAAAGACCTGCCATCAAAAGAAGCCCATTTCCCACTCAGTTGCTTTCACCTGCAGGGTTTTTACTCCCCAGCAGAAAGAGCTGAATCGCTGAGCTTCCCCCAGGGCACTGATCACAACCCATAAAGTGCACCGAGGTTTATGGAAGGAAAAGCCGAGTTATGTTGGTCACACGTCATAGCTGAAGTTTATAAAGGGTTAATAAAAATTTAACAGGCAGTTTTGCAAATGGTTACTCACTTTGGTGCCTGATGTGGTCCTTCACAGCCATCATTTGCTCATTAGGGTCAATCTGTAACACAGAACAGTCAGAGCTGTGCTCTGCTTAGGGACAGAAATAATTTGGTTTCCTTTTTCTGATGAGGAAGGTATTTTAACAGAAACACAGTTCTTTGAAATACAGAAATGAAAGGCTTGAAGTGGCCAGTTCTGTAAGGAACAGAGTAAACTTTTAAATATATATTTTGTTTTTATCAGAAAAAAAAAAACAGTTTTCATTATTTCCTCTCTTTTACTCTTTAAAATGTGGAAAATAAATGCTGTAACACTTTTCATCATATACTCTTTTTTTTTTTTTTTTTTTTTTTTTTTTTTTTTTTTTTTTTTTTTTTTTTTTTTTTTTTTTTTTTGCCATACTGGCTTTAAAAAGCCATTCATGAACAAATCCTTAACTAAGACCCTGTGCTTTTATGTTTATATGGCTATTGATTTACAGTATTTTTAAAATTAAACCTTTGTTTTTCCATTAATGGAAATTTATGTAAATAAAGAATGAAAAAGAAATCAATTTTGATCTGAGTAAACTTGTAAGATTTTTGACCAGCTCAGAAGTGATGAGGATTTTAAAATACAGTCTTAGGAAAAATCTCTCTGCAAGGTAAAATAGCTATGCAACCAGCATAGGAAACATTATTTTTTTCAGAATATTTATCAGTTTTAAAAAAACATTCTCCTGCATGTTTTTCAGTGGATTATGGAAAATGTTTCTCTTGCAGGAGCAGGGCAAGAAAAGTGGAGGCTTGGGGTTGCCTCCTTAATGGAAACCAGCATCACATAATGCTTTCCAATAAAAAGAATGTTCTACCCGACTGCAGCTCCAGTCCTACAATAATCAGTCGGAATACAATTATCCATCCTGGAATTAGATCAGTAGAGATGGTGAAAAAAAAAAACCCAAAAAACAAAAAACCTTTTTTATTTTTTCTTTGCTTTTTTTTTTTTTTCCCCTAAATGACAAGTTATTTTCAAAATTTGTTTAAATGGAAATATGCTTGCCTGAACATCAAACACTGGAAAAGACCTCTCATCGTAGAATTGTAAAGTCATGGAATGGTTTGGGTTGGAAGGGATCTTTAAAGACCATCCAGTTCCACCCCCTGCCATGGACACAGACACCTTCCACTGTCCCAGGCTGCTCCAAGCCCTGTCCAGCCTGGCCTTGGGCACTTCCAGGGATCCAGGAGCAGCCACAGCTTCTCTGGGCACCCTGTGCCAGGGGCTCACCACCCTCACAGGGAAGAACTCCCAGTTCCCAATCTCCCATCCATCCCTGCCCTCTGGCACTGGAAGTAATTCCCTGTGTCCTGTCCCTCCATCCCTTGTCCCCAGTCCCTCCCCATTTCTCTTGGAGTCCCTTTAGGCCCTGGAAGGGGCTTTGAGGTCTCTCTGGAGTTTTCTCTCCTCCAGGTTGAACACCCCCAGCTCTCCCACCCTGGCTCCAGAGCAGAGGGGCTCCATCGCTCTGGTAATTTTTTTATAAAAATTATATTAATTTTTCCCCCTCCTCTAATTTAAATTTGGCAAAATGAAAATACACCTGTCTTCTTTTTTTTTTTTTTTTTTTTTTTTTTTAATTCACTTTCTCCACCGGAAAAAAAAAATTCTATTTTCTGACTTGTTAAAAGTGAAGTTATACCCAAGAGTGGGTGGTCTGGGAAGGTAAGTCCACGAGTTTCAAAAAAAATCCTGCATATTTATGTGTTGGCAGATGGACAGTCCCTATTCTTCTGCATAAGGGTGGAGGACCTTCAGTGGGGATGTGGTTGGGATGGCCTTGGGTCCCCTTTTCAGCTGCAAGGCAGCATTTTAGGCATAACAAGTTCTGAACATGGTCCATTCAGTCCAGGTTCTATCTCCAACAGGAAGAAGACCCAAAGGGAGGCGTGCATGTGGTGTTTCTCCCAAAAACCCCACTACCTCCAGCTCGGAGGATTTCCTTAGCCTGATGTCATCCATTTTCCTAATGATCCCACTCCAATAATGGAGTGCTCCTGCAAGTAATTGTCCAGTTTCTCTGGGATCCCAGGTAAGTTTTTCACACCCAGAGCTCCCATAAGCAAAGATTTTCAGCGGTCCTTTCCCCACCATGGGGGAGATACCTCCTTTTGTTTGTTTGGAGCATGGCTCCTTTGCATGGAGCTGCTCCTCTTCCCACATCCTGCACAGAAATCCAGCCTGGGGAAGGTTTCCCACAAATGAATCATCTGCAAGGCTCCCCAGAGCATTTCTTGATGCCCTCCACTCATGTGAAGTAACCAATAAATTTCAACAGCGCTCAGCTTGTGAGGGCTGATAAGATCGCAGTGAGAGAGGGGACAGTGCCAAAAATATCCAGCTTTTTAAAGGATGTGCCATTTAATGCCTTTAACATTTGGAGTCCCTGAGGCCAAGGGGATCATTAGATCATCTACTGTGACCTGTATAATGCAGGCTGGAGTGTTTTGCCTGCTTAGCCCCGCGCTGAACCCCAGAATAACTGGTGTTTAGATGAATGGGTAACACTGAGGGCATTAAAAAGCACCAGCACATGAAACTGCAGCTTCAGTAGCAAGGAAGGATAATGAATCTGTCAACTGGAAGCCACTGTCCTGGGACTAGAGAAGGAAAAACTAATGCCTAAACCCACAAAAGCGAGGTAAGGAGAGCAGGATGCTCATGGCCGCCACATATCCATCGTTTTACTTCATTTTTCTGGAGGGTCTGAGAGCGGAGTTTGATGCAAGGGGGCAGCGGGAGCATGGGAGATGCAGAAAATCCCACGTGGTTTTCTTAAGGACAGATTTTGTTGCTCTGACTCAATATATAATCACAGATATTCTCTAAGATAGCTGGGTGCTTTGGCAAGGGGAACTCCTGTTCCAAATCCGGCCCCAAGCAATTTAATACTGGGTTTGAGTAAGGAAGAAGTGGAGATTACACTAGAAACACCTTGTACCTTCAACAGAGCAACAAGTCAAAGAAAAATATTCTTTTTTTTCTTTTTTTTTGGATACTGACCTGACATCTGAAAAACCTATTGAAAAAATAAACTGAGAAAATAATTGAAATAACTGCGAAATAAAAGTACCACAACTTTGACCATAGTGTCAAATCTGAGTGATACCAATGAGGCAGCCAACGTAATCTGTTGGAGTGGAAGACACTTGGCCACCCAAAGGCAAGGTCAAGTGCAAGCCAGAACCATTCCCTGCGTTGGACAGCAGTGGTTTGGAAGTGCAGAAGATGGGATAGAAGGATACAGAATGATACAGATCTCGCTGTGATCTTGTCTTCTCTCCTTCTTGGTGGGCTGACCAAGGACCGCCAACGTGAAAATAGCTGATATGTTTGTCACAGACATGTTTAGACTGAAAATCAGGACAAATTAGATCCTGAGAGACATGGGTGTCTGGACCTCACCAAACTCAGGGCAGGAAGAGCCCAGAGCTTCTTGTGTCACGCCGGTAGGCACAATCCTGGGATTGGAAATGAAAGCTTGTGGTATGATGTGCTGGGTGTCTGACTGTCTGGAATTTCCAAGTGGGATTAGAAGAACAGCTGATGCCCATGTTTGTCATAGAGCATTTACAGCACATTAAATTAATCACAGGCTTTGGAACTTCCTGGCTCTTGCAGGGGATGAACATTATTTCCTCACCACAACTCCTTTCCTGATCCTTGTGCAATCTTACTCCTGGATTTGTTTTCTTGCCTTTCCCTAAAGCTTAGTGACTGGTCCCAGGCAGAGCTAGTGACCACAGCCCCAAGATGTTCCTCAGACAGGCCTTGACCACCACCTCTGTTGTAAAACCATTAGTAGAACTGTGCCCAAGCACAAATTTTCTTCCCACTTAATTAGTCAATTTTGGTTGGGAGTCCTGCTTTTCCCACAGGATGCATCATGGGCCACTTCCATTTTCCCTTGGCATAATTTATACTCCTGCATGGACCAAGCTCTCCTTTCTATGCCACACTGCATTTTTGAGGATTTCTGAACTCACGTCTGGAGAGTTGGGTTGTGAGGTTTTTGCCTTTCTCCTGGGCTGGAAGAAGTAACAGCACACAACTGAGTGAATAGAAATTGATCACCAGTCCACAGTGACTGTGCTCACCTGTCCACCTGTCAGCATAACTTTTGCATTTAATTTGGGTGATTTTTTTGCTGCACTCGCTGCATTACATAGAGGAAGAGTTTATTCACCAGTTTTCACTGTAGCAACTGTGAGCGTAACAAAGGTCTAACAATCCTAAGGTATTGAATGCTCTTTTTGATAAAGTGGCGTCAGGGAGAACAGAAAGAGAAGAATAAGCCAAATAAACGCACTCTCCTGATGCCTTGGGAAGGCTGACCTGGAACAGAGACTGGACAGAGCTGGAGAATAAAGTAAATGTTTATTGAAAGGCCTTTAGGATACACCTTGGACAGGACAAGAGCGCCAGGGTTACACTCATGGTGGAACCAAAATGGACCCAAAATGGTCACAAAATGGACACACAGCCACGAGGTCTCACACTTTTTTACTTTTTGATCCGCTTGCATGTTGGGGTTTAATTTTCCAATTACAACTTTGGGTTGTGAAGCCTCATCCTTCTTGTTTTCTCTTCAGCCCACCATTGTTTGTGCTTTTGGGCCTGAAAACTTGTAACCATTGTCCTTGGTCTTCAGCGAAAGGATTTGTTTTTGTCTACCTGCTCTGTGAAGAGAGCTGGCTGACACTGAATGTGAGGCTCAGAACCACATCCCTAGGCAGCACGGAATCTGAAAAACATGAAAGCTAAAACTTAAGGCATCACTCCCTCCCAGGAGCGACCTTTGATTGATCCCTTGGCTCAATGATTAATCAATCAACCCCGCTTTGGCAAAGATTCCTTCTCAGGATGTCAAAACAAAGGAACAGAAGCGCACCTTATCTTTCTCTCCATGGCCATCTCTTTCATGTCCTGTTAAAACCTTTTCTGCTGAGGCTGAGGGCTCCAGCTGCCACCCTGGATCTGTGTTTTCACCCCAGGTTTAACTGGGTTCTTGCACAAGCCTTTCAGATAAAGCCAATGTGAGTGTAGGGCCAGGTGGGTGTCTTTGAGCACCTGAAGAACCACATGGCACAAAGTGGCCACCGCTGGTGAGTGTGGCCACATCCAGGGATGTGTCAGCCGGAGCTCACACTTGTGTTCGGCAATGGCTGTGCCCATTCTGCTACACTTTCAGCCCAAAATAAGGCAGGAATGTGATGGGTTTCACCAGCCCTACAAATCAGGCTCAGTCCTTGTGTCACCCTGCATAGAAGGCACAAGGAGAAAAGCATCATTTGACATCCAGGGAGATCTGAGCAGGACCCGTTTTTTTGTAGGAGAGCTTGGTCAGGCCTCTCTTCACTGCCGGGCACTGGGGACAGCAGCCTTCTCCCACCATCTGTGTATAATAAATGAAGAATTTGGGTCATAAAAATTTCTACCCTGTTTAAGATGCACGGTATTGCTTTGCTCAAGCTAACTGCCCCTGGCAGTTCCAGTTAATACTTCCGTTTGAAATAAAAACCTTAAAAGCCTTTTAAGTTGACATTTAAAGTAATTTGGGAAACAATGTGAAAACATAATCTCTCTTCCAGGGTCTTTTTGCAAGGTATGGAGTGTAGCAGCCCTGCAAAGCCTTTTCCCATGGCAGACAGGCTCTGTGAAGCCTCGGGAAGAAATGTTTATCCAGGTTGTGCAATATCATCCCTGGCTCCCAGCCTGGCCTTGCACTGCTGTGATCACGGTCAGTGCCTGTTTTCTCCAAGGCTTTGTGCCAGCTAACGGGAAATAAAATAATGCTGGAGCAGGTGAACGTGTTTAAGGAAGCCTTGGCACTGTCCAGGAGTGGCGTGGCACATCTCAGCCTTCCTGAGCAGGCCAGAGCCAGCCATCCCTGGCGAGGGTGAACAGAGCGGCTGGAACGGCCTGGAATGGCCTGGAATGGCCTGGCAGAGCCTGGCACGGCCTGGCACAAACTGACATGGGCTGGCACAGCCTGGCACAACCTGGCACGGCCTGGTACGGCCTGGAATGGCCTGGAATGGCCTGGCACAGCCTGGCACAGCCTGGAATGGCCTGGAATGGCCTGGAACGGCCTGGAACGGCCTGGAATGGCCTGGAACGGCCTGGAATGGCCTGGAATGGCCTGGCACAGCCTGGCACAGCCTGGAATGGCCTGGAATGGCCTGGAACGGCCTGGAACGGCCTGGAACGGCCTGGAATGGCCTGGAACGGCCTGGAATGGCCTGGCACAGCCTGGAATGGCCTGGAATGGCCTGGAATGGCCTGGAATGGCCTGGCACAGCCTGGAATGGCCTGGCACAGCCTGGCACAACCTGGCACGGCCTGGTATGGCCTGGAATGGCCTGGTATGGTATGGCACGGCCTGAAATGGCCTGGCAGAGCCTGGAATGGCCTGGAAAGGCCTGGCACAGCCTGGAATGGCCTGGCACAGCCTGGCACGGCCTGACACAGCCTGGCACAGCCTGGAATGGCCTGACACAGCCTGGCACAGCCTGGAATGGCCTGGCACAGCCTGGCACAGCCTGGAATGCCCTGGCACCACCTGGCATGGCCTGGAAAGGCCTGGCACAGCCTGGCACGGCCTGGCACAGCCTGGCACAGCCTGGCATGGCCTGATGGATCCTATTCCACCATCTGTACAGGGCCTGACCCCCACGTCCCACCCGCCCACAGGGCAAGGGCCTGGATCTCCTGGTTTTCCCAAGGGAACCATGAGTCACCTCTTCCCAGACAAATCCCCCTGCACCTGCACCGACCCCTGGCAAAGGAAGTGGGAAGATGGTTTTGTGCAAAATACCCCAAATGTTTTCACTTCGTAAGGGCTGATTGGGCCCGTTTTCCTGGCAATTATTTTTAGCCATTTTTCCACAAACATTTTTTCCCTCAAAAATGCACAGAAGTTTTTGGGTTTGTTTTTTCTTTCTTTCTTTTTTTTTTTTTTTTTTCAATTATCATGTGCTTGGAATCCTGTCTTTAGCAAGTGCATGGCTGAACAGCTGTCTGTGACATGGAGAATTACAAACATCATTTCAGCTCATGATTTTGTTTACATACTTTGTGGAAAAATGGTAGAGCTTCAGAGATGTCTCAGTGATGTTAGAAATTTTTTTCTCAGGAATTTTGTTGTAGAAACCAGGCCTTTCTGGTGAAGGGAAATCTTTAAGTGCACCAGACCAGATACAGGCAACTTTGAACTTCAATAGTACTCAGAATTTTACTGTAAAACAAATGAATAGAATTGCTCAAGGGAAATGTTTATCACAAAACAAACAAACAAACAAACAAACAAACAAAACCCCCACCACCAATGAAAAAAAAAACCAAAACCCAACAACAACAACAAAAAACCCAGCATGGAGGGGGAATTGTTTTGAAATTGTTTCCAAATTTTTCTTTCTAGTTAATCTGCAGCTGTGTGAGTTACTCCAAGACACTCCAGCTTTGGCCAGTGCCAAGAAGTATATGGTGAGACATTTCCCAATGGCATTATCCAGAGCTGTCATGAAGAGAAAATAAAATATGTTTTTACTGGAGGTACAAGGGACAGAGCCCACCTGATGGTTCAACAAATCAAAGTCTCCATCTGAGCTACCCACCCTACATTCCTCTACAGCCAACAGAGATCTGATCAGTACGGAGTTTAGACCACATGGATGGCCATGGGAATATCCATCCTCCTCTAACTAAAGCAAATGCCCACCATTTTCCAGGAAAATCCCGGGTCAAAGGAGATATTTTTTTCCACCCAATATAAAGAAAACCTTGGGATGAATTGCTCAGGTGAAGATACTCATGGCATTGACAAAAAAATTAAAAGATAACAGTTTTAAAGTCGATCAAATGTCTTGCAAGGCAGATGGACAGGTGGCTGTGAGTGCTGTTGTGATGCTCCTTAATTAAATCCATCACTTAATGAGTTTTAAAAGATAATTCTGGAGTACCAGCCACCAGGCATATGTTCAATACTAGCCAGGAACAGGAGTTTCTATTCTGCCAGGGCTTCCATTGTTTTGTAAAATGAGAATCACTCCCATTTAGAATTATAAGCTAAAAGTCACAATTGCCTCCAGGATAAAAAAACTGAAATGGGATTGGGATGTTTTGTTCGACTGTGTTGAAGGAAGTAATTTGTTTTGACTTTTACATTGTATCAACTGTTAAGAGTGTAGTTGAACATGTAGAACTACATAATCAGCTCTAATAGAACAGGATTGTATTATGATAGAAAAGTCAAAATGTCACAAATTTAAACTACACTATCAAAATGCAATGTTTTGACTTTTTCCTGACCAAAGAGTGTCATTGACATTTGAACAAGTTCCTGCTTGATTTCAGAAGGAACAGCACTTTCCAGTGGAAAACCTCTTGGTCCAAAATATTTTGACTGGCTGAGCCAGGGACAGAAATGAAGGATGAGCACAGGAGAAGGAACTGCTGAGGATTTCTGCTTGATTTTCTGCTTAGTCCTACTCCATCCATCTCAGGGTCTGTGGGACAGGAGTGGAGCTAGGAATGGGACATGGCCAGTCACACACAGTAGGAACACTCATACAGAGAGTTACAGAGTCCCACTGACCTGCTCTGCTCTTCTCTCTGCTGAGGGACCAACCCTGACAGCAACCCAGAGATCCTGTGGGATTATCCCACATCTCCGGAAAAAGAAATCCCGGAGGTCTTGTGCTCCAGTGTGTCCTTGCCCATTTCAGGCACATTCAGACCTGGTACTTTGATCAACAGATCAATGTTATCAGCACAGCCAGAATAATGGGATTTAGCCAATCTTTCTCTCCCTTTCTCAAATTTTGGATTATTTTTCCCCACCAAAGTTCTATGGAGCAAGAGGAGAAGTTTCCACTCCGTAGTTTTCACCTGAGAAACCCAAGGTTTTTGAACTCTTTGTTTTCCTGCCACCCAGTAGGTCCAGCACTGAACAGCTTCATTATCCCCAGAGATAGTTACTGCTGATGGAAAGCTCACCAAGATCCTTTTAGACTGTCGCTCAGGGCAGCATCTCCTCTCAGCTTCACTGATACCTGTCCCTGCAGAAGCAGCTGAAGGCTGTGGTTGAACTGAGTCCCTGATATTTGGGAACTTCTGGTCTTGGGGAAAAAAAAAAAAATTAAAAAATTCCGGTCCTCATGGTGTACACAGAATTTCTGGAGTTTTCCTTCCATGGGGCATTTCCAACACCCTGACTCTCCATTTCAAGGCTCAACTCTGCTGAGTCTCAGCTCAGTGCTTAGTTGTTAACTTTTAGAGCAGCACTGTCCTGAAGATGGAAACTTCCCTCATTTAGAGCCTACAGATTTTATAGAGCAGATAAAATAACTTATTGTTGAGACCAAGGGGCTACTTGGCCCAGGGGTCTATGGTCAAAGCCTTGTTGCAGTGAGGACTCCGTAGTCAGTGTCTGACCCACGGAAGCTCCACTGACGTGTGTTTTCAGCTCCTTAACACATGCTCTAGAACCACCAGGAATATGTTTTCCATCTAGGCCCTTCCTAAGCCACGCTGAAAATGATGGCCTGAGTAAAATTTTACGCCACACTTGAAGGTTTATGAGTTTGCAACGCGTAATTTACCCCTGGTGAGGGACTCAGTGGTGGTTTCGTGCTCTCTGTAATGCTCAGCCAACATTGGCCCTAAAGATAGATCAGCAGTGTTTAAATTGTGAAAAGAATGTTGATGACATTTTCTTTTCTTTACTCCGCTCTAGACAAGAGAAGTTCATGTAAAACATAAGCTCTGGCCCCTTTCCAATGTTAATGCAATTTACTGCAAAAGTGCTCACTTTTTTAATTAAGCTGGAATGCTGCTACTCTTCCTAGGAATGCAAAGCCAATGGGTTACTGACAGAGGGAAGGGCTGATGACGGCAATCTACAATTAACTGAGGAGGGAAAGGCTTTGCTCAGGAGTAAAATTTACTCAAGGAGCAGCTTTGAGTCCCGGCAAGCAGAGAGGCTGTTCAACTGTCTGAGGAGTAATTCTGCAACCTCTTCCCTCTTCGGTGAAGTCACTGTGATCAAGTGGCTGGGATGTGAATTTCATAGGCTGATCTAGTTTCTGAATAAATAAAAGTCTGGAATTTTTTTTTTTTTTTTTTTTAAACTTCAAATGGCTCAAAATGAAGAATCTACACCCCCTCCACATGTGCCTGCAGAAAGCTGTTTATGAAAGGAGAGCATAAAATATTTGATCATGGTTTTGATCCAGAACATGCAAACATTTGTCCTCTTGTGCCGGCTTCACCTGGTGGCTTTCATTTTCTTCGACATAAAGACAGGGTGAAGCAAAGTAATAGAAAAATAGAAAACATCTTTGTCGAAAATGAGATTGCAGCTGTGTAACTGGAGCGCACAACCATAAATCAGAATGTCAAATCCAAAGCACATGACTTTTTGCGAGTTCTCCATGTGTGCTATAATGTGATTACAGCCTGGTTACTATTATGATTTAAAACAAAGTCTTTCATGCTAGAAACAAAATGCGGAATGTGAGCAGCCTGGGGGAGAGAGACGGGAGACTTAGCCCTGCCAGTCAGAGGTGGGCTAGAGGGTTTCAAGTGCTTCTCTGTCAGGTGTGAGGGAAGGACTCAACCCCAGCTTTGGCTGCAGTCTCAACATCAGGGACAAATTAGCCAGTGCTGCTCAGCTCTGTCTCACAATCCTCAATTAGGGATGGGGTAGGTTTCTGTCTCCCCATGTCGTAGAAAATCCTAAAGCCAAATACACAGATTACAGAAGTCATTCTTTTCTGTCTATCATATAAACAAATGGTCCAGCTGTTATTGCTAAGATTCCAGTTTGAAAACTTGGACTTTCTTGTATAAACTTCAATGTAATGGTATTTAAAGTGTCATAGACAATAAGCATCTAATCCTAGTCAATAAATTGCAGACTAGTTGCATGAGCTTCGAGAGCTGTTAAAGACAGCTGTGCTTTTTTTGTAATTCAAGTCATTTCCAAATTGGGCAGCCCTCCTGGTGTATTTTCAGACAAACACAGTGTGCTCAGAAAATGTGTTGTTTAGAGCAGCACGAGCATGAAGGCGAGGGCGTCACAATCACCCAGAGACAGAGGGGGGTCACATTCTCCATTTCTAAGAAGCTCAGGTTGACAAGCGGGAATTGCTGAGATGTCTGTGAAATTAGTAAATGGCCCTGCAGATCTCCCAAGGGAAAAATGTGGCCCCTGTGGAGAAGAAGGGGAATATTCCTATTAACTTCAGTTGAGCCAGCAATATAAATGGGTCCGTAGAGACTCCCATTCCTTTCAGAGAGAGGGGAAAGAGGGCAAGCATTTTTTAACTATCACTCAGCTGTTCTGGAGAAACAGCAGCCTGCAAGGTCTGAAGAGGGTGGTCAAAGCAATATTTTCCAGGAGTCAGCCAGCTGCCATGCCCCTGAGGAAGGCTGGTTGGAGCCACACGGGCTCCACCAACGTGAGGTGTCTGGGACACATCTCAATGCACATGACTTCTCCTGCTGGGATCAAACACGAGGGGTCAGAACAGGGCTCCCTGGGTAGCAAATTTTGGGATCGCAATCAGGGTTTTGCAGAAAATGCGGCAAGCACCAGCCCCTCTAATTCCTCTTGTTGACCTCAGTAGGAGATCGATGCTTCTGAAGACCAGACAGGTGCTTGCAATAAGCTTTCAGAGCCTCCCCACCAGGCTCAGGGTGGAAACCTTGGCTCAGATGCGTATTTGAGAGGTATTTCAAACGTTACATTTGAAACCAGTTAGCACAGGGTCACTGCCTGGTATCGGGGGTGCCCTGCGGGATTTGGTGGAGTTGAAAGGTGCACTTGCTGCTGGGCTGTCACTCTCCCTCTGTGGCAGCGGCGGTGACAAACATCCAGTCGAGCTGTTTCAAGGGTATTTTTCCACATCTGTGAGCACCAGGCAGATTAATCTATTTCTTTCCCTCCCAGCCCCCTGTAAGTCGTTTTACGGCCATCAGAAGGTTTACACCTGAGGAGCAGCCCTGCCTCCTGCTCCGCGGTGCTCAACATCTGCCTCTCAGCACGGATCAAATATCCCTCTCCTTGTCAGCAGCATGAGTAAAACAGACAAGCTGGCGGAGAAAGTATAAATCAAAAGCCTCCACTGCAGGGCAGGATTTTTCCGGACCTTTTCATGGGGCCGAGTCCCCGGCGCGTTCACCTGGGGTTGCATAAATCCCACTGAGCACCTGCTGCAAGGGCATCCCAACACCAGGCTGGGTTTAAATATGTGCAGGCAAGGTGCTTCTGTCCAACCCATCTCCTTGTGCTGTCCCAGCACTGCGTGGGGAAGGGTCCCAGGATGGGCAGCCAAGCCCCAGTCCTGGAGCTGGGAGCCTTGGGCTCAATTTCCAGCTTGGCCACAGGCTTCCTGTGTGGTCTTGGGCAAATCACACAGTGCACGGCCCGCTCTCAGCGTGCTGATATTTTGAGAGAGCCGTGGTTTGGCAGGTGAACGAGGGGAGAGAGGAGGGTTTATTATTAGCGCCGGTCGAAGCACAAGTGCCGGCTCCGTTGCAGTTTTGCAACTCTCTCGGAGCAGGGTTGGGAGAGGAAGGTTCATCCAAGCTTCTGCACCCTGGGGATTCATCCCTGCCTCGTGTGCAAGTGGCAGCATCTCCGGGAAAGCAACTCTTGCTGCTCCAAGCAGCCGAGAAACCAGCCCACCATCACGTACGTCCTCAGGAATGTGCGCCTGTGTGGGTCTCTGTAGACAACCCTGATTCATCACCTCCAGAGCAATTAATAAAAACTCGGGCTGGCCCTTCCCCAATATATTGAAAATGATTTGCAATTTGAGAGCGAGAGTCAGTGTTGTTTTTCACATGGAATCAGTTTAATTAATCACACTGTTTAAACAGCTGGGTCCACCATGCACTTCTACTCGAGTTCAGCATTCCTAGAAAACTTGTCAAGTATGAATCAAAATAATACCATCTCCCTGCTTCCAGTGATTAATCGTATATCTCTCCTCCTCATTCACACCTAAACATCAGCTAAATCAAAAGCAGCCTCCTTCCCCACCATGGAGCTTGTGGCTACTCGCCAGTCTAGGATAAATTATCTAGAGAAGGCTTTGAAAAGCTGTTGGGTTACCCTCAAACTTTTGTTATCAAAGTCTGTTGCAATTTCACATGTATTTGTAGTCTCTAGGAGCCAGGGACCGCACAGGAAAAGTGCGCATTCCAAAATTAAGGATTTGTGGCACAGAATTAAAAAAATAAAATTAATTTCTTGCATCTGGAAGTCCAAGTGAGGTATTTGCGGGAGGTCTCCAAAGGGCGTCTGAACAAAGGGTCAGAGTTTGGAAGAATATGGCTCTGATTTCCAGCGAGGAGTCTGGTATGTCCTGCACATTTCTGTTTGCTTAAAACAAGGTTCTGACTCCGGCTTTGCGGCACTCTGCCGGCACAGATGCTGGATCCTGGTCACCAACACCACATGTGAGCTGTGGGCTTGGGATATCAGGGCTCAGGCATGGAATGGTGGCTCTGCAAGCCAGAATGAACATGGAAGAAGAGGTGGATGCATGTGGGATTTGTCTCTAGTCTGAGGAACTTTTGCCAAGTGGGTACAACTTACGGCCCCACCCAGAAAGGAACAGGTTTTGAGAGTGCAAAAGTGAAGACGTTTGTGGAAACAAAGGCAAGCTTTGGGCAGACATTGGAAGTTTGGCTTTTAGAGGGCAAAGAAGAGCCCTTGAGGCTGTTGGGACTGCCCGCCCCAATGGAGTCATAGGACAGCACAGCAATTTTAGTAACCAAAACCCCTCTGCAGAAAGCTGTCCCCAGCCCTGGGAGCGGTTAAGGCTTGTTTTCCTCCTGCCATGCCACTGGGCATGAGCCTTGGGAAATCAAAAAGGGGGTAGAAATAGCTGAGCCTTCCCCAAGAAACATCCAAGAGGAGCTAAATAAATATGGGGTTTCTTTTAAGCAAAGCTGGGATCAAGGAAGGAAGGAGATTAGAGCCAATAGGGAACTAAAAGGTAACACTGGTCCTTTTCAGGGATCACCAGTAGAAAGAGGCTTTCTCCAGAGAGGGAAAGTGTCCAGAGGAGCCTTTCCTTCAGCACAACAGGAGATGCAAGCAGCAAAGTGAGGTTTGGACACATTGCTTTGATGACTCCTTCTGGTCCCAACATCATCAGGCCTGGAGATACAGCCTTGATCACCCTAGAGGACACTCAATCCATCTGTGCTCCACAGAAAAGTATCCCATGGAGGCACTTGAGCTGCCTTCAAGTGACAAAGTGCTGCCTAAGAGGAACAAATACTGTTCTGGTCCAGTGTTACAGGGCCAGGACAAGGCAATGAGCCCAATCTCCAGGCTGCACAATGGCATCCCGGGATGGACAAATGAACAGAGAAGCCTGAGGTTGCTCTCCCACCCTCCTCTCACAGCATTCAGCCTTGACATTCATGCCATTCCACCCATCCATTCCCCACGGGTCAGTCCTTCCCGTCTACTTCCATGGGAAACACCGTAAAATACGAGTAGGCAGGGGTGAGGAGAAGCTGTGTCCTGCCAGGATGGCTGTGGAAGGCCTGATGGGAACCCATCAATCTGTCCTGTCACCAGGGGTGCCAATTAACCAGAGTAAAGTGCCTTTGGGAGATAAGCAAATCCAATCGTTGACCTTCTGAGGACTGAGCGATAGCAGGACAAGTCCTTAACTTGACAGCTGAGCAGGCAGCACATGACGTGTCCCTGTTGCTGGAGGCTTTTCCCAGAGGTTCCCTGTCTGCTTTTTAAGCCCGTGGTCCTGTATTTTGGTGGCGAGTTTGTGAATTCTTTAAGAGAGGAAAAGGGCGGGCATTGCTTTCTCGGGATCGTCGTGTTTTTCCATCCCCGCCGTCCGCTGACCCATCTGCCAGAGCCCTGCCACGACTTCTGGCAGAGCAGATGTCCTCAAGAGTGACACGCAAGTGTGTCTGCCAGAGGACGTGTGTCAGAGCGCCTGCCAGGGGTTTGTCCTTAAATGTGCTGTTGGTGACATCCCCTGCTCTGCTGAGAACGTATAAAACACCAGACCGCTGCAAAAATCAGCCCTCAGAATGAGTCACACCTCATTGTCCCACTCAGAGCGTTCAGACAGGCTTGGTTTGCCCTGCAAACCCTTCAGGAGATCCCTACCCTCCCTTCAGCTGACTGGGGTCACGCATGGCAGCGAAGGGAGGGAATGATCTGTCCCTGCATCCATCGTTGGCAGGAAAAACCATCCCGGACGTATCCTGCAGCAAACCCAAGGAACTTTCTAACAGGCAAGGCAAAGAAGCCAGGATGGGAGTACCTGGGGAGCATGTGGTGTCTCCATCTCCAGGCTGAGCTGGTTCTGCCACAGGGCAGGAGGATGGAGGAGGAGACCTCTGGAGTGCTCCCAGCCCTGGGACCCGCACATCTGTGCATGCAAAAGATGTGATGATGAAATGATTTTGCTGCTCCCTCAGGCTTCTCAGCCGCAAATTCCCCTCATCAGATCCCACTTCTTCTATATGATTCTGGCAAGAAAATGCATACTTTGAAAAAAAAAATTAAAAAGAAAAAAAAATAAAAAGAAAAGAAAAACCCTGGGTTTGCTCTCCATAATGATACCAGATATCCTGCCAACAAAAATACAAACCCTGAAATGGATCTAGTTCTTTTCCCACATTTTTCTAAATATAAGGTCTGAATAGCAGCTCCAAGCTCTCACTTGGAAGGAAAGCTGCAGCCCAGGGCTGGGGTTTAGCTCGGCAGGGGGATGATTGCCTCCGGCAGTGCCTCAGGATTGCATCCTGGATGGGGGCTTTCCCGGGAAGCTGAGCTGCTCCATCGGGGCTGAAGCACGTGGGCAAATGCGTGGGGCCAGCCCAGGCTTCCAGCAACACCTTTTGCTGCACCCGAGCTAGAGGGAGACTTTTGTTGGGTTAACAAATGGAGCAAAACCATCCAGGAGCTGGGATCCTTGCCTGGGTGGACTGGGGCACTGAGGGGATTTGCAGCCAGGTGAGAAACCACTGCTGATCCACCCCTGAGGATTCCCCACCTGGCTGTATTTTGATCATATCCCAAAGGTGCCGACCTGCACCCTTATCAATTTTCTTCAAAATATTAATAGACAACTCTAAAACAATAGTGAAGGGACCGGTGCTACTGGTTAAAAGTTTAAAAAAAGAAATAAATTAAAGATAAATGAAAAATACAACCTTGAGATCAGAAGTGGGGTTTTTTTTTCTCCATTATTACACATAAAATTCCCCTCCCTCAGGTCTTGCCATAGGGTCCAGGATGGAAACCACAAGGGTTACAGCCCAGCCTTGCACAGGTATCAGAAGAATATAAAGGTTCTGGTGAGTTCAGCAGCACTTGGGGCCAGTGAAAATCAATGAATGTTCTATGAGGCCAGGGTGTATTAATTTCTGATTGCTTCAGCTCTCTCTGGATGCTGTGGAATTTCTTCTGCCCTGCCTGGGATATTCCAGGGCAGGGATACCACTCAGAAAGAATAGCTGACCCTGGGAGCATCACGGGCAAATTAAAGGCCTGTGGGGAATCTATTGAAAGGAGCAGCCTTCTTAGTGGGTTGGGGTCACTGTTAAAATCTGAATATTTGTGTCTTTTCAGCTGGACTGTCCCGTGGGCTGCAAGGCTGGATTTTCTTCCACTCACAATTTAATGATCAGATCCTTTTCAGGGTCTTTTCCAGGTCTTGGACTGCATTAGGTTTACAGGACCAGCAACCACCTCCCCTTCAGGTTGTTCCCATGGAGTATTTTTGCTACTTTCACTCTCTCTTTTGCCTTGGCAGGAGCAGGGGAGGTTGGAGGTGCCAATGGAAACACAGACCATACAACCCCCAGCTTCTGGCCCTGGAGGAGAGGGGTGCTCTGAGGAAACCTGAGGGAGTGCTGGAGGTGGGAGTGACCAACACCTGGGGACACTGCTGCACCTTCCCCTGAGCCAGCGCCACCTTCCAGCAGCTTCCTCAAGCCACACTTGTCAAAATAAGTATCTGTTAAAAGAAATTACCTTTTTTCCAAATGACCTTTTGGAAAATACGACCATTTTGGAAACGGTGTTGGTTTTCTGTTTTTTTCTTTTTTTCAACAAGGACATTGGAAAATGCTGATTTTTATTTTATTTTTTCACCTCCATTTTCATTTTTTCCTCTCATTCTCTTTGTCTCTCTCTTTTTTTATTTTATTTTTTATTTATTTTATTTTTTATTTCCAAAGTCTGGATCCTCTGGTCCTCCCATTCAACGAAAATGTTCCTTTGAGTGGGAAGCTGCAGGGATGTGTCTGGGTGAAGTCTCCTAGGGATGTCTAGCCCTGAGCTTGCTGGGAATCGGCATTCGTTCACTCAGAGCAGACTTTTTTTTTTGTGTGTGGCAGTCTCTGAACAGCCCCTGGTATCTGCCTGCACTGTTTCAAATGTAAGTCATTCAAAACATTCCCTGTGTTTTTTTGCTCATAAAACTGCTGAGGTACATCCTGTACAGCGAACGAATTACTCAGCTTTAAGCAGATATTTATGCTAATTATCCATGGGAAACTCTTTCCGCCATTGTAGTTTTTCATCTGCTGGCAAAATATTACAAAGGTTTTATGTGGCATTAACTATCAGCAGTGAAATCCCCCAAAAGTAACATGAGAAGGAATAATCTGCTCTGCACACATTTATTTTCTTTAAATGTTCTTGATTTACCATCTATGAGATGAAAGTGTTTACACTCTGCCCTTCCTCCCCATCACTGCAGCAGCCTCCTCTCCCTGCCTGCTCTTGCTCCAGTTTATTTACCGAAGAATATTCATATTTTGTAAATCTCAGGTATTTATTCCTTTTGATTATTTTGGCATGGTGAATTTTGAGGATGCTTGCTTTGTTTTAAGCAAATCTTTTTTCTGCCTTTGAAAAGCAGAGCACTAGTAAAAACAAAGGCAACAGCAATATTTGTTAATGTAAGTCCACGCTCCTAAAATATTTATTCTTTTTTCATATGAAGAAGATTAAATGCTTGCAAAATTCTACAGACACATGCACATATTTGACCCAGAAGGATGTCTCTTGGGATTTGTAACAGCAAATGTGTGTTGAACAAAACGTCTTGGCCCTGTACAAACTTACTTTGTGTTCTGAAAGCCAAAAACTTCATTTTAGCATGACCTTAGAAGAATAGTGATACTTTTAGTATTTCCTGGTATTTGGTGCAAGGAATGTTTTTATTTGAATGCAGATGTCATTTGGTTTACAGGAAGGATTTGGTAACATGTCCATGCCAGTACTGCACTTATCCCAAATTTCCTGCTACGGAGGAAGAACATATGTCAAAGCTCACTGTTTGTTAAATTGAAAAGATTCAGTACACCAGAAGCTTCTCTTCTAAACATTGTGACTTTGTGCAATTTACAGAATGTTCTATCTCCATTAAACAATAAACCCTTGACCCCTGGAGCTGGCTTTCAGGATCCTGCTATTTGAGAAGGTAGACATAATGGATGGCAATAATAAATGAAAAGTTCAAGAGGTTAAGAAAAACTGTTTAATTATTTCTCTAGAGCGTGGGCTGCAGAAGAATTGCATATCTGCCTTGTCTCCTGCAGGAACGCTGCAAGGAATGACTGGGGCAGTGCAGCTTGGGCAGGGGATAAAGCAGGTTGCTGGCCCTCAGCTGTGTTTATGAACAAACAGTCTCTGGATACTCTTCCATCGCTGAACCTTTCAGCTTTCTGTGAGTTAACTCCCTGCCAGCAGCGAGCCTGTGCCAGCCCCACAAACCTCAGCATCTGTTTTGCAAGGCTCTTTTATTTGTTAGCATGTGAAAGCTATTGCTCATGTGTGCTTCCCAGCTGTGGTGTGCTTGGGCTTGGTATCTTTAAAGAAATCTTTGCTTTATTCGCTCGTTGAACCCAGACACACACAAAGCAGAGAGCTCTCCCCTCCCTGCATGAGCCAGTAACGCAACCTCTGCTGACAGGTCACCCTTCCCTGCCTTTCCTCTATGCAAACCCAGGACCAAACCTCATGACAAGAAAATCAGGAGGCTCTTCCTTCCTTCCCTCGAACAGGCAGCTCTCCTCTTTGCACTCCTGTTTGGTTGCTGTCACAGCACTTGCTGCACTCAATTACCACGGGCTGTATCATGGGACCGAGAGCCCCGAGCTAAAATCATCATCCTCCAGTTATGCAAGTCACTGTACAAACACCCAGCCAGGGAAAGGCTGCTCCAAAAACATCCACGGCAGGGCAAGGGGTGAGGGAGACACAGGGATCGGGAGTCATCGCATCCAAGCTCAAGCACATCCAAGGCAGAGCCTCAGCTAGGATCCTGCTCAAGGTCTGGCCCGTGGCCACCTGCTGATGAACATTTCCTTCTCTTGGACATACAGAATCATGGAATGGTTTGGTTCTAACCCCCTGCCATGGGCAGGGACACCTTCCACTATCCCAGGTTGCTCCAAGCCTCATCCAGCCTGGGCTGGAACACTTCCAGAGATGAGGCAGCCACAGCTTCTCTGGGCAGCCTTCTCTGGGCAGCCTGTGCCAGGGCCTCACCACCCTCAGAGCCAAAAATTTTCCCTGTTTTTTTGGGTTTTTGTGACATCTCCTGGGAGGTCTTCTACATACATGGAGTGTGGCAGAGCACAGTGGTGTTGATGCAGTGGTGGGGTCACCCAAGGAGGAGCTGGAGTGTCTTTGTCACTGGGACACAGCCCTGCACTGCAATGGGAACACCTCAGTGAATCTCCAGCATCTGATTCTGAGGGCAAATGCTGTGCTTTGGGATCACAGCTTGCCATGCCAGACCTGGTTACTGACACAATTCAGTGGCAGGCTTGGCGAGGCTGCTTTAACTCTTTGGACTCAATGACCTCACAGGTCCTTTTCCAGCCCCAATGAATCTATAATCCATGTTTGGCCCCCTTTTTTATGTGTCTCGCACAGCTCAAGTCTTCCTCTGAGGGTGCTTCAGGAAAGGAAATTCATCATTTAATGCTGAGGCCGGGAGATGGAGCAGACCCTCCTTTGGGGTAAATTAGCTTGTACATGTGACCTCCAAGACTCTAGATCAGTGTGTTAAGCTAGAATGTTGGCCAAAGGCTTTTAATGACTATTTTATGACAGATTTTGAAAGGGTTTTAATAGATTTTCACACTCACTTTCTCTAAATGCCTTGATCAGCAGCTTATACCACCTGGAGTTTTTTTCCCAAGATGGGCCTGATGTAAGGCGAATGGCTTGACTTTGTTCTTTCTAAATAACCCCCTTTAAATCAGCTTTCCCTCTCTGCCTACTGTGTGGGATATGAAAGCCTCCCAAACACAATCCCTCTGCTCTCCCCACAGCTCCGTCAGGCGGGTGGGAAACGCGACGTCGCTTTGTGACCCTGGTGGGACCCTCTCTCTTTAAATAAACAGCCCAGGTTTCATGTAATGCTACACTCCATCACGAGCCCTGGGACAATAACAGAGCAGGAACCACTCACGTGCCTCCTCTGGGATGGGCCAACAAACACAAGGAGCGCTTGGGAACTGGTGGCTCGTGCTGCAGGATGGATGGGACGTGTCCCCAGACTGCCACCAGGAGAGCAAAAAGACTTTCCATGGCCACCACCTGTGAAGCACCAAATAAAAATGCTTTGGGTGGAAGATTCTTCAGGCCCAAAGTAAGTTTTAAGCAAAAGTACTTATGAACATTGTTTCCAAGCGTAGATTTGAGGTTAAAGGGTCTAATGCTTACTGCTGCTAAGGCAATGGAGGGGGTCATCAAAAAAATGGGTTTGCAAGCACTCTCCTTTTGCAGCCCTGACGCTGAGATGCAGCCTCCTGCCCAGGTTTGGTTTCTTTCCACAAGGGAGATGATTTAGGTCCATCAGCCGTAGTGACAGAGTTCAGCCAAGGCCTGCAGGTGATGAGAAAAAAAGTCCAGAGAGTGGGAACACAATCTGTTTATGGGACATGGGAGCTCATCCTAGCAGAATCCCCGAAGCAGAGGGATTTCTCCTCTCCGTCCCAGTCCTGGAGTACGTGACATTTTCCTCACTGGCTACTTCCACAACAAGAAAACCATGGGATTTTGAGGTCAGTCTTCCTTGGTAAATTCCCGATCAGCTAATGACTAAAATAACGATTCCCCACCCTGTCCCCTCCCTTCCCCTCATGGGTGTGGTGGGAGAACAGTCTCATTTCCACTCAAGAAGGTGTAAGGAGGAGCTTTGGCTCCTGGTAGAAGCTGTCCCCACTTGACCTGGCTGCCAGTGGTATCTTTTGGACCGGGGAGGTTCAAGGAGATTTCACGGGATCATGACCAGGTCCCTCCCTTGGATGCTGCTGGCCACACAACCTGGCAAGGCTCAGGCTGGGAAGCCTTCACTGCATCCTCCTCTGGGCACACTGAGTGCCTCTTGGCTCCAGGCCACCGGGACAGCTCCACATCCAACCGGAATCCCGGCAGCTCCTGTGCAACCGCAGCACAGAACAAGTTTTGGGCCACGTTCAAACCACTCACGGCAGCCCCAGTGAGAGATTTAGACACTCAGGACTTGCAAACGACCCAGGGTTTTTCCACCTTTCCCTGTGGGTGATGTGCCCCGTATTGTTATTGCTCCTCTCTGGAGTGCCTTCAAGCACTTCCATTTTTCTGGAGCCAAATGTGACCATCTCATGTCAGGTTCCCCCTCTACCTGAACACAAAACCTCAGCCAAAAAAAAGACTGTTTGTTCCTCATGGCAGTGTCCCCAGCTGCAGGCTCTCTGTCTCCAGAGTTCTTCAGGCAGCTTTCCTCTCACCACAGGCTGAGAGGTACAAGCAAAACCAACACAGGAGCCAGAGAAAGCCCTGAAGTCACCAGCCCATCCTGAAAGAAAATGAAATCTCCCCTCTGAGGAGATTTTGGTTTTACCTTCTTTTGGGGGAGGACACCCTGCAGCACACAAGACACACGGCTGAAGTGGGATATGAAAAAACCCCAAGGTGTTTTTTTTTTGCTTTCCATCATGCGTCAGCAATGATGCCTCAACTCTTAAAAGCCACTCTTCGGCCCACCCAGGACAGGTACAGCCCCACCATCATCTTGGGTGTCTCTTTTAGAGCCACTCAAGTTACCACTGAGGGTCCCAGTTTCTAAGAGATTGGTGATACCATACCTTGGCAATTCGGTGACAGACCAATCCAACCATGGTGGCAAATTTCCTGCTCCTGGTCCTTCACCCAGAGGAGACTGGCACTGCTGAAGTCCTCCCCACCCTCCCCTGGAAATTTCCCTCATCATCTTTGCACAGCAGCATCAGGAGGGAGTTCCTCAGCTCTGCCAGAGGAGCGAGGGGAACCTCTCACAAACCTCTTAGGGACACCCTGGCCAGGGGAAAGCCAACAAAAATAATGACTCACTTGACCCCTCACAAGACAGCCAGCACCCAGAAGTTTTCCACACAGTGTTAAAAACACCATGCCCTGGCCTCGAATCATGCCGGCCATGCCAGACTCCCACCTGTTTATGTGGAAAACTTTATGCACCCAAGGCATGAAGTTTTTCAGCATAATGTGTTGGGTGGATCAAGGTTTCCATGTGCCCCAGTGCTGTCAAAAAAGCAGTGTCTCGGCCAACACGGGACGGTGCAAGGAGGGCACAGAAAGTTTGAGTCTTCAGGAACTCATTTGCAGCAGCTCCCTCCTTCCTTAGGCACTCAGAGACCTCTCACCTCCTGCCCTGTAATGCACAAAGTACAGGCTGAAGCCAGCTCTGGAGGATGAAAGGAAAGCCCCACTCCTGCACTGCTCTGCAGCTGTGCCCTGGGGGGGGGGCCTGGACAGAGGTACCCCCTGACAACTGAAACTGGCAGGATGGTGAGTACAAAACACGACAAAATAGAGAGTGGGCTTAGGTAAAACAGTGCTTAAGAGCAGAAGAGCAGATGATAAGAAAGCCTTGTTTGGAAAGAAGCTGTGTGGATTCACACAGTGACTCCTGGGGTGTCCTGTGCAGGCCTGAGAGTCGGACTCCTTGATCCTTGCGGATCCCTACTCAGAATATTCTGTGATTCTGTGACTCTGCACAAAATGTTTGTGGCAAAAGGTGAAGTGCAAACATCCTCCCTCAGAAAAACTGCCTTTGTGCAAGAGCAGCGTCAGGACTAGTGCTGGCTGGCCTTAATCTAGGATGAGAGACTTGACTAAAAAACTGGGGAAGGCACCTGGGCAAAGGCAGCAGCACTCCCAGATGCTCTGGAGCCCAAGAATGGTGCAACCTCCCAGCCAGGTCTTGGGCAAAGGTGTTGCATGTCCTGATCCCAAAGTTCAGTCTTCTGTGCTGCTGTTTGAACACTTGCCCCATGTTCCACCTCCTGAAAGCGTGGAGAACAGAGCATTTTTCCTGCAGCCAAGGAAATGCAACACTGTTCATGCTGGGAGGGACTTGGCAGGTTTGGAACTCGGGGAACTCAGAACTGAAGTCAGATCAGTTCGCTCAGGGCTTTTTTAGTCACATCCAGAAAACCTCCAGTTTTTCACACTCCAAATTCCTGACTGGTTTTAAGTCCCCTTATAAACTTTTTCCACTTCCCAGGCTGAACAAGATCTGATCCTTCTGCACCTCCCTGTAGGACCATCCAGCCCATCATCCAGGCCATCTGCTAAACTCAGTCCAGTTTATTGGCATTTTTCTTCTGCTGGGGACACAAACCTGGACACTGCATCCCAGACAAGATCTAATGATCCCTGGGAAATGGGAATAGTCACAACCCCTTGTCTGCTTGCTGTGCTCCTGCTGTACATTTCTCACATGTCGCAACTTGCTATGGGTGTCTCAGCAAGCATTTAGAAAAGCTCCTGGAATAATTTCCAATTGCAGAATGCAGTTGCATTTCTCAAACCCAGAGCAAGAAAACATCAAATAGTGATAATCAAAAGCGACGTCGTCTGACTGAAAAATACACAACCCAATTATTACAAATCCTGGTGATGATTTCTCTTGCTTCTTCCCTGGAGAAGCCACGCTGCCAAGGGCTGGGTGTCCTGGGGACAGCCACACTGAGCCAATGCCATTCTCCCTTGCTGAGTTCTGCTCTTGGACACTGATGAGTTGAACTCTGAGTTGATCGAGGTCCCGGGACTGCAGCGGTGAGTGACAGCTTTGTTAAGCTGTGACTGATGACTTTGCTACCAAATTCTGATTAATGTTTCCTCCCAAAGCCTCCTTGCCCTCGCAATATGCTGTCCATTAGCCCCTGCCAATATCTGCCTGGAATAACCTCCTGGCTGTGATGGGCGTTGTGTGATTATGGTTATCTAAACGTGTGAATAATTGGGAGGTTATGCCATATTACATGCTTCATCAAGTCCTCTATTCCAGTTTCAGGGAAGCATTTGAAGTTCAACACTATGTCTCAATTATGCCAGAATTTCTGGCAAGGGGAAAAAAAAGTCCCATTAACGAAGCTGTCAAAAACACATTCTGCTTTAAATTTCCTGGGACAATTGGACAATGAAACTTGTTCACTCAGTAAAGAGCTGCTTTCTCCTCACAGCATTAACAGGCTCTTGGATTTATTGGATTTCTCTCTTGCTTGGGCTCTGAAATGAGATCTTGATAAAAAGGAGTTGCACAGTAAATGAGTAAGCTCTGTAAACAATAAATTCTGTGATGAAACATTTATCTGCAGACAGTCTATATGGAAAGTAATGCTGTTCTGGTGGGATATGGAATGAGTTTGCACTGTGGTGATATTTGTAAATTATAAAAGAAATAAAATAAGTCTGTTGTTGCAGTGCTAGAACAACACTGTTACTGAAAGCAAGACTTTATTCTCACATGTGCTCTGGAAGGCGTAGGTCTGGCCTGGGACTCTGACCCAGGCAACTTTACACTTCAGGATTTTTATGGGGAACAAACCTATCAATATTCTGACAAATTCCTTTGAAATTTCCGGAGCAAAGAGCAAAGTGCTATTGTAGAGTTACAGATGTCAGCGTTGGACACTGTCACAGGCTCTCCAAAGCAGAGCTGGGCTCCTAACTGGGAAGCCAGACCTCCAGCTGCTTTTTTCTCCCAGCGCTCACATTCTGTGTGCTGGCAGCACGTTCTGCCAGGACAAGGGAGACTGGTACAGGCTGAGTTCAGCGAGAGCAGACACAGGTCAAGAGGTGGCTGGAGAAGTCCGAGAGTTGTTCAAGGAGAGGTAGGACAATAGCAATATCCATCACCTCTTCATCTTGTTCTGCCACTATTCCCCATGTCAGACTGGTTTGGGGCTGGGAAGTCACCATTCAACTTGTTGCAGAGAAGGTAAGTGAAATCATCGGGAAAAAAAAATGGTGTTTTTTTTTTTTTTTCCCCTCAAAGACAGTATGAAGAACTTTTTCTCTGCTCATTTTCTCCATGGGGTGGACGCCATCTGCATCTTAGCTTCCTGCTCCATTGTGATTGTGTGGAGAGGAAGGATTCGTGCCCCATCACAACAGAGACCAAGCAGGGACCAGCCCACGGCCATTCAGGGGCTGCCCGAGGTAACACAGGGCAGTCAGTGGTGCCAGAGCAGGGATGGGGATTGAGCTTTTTGCTCTGTGTGTGCTGAGCAGGGGCCACCAGCTGTGGCAGCTCATTAGTTCGTGGCTCTGGAGGGATGGCTGTGCAATAAGGTCACCCGTGAGATGATGACAGAGCCAATCCCACACCTCAGCTTGCCCCATGTGTCCCCCATGGTACCTGGATTGGCATGACCAGGGACATCTCCTCACAGCTGTGGTTTCCTTGTGGTGGGAAAGCAGCTGGCAGGCTCAGTGACAAAGCTACACAACCACAAAATCACCTTTAATAAGGACAGTAGCCACGTAGGTTGTAGCTCTTCTCCACCTTCCCCCTTCTTTGGGTCCTTCCCTTTCTCTCGTGGGGTGCTCTCTGCAGCAAATCCCCCAGGCAACAGGAGGCTGGCCATGCTGAGTTCACAGTGCCTCTTGCCATGCAACAGTAGTGGGAAGGAGGAGGCAGTGAAAGGCTGCAGGAAAATCTCAGCAAGGTGAATGCATGGAGACAGACCAAATGTGTTTATATTTCCCGAAATGTTGCAAAATACATCCAGCCTTGGCCTACAGTGAAAGCACACGCAGTAGAGGAATCTAAAGCATGCAGATGCATTGCATACCAGCATGGAAAAGTGACAGCAAGACAGGGCCAAAGCAGGCCAACCACACTCCCTTGGGAGTCTAGGAAATAAGTGAATCAAACAGGGCTCGGGGCCAAAACAGGCCAAAAAAAAAAAAGGATCCCTTTAGGAGTCCAGGAAATAAAATGAATCAAAGTGTGTTTGGGGCTGTTACAGGCCAACCACAATCCCTCTGGAGTCCAGAAAATGAGTTTAAGTATTGTCCAGGCCAAGACAGGCAATTAAGCTTCGCCCCACAGGGAAAAGTCAGTTGTGAACAGGAGAAAGTGGGGCCATTCTGCCTTGCATGGTCAGGACCCCAGAGCACAGGGCAGCAGCCTCCTCCCAAGTTTCCTTTGGGAAGCCCCAGAGGCGCAGGATGCACATCTTTAGCTCTGGGATAAAGTCACCTCCTGGCCAGGACCATCCCTCCTTAAATTCTCTTTGACTTTCACAGTCCTTTTAATCATAGAATCCCAGAATCACTGAGGTTGGAAAAGACCTTCAGGATCAGTGAGCTCCAACCTGTGACTGATTCCCAGAGCATTGACTGCCGCATCCAGGCATTCCTTGGACACCTCCAAGGATGGGGACTCCATCACCTCCCTGGGCAGCTCCTTCCAATGCTTAACAGCACTTTCCATGAAAAAATCCTTCCTGATGTCCAACCTGAACCTCCATGGGACAACTTGAAGCCATTTCTCCTTGTCCTGTCCCTATTCCCTGGAAGCAGAGCCTGATTCCCCGTGGCTGTCCCCTCCTGTCAGGGAGTTGTGCAGAGCCACAAGGTCAATCCTGAGTCTCCTTTTCCCAGCTCCCTCAGCCTCTCCTGGTGCTCCAGACCCTTCCCCATCTCCGTTCCTTTCTCTGGACACGCTCCAACACCTCAAAGTCTCCCTTGCATTGAGGATCCCATAACTGGGCACAGCACTTGGTGGCCTCACCAGCGCCCAGCACAGAGGGACAATCACTTCCCTGATCCTGTGGCCACACTATTCCTGACCCAGGCCAGGGGCCATTGGCCTTCTTGCCCACCTGGACACACAGAGGGCTCACATTCATCTGCTCCTCTGAAATCTCCCCGGATTTCCCTGGAGGCCCCGCTGCACGTGCCCAGGTCAGGAGCTGTCCTGGCCTCTCTCTGCCCATGGAGGTCGTGCCTGTGGCAGTGTTAAATGTCCTCATGGATGTGTTTGCAGCAGCACTGGCCACACTTACAGCAGCCTTGCCCAAATTCATGGTGGTGCTGGCCACCATGAGGCAAAGATGATTCGTGAACTTCAAAAAGGATCAGGAGTGAGTTTCTTCCACTGTCCCAGGCTGACAGGTGGGCCTGGGCCCACAGATGCTAGGTGAGGAGCATAGTCTGCCTTTGGGCATCTCCACATGAGGATTTTTTAATTCCTTCTTTTTTTTTTTTTTTTGGCAAATGGTCACAAACCACACGGGCCCTCAGCACCTTCTCCCCAAGGCTGTCACTGCTGTCACTGAGGGGGCACAGAGAGAGCAGAACTGGTGGCCCCTCCGTTTTATCCCTGAAGCAAATGGTGGGTAAATGGGGAATAAATCAGAGGAGGTACTGACAGTCCACCGTCAGGCCCGGGGATTTACTGCTGCAGGAGGTTTATTAATAGAGCTGTGGATGTGGCAGGCCCGTCCGTGATGGGCTGTGGGATAATTTAATGATCAGCAAAGACAGAAAGCTGAGATAAGGATAACTGTAGTGTCCACATTAGCAGTGCTCCCTCTTCGTGCTGGCTTAGCTCCCTTGGAAGGGGCAGCCAGAGATGAAGTAAATCATGGTGCCAGAGATGAAGTAAATCTGGTGTCCCTGTCCTGTGCCCCTCCATTAAAGCAAATTGCTCTTCACTTACTCACCAGCACCCACCTGAGGGTTGCAGGCAGTGAATTGTCCCCTCAGGCTGAAGAACAGAGGGGGACCAGGGAGGTCCATGAGGACAAACACCTCAGTGTGGCCTCCAGAGGGACAGAGAGCGCCAGCACAAAGCTGCGGTGTAGAGAGACAGACACCACCAGCCAATATCTAAAATGGTATTTTTAAGTAAGTGACCCAGTCCCAATCACCCCTGAAGGCCATAAGCATTGTCATGAGGAGTCTGCCATGAGGCACCTGTTGCTGAGAATGCTGCTATCACTCACGGAAATTTTGGAGACCTCCAGAGAAAATAGAATTCTTGGCTTCCTGACACCCTTTGCCTTCTTGAAATAAATGGAGAACTCAAAGTTAGCACCACTGGGGTTTCTCTCAGCTTTTTAGATTTGGGTCAAATTGCTATTGAGCAGGGGAATTCCTGTCATAGGAGACAGAGATTGAGGCAGCAGCACAAGTGTCCACTCTGTCCACAACCCAGTTTATTGGTGTGTCTTTTCCTGATGGACACACTGAAAAGAAGTGCAGAACTCATCTCCTTCCATGTCTCTGTGATGCTGCAGTGAGTGAACTGACCTGGAGCAACACAGCCTGTTAAAATAAATTTCTGGAATTAAACTGAATTTCCTGGATTAAAAATGCAAAATCACTGAATCCAGCAAAATCACGGCAAATTCCTTCTTACTTGGTTTAGTGGTGGACACTCCCCAAAGTCTTCCTGGGGGAAGTCAAAAACCATGTGTGTCTTGTAATTGGATCTAAATGATAATGAAATTTTGGAAAACTGGTGTTTATGACACCTGCTGAGGTGAACTTCCTCCTCCTGCTGAGAGACGACAACGCAGGAAAAAGACCAAACCTAACTTGTCTGACCTCCCTCTGACCTACGACAAAATCACTCAAGACAATTTAACTTGAAAAAGTGATGGGCTCCTGGTTATTTGTTGAACTGAAAGAAAAAAATCCCTTTCACCTCCAACTACTAATTTTCATTATTTTGCATCTTCCTTCAGGGGAAAATCCAGAGTTATTTTGAAACCACAGGTGATATGACCCATTAAAGCTGGGATTTAAGCATTGGTTTTATGCAGCAGATGGATAAACTATCAGTCACTCGCCTGTAGGTGGAAAAATCTTTGCTTAAGCCATTAACACTCCCCAGTGTAATACTACCTGTGTTCAGCAAAGGGAAATCTGTTTTCTTACTGTGATTTGATATTGGGAAATAACAGGAGGAGATAAGCTTTATAACAGCACTGGAAACATGTCTGTGGTAAGAAATGAGCCACGCAGCAAAACCACCTTTGGCGTGAGCCTGGCTCCTCCACAAACTGCAAGACAGCCCTGGCACAGGCTACAGACAGAAGGGACAAGAGAAGAAGAGCATTCTGCCTCCTCCTGTGGGCTTCCAACACCCCTCCTGCCATGCGGAGGGACGCCCAAATCAATGCAGCAGCAGCGGAATTTCGGCGGCAGCTCTCGCGGAGCACCCGCAGGTGCTCTCCCGTGTCGCGGAGAAGAGCTCTGCTCCACTGCACAAACCCTGTCCTTAGCTGCTCCCGCTCATTTCCGCACGCTCCGAGTGTCCAGATCCAAGAGGGGGATGGCTTCCAAGGCGAGGAAGCACAGATGTTGGGAAATCCAGGAAGAAGGCTCATCTAAGAGTATTTAAAAATGTAGCTGCTGAAGCGCACAGCTTCTCCGTGGAAACTTGTGCTTCTGAAAGGCCCCATCCAACAGCCACTGGAGGCAGTGGAAAGGTGTCCCTGGAGTCAGGTGAGGTTAAGCTGTGCTTGCAGAATCTGGTGTTTATGCTCCTTTGAAATGCAGACACTTAAAAAGCCATTGCCCACCCATCCGTCACAGGGCACTTGACTCCCACATTTCCCCCGAGTTACTGGTTTTCCATGATCCAAACACGTGCCTGTTTCCATGCTACTGGCTGATCTCTCTGTTCCTTGCTGGAAGGGATCTCTGGCTAGCAACTAAGAGGAGGTTGAAGGCTGTGTGTTTATGTTCAGTTTATTGTACATTTTTTTTTTCCTTGTGGTTCTCTCTCTGGTGGTTCCCAAAGTCTCACATGGATGCAAACAGCAAAAATTTCCATTAATGATGATGATGATGATGATTTTGGCCAAGGTTTCAATCATTCCCACTCTATGAAATCCAGTGTAGCCCTGTCCTGGATAGTTTATATGCTAAGTGGTCATTGGGAATTATCTTATTCCCAAGAAATGTAAGGTTCCTTTTTTCCTCTTCCATGCCACGGGGAGGGAAGGACACACAGCAACACCTTTATTGTCCCTTGCCTCTCGACACATCTGCAGCAAAGACTGCAGAGGCCTGGAATGGCTCCCCAGAGCACCAGGAAGGGATTTAAAACATAATCCCATCCACAGATTTAACAAGCTCCTTCTTCAAACTCAAGAGGAGACTTTTGCAGGTCCCCACCAATGCTGGTGACTCCAACCCATCACTGAGCATGGTGGGTGCCTGGATCTCCCAGGACTTGCAGGGCTTCACAGCTCAAGGAATAACCCAGTGGAGAGTTGCCAATGCTCTGTGTGATTAAACTCTCTCACTGCTCACCAAGCACAGGGGAGGACGGATTTACACTAACGGCTACCTTATTTCCTAATTGAGAGTGTACTCTTGCATTCCTTTTCTTTCCTTTTGCTCTTTTGCTCTTTCTCAGCCCTGAAGGCCAAATCCACAGCAGACCTAAGTCAGATGTGCAGAGCCCAGGCCAGTTTGTCCCAGCCGAAGATCCTTGAGAGAGCTTCAGAATCTCTGCATCTCATTTATGCAGGTCCTCAAAGTTCCTGACACAAGAACATTTTCCCAGACTTTTTTTGCGGAAGCCAGGTGAATCCTGCCTTTGTTTTGGCAAGGAACCTGTCTCCACCATCCTTTTCTCTGATGCCACAAGTTGTTTATAAGGTGGCTGTAGAGAACACCCTGGCTCTCACCTCAGTGTGACTTACATGCTGTGCCTTTTGGTGGCTTTTCCTGAAAAAGTCTACAAGTGTGAAGCCTTTTTTCTATTTCCTCACTTTCCTCTTTTCTTCCTCTGCTCCTGTTTTCAATCACAGACTGCCCAGGCAGCGTAGTGGTCAGGCTTAAAGGCTTGCTAGAACTGGATTCAAGATTTATGAGAACTAGATGTAACCAGGCCTCTCCCAGAGGTTTGGGAAGAACAGCTGGAGTCTGGCACTTTCCATCATGACAAGAACTATTAAAAACTAAGAGTTGAACTGCAAAAAGCAAGGGGGGGCAGGGGGTGGGGGGGAGAAATGTTTAGGCTTAAAACGCAAAACAAGCGCCTGCAGTATCCAGTCCGTCTGCACAGGGGCCAATTCTGACAGCAAACGCCTTTCGCAGCTGCCGAGACTTGGGCTTATTTTAGAAACCACTTTAGAAACAAGAGGTTAAAAGAAGAGAGGGAGGGAAGGAGGGAGGCAGGGAGGGGGACTGGAGCCCGGGAGCTGTCTGTGTGCGATGCCGGGATGCAGAGCCCGGCCTGGCGGAGCGGGTCACATCCTGCACTGTCTGGAGGCCGTTCCGGCCGGGCCACCCCACCCAGGGCTGATGTAATGGCCCGGCCGGCTGTGTTTGTGGAGATCACCAAGGCGTGCGTGTGTCCGGCCATCCCAACTGTGTCCGGCCACCCCAAGCCAGCACGGCAAAGCTCCTCCACAGCAAAGAGGGAGGCGATGTCGCCTGTGCAGGGAAATTTGAAGGCTCTGAGCTCCTGCTTCCACGCCGCGTGTCCTTGGCGTTCCCACCCAGTCCTTGCCTTCCGTGCTCTCTGTCCTTGTAGGGCCATCTCCATGTCCCTGTCCCCTGTCCAAGGACTGCCCAAGGGTCACCCCCAGCTGGGGTTGGGGGGCTCATGGGCCTTGGGCTGCTCTTGTCACCGAGACGCACAAAGCAATCACACACAGGCAAGAGATTTTCGCAGAGGTCCTTCCGATCCCAGCTCACAGCTGAGAGAGCCGAGAGAAGAAGAGAAGCCCCTTTGTTTATTTTTACTTTTTATACATTTGTGGGTCCAGCAGAAGATTGGCTTTTTGGGGTTTCCACCCCTCAGCCTCAGTGGCCAGACCAATTGTCAGTTACAACTGTTTTCAGGTTAGAAATATGCAAACAAAGGACAGAGAAGGAAAAACAAAGGATTTGTTTATATTACTTCTGTGGGAAAGGTAGAAAACTGCTCTAATATTGTACAGTAACTAAAAGATCTGACTCCATTTCAAAAGGCTTTAAAAACTCAGAAAAACCAGGGTAACATGCTCTCACCTGGCCGCAACCACAAGGAGGATGGGAGACCTGGAAGGGAAATGGTGTCACTGCTGGAAAAACGGAAGGAGACCACTGGTGTTAACTATCCTGAGCAGGTGGTTTGTGCCTTCGTTGATGGAAAGATGGGGGATGCGCCAGCACACTCAGGCTGATCATGGTAATTATTCATTTTCTAACCATATGACTGTTTCAGACCTGAACTGCCCACTGGCTGAGGTGCCAGTGTTGATTCAGAAGAGATCCCACACTCCTGATTCCTGTGTCTCACTTAAATACCTACAGCTCTGCGGGATGACTCCATCCCAGGATGCCAGCAAACAAGGCAAGCTGGATTTACCCACACTTCTTATCTGCCTTTGATCAAGGCTGCTCCATGCTGTTAAATAATATGCTACTAATTCACAAGGAAAAGAAACAACCTCCTTTTACCTGCTTTGCTTGTCCTGCCCCACAGTTTCATCTGACATCCACCAACAGTGTGACATCCCTGTGTGGCCAAGATTAGGGGGTCTGTGCCTTCTTTTTCTCTGGGGATTTTGTCCCCCATTTCAATGGGAATTCTGTTTTTCTGAAAAAAACCACCTTCATCCATTGGTTTTGCCTCATGCCAAATGGGGTTTCAAAGCTCTCTGTTAGTCCCAGACAGGAGCCATAAACACCCAAAATACTCCACAGGCTGACCTTGGCATCTGTCTGGGTGTGCACACCATGGGTGGAGCATCCCTCTCTCTTGTCCTGCAGTACTAATTGAGGCCCCACACCACCTCCTTGGACCCTTTTTCCTAAAACACAGGTACCATGAAGCCCTCAAAATTCTGGGGCTCCTGTGTAAGCAAAAATAAATGATGCATAAATCGCCAACTCCCGACACCATATTAAAAAATAGGGATAGCTGCACAGAAGACACCCTCAAGCAGGGGCTGGATGGCAAAAGAAAGGGAATTGAGCCTTCAAGTGCCAAATAAATTAAAAAGACAAATAAAATCTCTAATGAGCAGCAAGACTGGCTCCCAGCTGGTCTTTGGATGAAGCCAGGTTTGCCTCGGGAAAGTCTGGTGGATCTTTTGTGCACAAAGGCACCCATTTGACCCATCAAATGTCCAGACATGGTGGTGGCACAGGCCAGGCCTCCTCGGGGATGGCAGAGAAGTTATTTGGGATCCACATCTGGCAGCACAGTGAAGTCCAAGACTAGGCTTCTCCTAAAATTAAGCTGAACTTGTTCCAGTGGCTCTACCCAGGAAGGGTATCACTGTTGAAAACCACTTTCTCACCTCTCCAGGTGAAACTAATAAAAATTGAAAATATCAGTTTAAAAGTTTAATTTCCACTTCCTGTCTTTGGCTGCCCCCATCACAGCAGTGCAGGCCCCAGAGGACTGTGACAGAATCTTCCAAAACAGGAAGAGAAAAATACACATATCCATATTTCTGAAATATACCTTTTCCTTTAAGAAATATGCCTGGTCTTGAAGATTCTGTGATATCATTTCAACACAACTCTTCATAGGATGTAAAATAAGGCATAGGCTGGGAAACAGTAGGAACATAATTGTGATTAGCTTTTCCTTAAAAATGTTTGTTTCTGGTTGTTTTGGTTTTTTACTTTTCTTCTTGATGTTAAAAAATCAGCATTTTCCCCTCAATTTTTCGCTGTCTCTTAGCAACTGAAGAGTTTTGATCACACACAGCTTGGGTAAGGAGATAGGAAGTGATCTGGCAAACACGACATTCCAAAAAGGTGACCTTTTTCTGCTCTGAGTTTTCAGCTTGGGCAAATCATTCGGGAAAAATTACAGCCAACACCAGCCCCAACTGCCCCATAATGCTTCAACACACTGGCAACAGCCTCCCGTTAGAAACCTCGCTGTATTTATTATTTCTCCTGCTCTTTGGGGCTGCCCTCTGGGTGAGACGGAGCGGAGAGAGGGTCTCCCAGAGCTCGTAACACCTGCAGGAGGGTGGACACAGGTGTGTTCCTGCTCCACACTTGTTGCTGCTCCCTGGGAGACACAACAGGCGGAATTCGGCCCCGTGGAATTCCGCAGGAGTGGGATGTTATCGTACCAGGACTGCAGGCTCATAGCCCTGCCAAGACACAATAAAAAAGAGCTGTTTCATGGTGGAGGAATATGAGGAGCACATGTTTGGTCAAGCTGGTGGGCAACGTTGTTCCTTCGCCTCCCAAGGCTGGCTGGGCTCTGGAATGCCCATAAAAGCACCCCCCACTTCCTCCCCTTGCTGCGGGGGCAACAGAAAACCTTGATTTCATCCCACGCAATTAAAACAAACAGTTGCCACATGTAAATATTTGTGTTGTTACCCATCTCGCCTCATCTGTGGGGCTCTGAAAAACAAACAGCAAAACACAGCCCTGGCCATCAGAGCAGGGCCTGGGATGTGCAGCAACCAAGACCAGGAGGGCAAGGGGAGCCTAGGATGGGACTTGTGCTGGATTTTGGATCAGCACAGTGCTCATGGAATGGTGCTGGTCCTGCCCTTGGGGGTGTCCCTGTGAGAACACCCTTTTCCCACGGCCTTCCCAGCTTCCCTGAGGGTGATGTCAAAGGGACAGTCACAGGTGTCCATGGAAAATTCATGCTCCAGAGGTGGAAAACCCATGTTTGGTCTCTGAAACATCCTCCCTGGTGATGTATCCAGAGCCCCGGGCCTCAACATGTGTCGGCCACCAGCAGTGGGTAACGATCCCTGTGGGTCCCTTCCAATACAGGGCATCCTGTCATTCTGTACAGGGATCCTCTCAGCCAGGGACAAATCCCTCACCCCTCATAAGCACCAAATTATTTTAATGCAGTTTGCACCCACAGGACTGGATCTTGACAGGGGGAAAACAGAGCTAAAGCCAGCCCTGGCTGCCTGTGCCTGTAACCCGTGTGACACTTATGCATGAGCTTGTGCATTATCCAGGTTTGGTTCAGCTCAGCACAAATGTTACAAAATCAGGCCTTTGCCATGTTTGTCTCCAGGGTTCTGCCTTTTGGCATTTAGGAGCGAGGTGGATAATTATGCAGGATTTTTCCTTCCCTTGAGAAATGACACGAAACCTGGATCATTTACTGGCGTTCCTTGGTGTCTGTCCAAGCAGAAGTTAAAGCTCTCACAGCAATTTCTAAAATCCCCTTTCAGATAACACAGCAGCCGGGTTTCAAGGTTATTCTCAAGGGTGTAATAGCAGTATTTCTTCTTTACTGCAATAGCATGATCTTGTGCACAGTTTCAAGAAGCTTTAGGACAACTTTAAGACTGGAAAGTGTTTTGCTGAAAAAAAAAAAAAAAGAAAAAGAAAAAAATTCAAACCACCCTGTTAATTCCAGTCTGCTTTCTTTGTGCTGTTTGGAATAAGTTAGAAAGCAAACTGGGAAAATCTAATTTACACCAGGAAAAAAAAAAATACTGCATTCAAGATAAAAAGAAAATCTACACTGATACTGTTCCACTTCAACGATTATTTGTAGCGTATCCTATATATTTGTATGGGGTATATACACACATATTTATATATATATAAATGTTTTTCCCCTCGGGGTTTTCCTTTTAAAGATTTTTGCCTTTTCACATGTGAACTGTAAACAGACTGACAGATGGAATTCTTTTGTATAAACTGTTTCAGATACACTATTCTTCCATGCCTATGTCAGTTGTTTACAGTATCAAAAAGCCACAGATACGCCTAAAAGTAAGGAAAGTTGGAATTTCTGCCAAACATTTGGATACCATCCATCCTCAGAGGCTGTACCCTCGGTGCACCGGGTGGTGCTGAGGAACCTCTCACTTAGAGGCTTCTCCTCAAGATGTGTGTCAGCAGGAGGTTGGGGAACTTCAAAGCAAGGGCTGGGGAGGGAAGAGAGGGGCACTTTTGCAGACTGTGGGCCCTCAAATTTGCTGTTGCCAACGTCTACACTTGTTAATGAGCGTCTAATGGGCTGGTGGCTGCTGGGTTGGTGCTGGGAACATCTGGAGCTCTCCATGTGGGTGGTGCATGGTCCCCATGGCACTTCTTTCTTCTTCTTCTTCTTCTTCTTCTTCTTCTTCTTCTTCTTCTTCTTCTTCTTCTTCTTCTTCTTCTTCTTCTTCTTCTTCTTCTTCTTCTTCTTCTTCTTCTTCTTCTTCTTCTTCTTCTTCTTCTCCTTCTCCTTCTCCTTCTCCTTCTCCTTCTCCTTCCTTCTCCTTCTCCTTCTCCTCCTTCTCCTTCTCCTTCTCCTTCTCCTTCTCCTTCTCCTTCTCCTTCTCCTTCTCCTTCTCCTTCTCCTTCTCCTTCTCCTTCTCCTTCTCCTTCTTTCTAATGTGCTTCCCTTCCTTGTTTTCATGCCCTGAGTGCCAGGTGAAGAGTGTGACCAGTGTAACCAGCATGGAGTGGTACCCAGGGCTCGCCATGACTCTGTGTGGGCTTTTGTCAGCTTAGTTTGGGCATTCAAAGTGTGAAAAAAGCCCAGAGGCCTTGAACAGTCATCCCAAGGGGTCTTCCTGATTTAAGCTGCCTCAACCAGCAAAATTCCCAATGCTGTCTCAGGAATGGCTTTTCTGGGTGATCCCCTGCCCCATGGAAAAACAACGTAGACAAAACTTTTCTTTCCTTTGAACTCCGTCTCTGGCACTTACCCTTCACCTGTGTGGTCTTCAGCCATTGGAAACCTCTCCAAATCCTTTGTGAGGCTTTTTTTTTTCTCTCCAAACCATGTCACATGGAAGAAGGGAAATGGCCACACATCCCCATCACCACCAGAGCCTGGGCTGTCGTGCACCAGAGTTAAACGCCCTGAAAAGTCCAGTCATGGCCCGCCAGGAAGACCACTGTGCCTTCATGCCTGAGGGATTGGGAGACCCTGAAAAGTCCTATCAGTTTTCAGATCCTCTCCCAACACTATAAAAAGGAGACCCCGTGACACAGAGGAAGGTTCTATGAGATTTTGAGTTTAGGGAAATTAGAGAAATGGGCCTCTGGATGCCAGCATGTACAACTTGTCCCCATAAGGCTCCCCAGGGATTGTCTCAGAGGCCGACCCCCCTCTTTCCCAGAAGATGTGGTTTGGCAAAGATTTGGGGTTTGCTCACCAGGACACTTATTCATCCAAATTTGGAACTCAAAAAGGTACCAGCACTAAACCCTTTGAGAAAAATCTTCACAAAAACCCAACAACAAACAAACCAAAGAAAACAACTTCCAACTGGCCAACACACCCCACTCCTATGTTTGCCATCAGAAGTTGTTCTACTTCAAGTCAAGCCCATAATCTCCACTGGATCAAGATCACTCAGGAGTTTGTCTGCACAAACACCAGTGATGCTCTGGCTGGGGAGTTTGGATTCAGCTCCGTCCTTTTCCTGGCTGGAATGCCAAAGCTTGTGGGCACCAACACAGACTTTCAACTCAGCAGCTGCCCAGGAATGGCTGGATGTGGAGTTTGGTCTGCCTGGACAATCAGGAAATCTGCCTTCATTTACTGGGCCTGTGAAGCACTTACTTCATGGGCCCATAACCTTCTGAAAGCTACTTCTTCATGTCACCTCACCCCTACAGAGCCACGTTTCCACATTCCCAACAGGAATAACACATTGCAGTGGTGGAGATGTGGTGGCAGGCTATAAGGATGGGATCAAGAAATGCATGGAAAATTCAAGAACAGACCTAAGAAGTTGCTGTTTAGGCCTCCGTCCTACAAGGAACCAGGTGTCTCCAGGCTCCCTCTGCACCACAAATGCTTCAGCTCTGGCTCATCCTTTGCAAAGCCTGGCTCTACCCTCCTTATCCATTCCTCAGCTGGGAGTCCACCTGACCTGTCTCAAAGATTGTCACCTGTGGACTGTAAGCAGGGTGGTTGGATGCATCCTAAAGCATTCCTAGATCACTGCAGTGCCACCTTGGTAAGAGAAACTGGGCAAGGCTGACTGCAAAGAGGGGAACTTGGAGGATGGGAAGGGAGAAAAGGAAGCTCAATAAGCAGGTGGGGAAAATATATGAATGAATCTGTGTTTTGCTGGAATATGGAGGAGAAACAGGACTGTGCCAAGAGCAAGCTGGACTCTGGAGCTGAGCATGGACCCCATAAAATTGTCCCTTAAAACCCTGCACCCACACTGGCACAGGCTGCCCAGAGAAGCTGTGGTTGCCTTATCCCTGGAAGTGTCCAAGGCCAGGGTGGATGGAGCTTGGAGCAGCCTGGGATAGGGGAAGGTGAGGAAATCTCATTCCAGGGGGCTGGAATGAGATGATCTGGATGAGATGATCTGTCCCTTCCAACAGAAATCACTCACTGTGTGACTGAAGTGTCCCTTTGCACGGCTGTGCAGAGTGTTTGAACCTTTAGCACCTGCCATTTGCAGGTGGCCACATCAGCAGGTCCTGTCCCTCCTCCTCTGCTCGCTGCTGGTGCTGCTGGGAAGCAGAGAGCTCAGAGAACATGCACACCCCAGCATCCTCCCAGAATACAGCTGGGATGAGAGCGAGGGATCTGGGAGAAGGATGGGGCCATTGCAGAAACTCTGGTTGTACAAACGACCCCTTTGGAAGTTGTAGCCGTGAGATGGAGAACACCAGCGTAAAGGTGCATGACACTTCTCCAGCTCCCCCTGCAGAACTCAGTTCCTTTTCCACACAAGCACAGGCTCCTCTGGCTCCAGGGGAATGGGACTGTTCCCCTCTGAGCCTCCTCTGAGCCTCCTCTGAGCCTGGAGCGGCTCTTCTTGAGGTCTGTGTAGCTATGGTGAGCTGTGTGCTCATGTAAACATTGCACAACCACGAGCCCCCGCTGTCTGAGGGCAGCAGAAGCACCACTGGGCTCCTCCTCTTTGGATTGCTCTTCCTGGGGGAGGGCAGCACTTCGTGGAGTCATGGCAGCAACCCCCGGAGCTGCCGGTGAGCCCGCGGCACGCTCTGAATTATGCTCACATTGCTGAGAGGATGGGTCACATTTTTGGGAATCTGCCCTGACCTCCTCTGGTGATGCTCTGGCTTCCTGAGGATGGAGACATGGAACAAATTCTTGCCCAGACTTGAGGAACTTTACAACACCGGGTGATGAGAAAGCTCCTGAATCCTTGCAAACGGGGCCCTGCCTCGTGGACACCCCTCCAGGAGGTGGGATGGGGACAAGGCGATGGTGTGAGCAGCACATCTTGGGGGAAATGGGGCACAAAGCTGGAGGAGAAAGCACTCTGGATCTCCCCCATCACTTCTGAAGCTCTGCCTCATGAGGACAGCAGGACCATCTCCAGGACAAATCCTTGCTGTGCTCCTTGCCTCGGGGGCAACAGGGTTTGCAGGTAAGATCACAGCCTAGTCTGTGATGGGGAGAAACCTGTGGACATGTTTTCTGCACAAACCCACCTCCTCTCCTTGCAGAAAGGTGCAATCCTGTCCTGTAGCTGAATTTAAGACAGACTGGTTGATGGTCCCCGAACTGTTTTGCCACCTGAAAGCATCAAGTTATTAATTTGCACACTGGAGCGTTCTTTGGAATTTCAGATTTAGAAATGCAGGAAGAAAAGATCGCACGTGGGCAGCTTTAGCCCTCCCCAAGGACCTGCTGGCTGAGCTGGTGGGAAACTTCAGCTTCTCAAAGAAGACAAAGCAAGGTGAAAACCACTTGATTTGTCCACCTCCATCCCCAGCAGCTCCTGGGAGGAGAGAGGGGGCCACAGGAAATGCTGGCTGGGTCGAGAGGGGCAGAGCATAGTGCTGATGGACAAATCCTTGGCTGGAGTTGGGCCACACTGGGCATTCCAGACCTGGCACAGCTCTGGAGGTGCTGGAACAGCGGGAGACACCCTGTGAGGCTCTGCCAGTGCAGGGCTGGGAGTGCTCTGTGTGAAACGGGAGCACGATGCACAGACCTTCCACGCCTATTGGAAACAGATTTTTCCTTGACACACAAGCGCAGAAGATTCCTCTGGAATGAGAGCCCTGACCAAGGCTGGGCGGCAGAGAAGGGTTTCCAGCTTCTTGCAGAGAGGAAGGAAATCCGCCCGTGGGACAGACGATGTCTTTTGTTTGACTCTGCAATGCTGATTAATGAATGCTTTTTTGATTTCACAAGAATTTCTGGGGTTTGTAAATTTTCTTCAGAGATTTTTCTGGGAAAAGTGGAAACCGTGCTCGGGGTTCTCCTTCTGCAAACAAACCACTCAACATTTTCATTCAAATCAAAATTTTCCACGGATAGTAATGGGGATTTCTCAAGCAGTGTCATAAACATGGTAGGCACTGCATTATGATCTAGATAAAATTTGTGTTCCAGCAGCAAGAACTCAGGTCAGAGCCATCTTCTGATGGACCTTGTGTAGCACGACACAACCTTGCTCTGAGGACTTCAGAACAGAAAAGACAAAGGGCAAGAGAAAAAAGAAAAATACTAAAAATACGCTTTAACAGATGGGGCACTGAAGTGGCAAAAGATGAAGTGATTTGTTTGACGTCAGGATCAAGGGAACATTAAGCCAAAAAGAGGAACTAAATCCATCCCTCTTGGAAGGCTCAGCACATATCTTTAACCACAGACCATCCTTTCCCTCTGGTGTTACTGACTTTTGGCCGAATCTTTGGTCTTCACTTGGGGATGGTACTTGGTGCAGGATTATTTGCTGAGGTTCAGGCCCCTAACTGGAGCGGGTTTTGGCTGATTCATCCAGTTCATCACCTGGCACATGGGCATAATACATGATGCCTTCTTTTCCTATCAATCCCTCCTGGATACAATTTTTCTCTATTTTTCTCTTTCATCAGTGCAGGCAATGCTGGCAGTGATCTTAGGCTGGGCCACTGATACAGTGATAATAATATTAATGATAAAAATCAACAATGCCAAAATCACCCCTGCATCTCAGGGGCTTTCCTTGGATGCCTGGAACCTGCACCCAGGATTGGGCAGATGCTGCAATGGATCAGAGCATCCCTGGCAGTGTCACCTCTGCAGAGACAGACAGAGAACAAGGAGTTTATCCGTCCTGTGGCAGCTGGGGAAGACATTTGGGCTCGGTTTCCTCGCACTTGGCATGCTGGTGGAACACTGGCAGCACTCCTTTGACCATAATGGAAAGCATGTCCAACACATGGCCAAAACCTGGAGATTTGCCCTCACTTCGCTTCCTGCGGCAGCACGAATCACAGGACAGCCAAGGGACCCGACCTGCCCTTTGTCCTCCTGCCTTTCTCGCAGCTGCTGGGCAAGGTCAGAGGTCAAATGCATGGCCTGGTGATGGGGACAAACCCCTTGCTGTGACCCCAGGAGGAAGGGACACTTCTGGGAGGGACGGGCTCGGGAGGCAGGGTGGCAGTGGGGCGCTTTGCCGAGCCCTGCTGGGCCTGGCGTGCGGAGCGGGCTGGGATTAGGGCTGGAACTCGCAGCATTTGGGCCATTGTGCAATGCTGGGCAGCTGGAGGGTTTCACTTTTCAGAGGGGAAAAGAAAATGTGAAAAACTAGAACCAGAAAACTCCTTTCTTCCCTCCCTTTTTTTTTTTTTTTTTTTTTTTTTTTTTTTTTTTTTTTTTTTTGGACCTATCCAGAGCTTTCCACAATGCTGGTGATTTAAACCAGGCCTGGAATATGAATGCAACTCTAATATTTCTACCTTCCTGAGTTACATTGATGAGTCAAGGAGCTGGCTGAGGCTGAAATGCAGCAATGTATATGCACAGGCTACGGATGAAACCTCCTTTTACATGGACACCTTGTCAGCCAGGGCTGGATCCAGGAGGTTAATAATGTTCTGTCCTTCATGGGAAAGAGAATATGAATTTAATTTAAAATCTAGACATGCCTTCAGCTCTGGAACAGAGAACACAAAGCTAATTTCACCAACAGGCAGAGGGAAATGGAAGCAGGGCACAACCTGAACTCTGCATCCAGGCTGAGTCTGGCTTTGGAGCTGATTTCTTGAGACACTTGAGTCCAGAAGTGTAAGGAAACAGGGCCATTTGGGGGGCTGAGAAGGGGAGCAGGTGCCTGGGGCGCAGGTGAAGCACTCGAGTGCCAGCATCCCTCACTGTCTGGACTTGGAGGCAGCAGCAGGAAGAGCTGCAGATGACTTCACAGGGACAAGGGGACAGAGGTGGCCTCAGGGTCAAACCAAAGCAGGGAGCAGAGGAGACCTGAAGCCAAACCACTGCCTGGTGCTGGGAACAGGAACTGGGGTTTGCTCCCTGCAGCCCAGCCAGAAACCCTTAAAACGGCCTCCTCTCCCTTTTCATCCCTCTTCCACATCCTCAGCCTTCTCACAGCCTCCCCCCCTCCATCCCCCATGCCAAATAAATCTCCTTAGAGTTTAAATAAATGCCGTAGTGTCCTAAAAGTCTTGCAGCCTTGGAGAGGAGGGGAGGAAAAAAAAAAAAAAAAAAAAAAAAAAAAAAGGAAAGAAAAGGTATTAAACCTGAAAGAGAAATAGTAGATGTGCATCTTCTTCCCTTTGGTCTCTCTGAAGGCTATTAAGTGATGCAGGGTGACTGTGGACAGGTACATGCAAATAATAGGATCAAGGCAGCAGTACAAAGGTTTGTCTCCCAATCTTAATGCAGGTGTGGGAGACACAAACCAGGTGGCTAAAAGGCTCCTTTGTTTGAAGCTGTCAGGAGGAGAAGCTGATAATCTCATGCCTCATCCCTAAACTCTCTTTCAGCCGTGTCAAGGCATCTCCTCACATCAGGAAGTCTGCAATGACATGGCTATGTGCTAAGCTCAGTTAATGTGGTCCGAGGTTTAAACACTTCAGGTTAAAAGTGGATAATTGGTGGTAGTGGATTTTAAAAGCTCACACAGGTGCCTTTGAAAAGAGGTCAGGAGTCAAGTGCATCTCTCCTATGAAAAATGGTGAGCCTTTCCTAAGGAGATCAAAATTCTTCCACGGAGAGCCCCAGGGCCTTGTAGGAACTGTTATTAATTTAGTCCTGTATGTTCCAAATAATGGAAAAACGATACCACATGTGTACAACGCCGGGGAACCGGGGCACGTTCTCTCTGGATAGATAAACTTTCACCGGGCACTCCTGCATTGTTAATTAAGTAAATCCCCTCTCAGCCCACGAAGGAGCAGCACGGGAGCTGCCATCCCTGGGGGTTCTTGCCAAGTGAGCGTGGGGACAGCACGACCTCAGCTCGGATGGTACCCTTGGGGCTGAGGACAGAACCCTTCAAGCACCTCCCTGGTGGGTCGTCCCCACTCAGGTTTTCCAAGGAATTTGGGCTCCCTGGACGCAGTTTCGCTCCCACAAAGCCACCCCCGCAGGTACCCAAGCAAAGCGCACCTTTAAAAGACAACCGCTCTCCCCTGGCGCGGTGCTGTTTTCCTCCGATTGTGCTTAATGAAGGCAAAGCTGGAGGAAATTAACATCCAATTATTTTCTCAGGGCGGATTTCTTTTGTGCCGGCCGCGGGACACGGACCTGCCCAAACACGCAGCACATGAAAGCGGCTCCTGCCCGCGGCAGGATCGGGTTGCAAAGGCGCCGAGCTCTCCCCGGCGGAGCCCTGCACCTGCCCGCAGTTTAACAGGGGTGGGATTGGAGAAAACACCGCGCATCGGGGCCGGGAGAAGCTGGTTTTCCCCCATCTTCGCCATCTGTTCGAGTTTGCGGTCCGAGCACCCAAGATGACAAGCGCCAATAAAGAAAACGGCGTCGTTATCACCCAAATTTGCTTTAACAGTGCGGTTTGGTCTGTCAGGGAGTGGTGGCTGTTACCAGCCTCCAATTTCACGGTGCCAGCAGCTCCTTTGACTTCGGGACCTCATTTTTTGCCATTTTTTACTGGTTGCAGCCCAAATATACCCAGAGGTGCCACGTGAGAACAGGTTTATTCCAATTATGAGAGAGCACAAGGAATTTGCTCCTAGAAAATATTCAGATGAGTTTGTTGATATATCCTGAATGGGTTGATAGAGCATTTTTAGTGATAAGGCACCTCCCCAGTCCTGCTGGCTGGATTCTTTGTGAGCAGGTGCTCATTTTGCCAATTCTTCAAGTAAAATATCTGATTCTGTCCTCCTTACATTTTTTTTTTTTTCTCTGTGACTGGGGACAATCTGGGAAAGATTGCCTCTGCTGAAAACATGTTGCACATTTATTGTTGTTATTATTATTTGCTATAAATTTATTTGTGTGACAGTAGAAAATCAGAAGGTCTGAAATGCCACAAAGCAAAAATATGGTCTCTGCTCCAAAAGCTTTAAATTATCCCAACTCCCCAAACATTGAATGGTGGCTTAGAGTTCATCCCTTTCATTTTAATTTTATGTGGCATAGAAACTGAACATTGTAGCGGGGGGAAAACCCAGATGAAGCCTTGACATTTGTAGCACAGTCCATGGAAATTAATGGAAACACTTCTTTTGGATTTATTTTTTAACCTGAGAAGCAATGAAACCAATGCTTTAATAGAATGGTTTGGGTTGGAAGAGATATTAAAGATCATCTTATTTCAACACCTGGCCATGGGCAGGGACACCTTCTGCTATCCCAGGTTTCTCCAAGCTCCATCCAACCTGGCCTGGAATATTCCAGAGATGAGGCTGCCATGGCTTCTCTGGTCATCTTGTGCCAGGTCCTCGCCACCCTCACAGACAAGAATTCCTTCCCAATATCCCATCTAACCCTGCCCTCTGGCAGTGGGAATCCATTTTCCTCTTCTCCTGTCACACCAGGCCCTTGTCTAAAGTCCCTCTTCCAGCTCTCTTCTAAAAAGGTTCACTTCTGACAAAATGATCTTTCCTGAAAGGAACAAATAACTCATTCAAAAACATCTCCCAAGCTCTGGTTGTAAGGAAGTTAAGAGCAGCACTTTCCCTTTTTTTTTATTAATATTGTTTGTTGGTGAAATGGCTTAATGGCTGCAGGGTCAGTTGACAGATAGGAGGTAACATTGTTCTTCTCCTCCAGCGAATGTAGTGTTTGGCATGACTTCAAAATAACCCTATTGTTTGTCATCTTCTCAAAATACACTATAAAACCCCTGTTAAAAGGGAAGATAACGTTTTCTAAGCATAAGTCAAGTGCCGGGTTGCCTTTTTTTAAAGCTGCTTGATGAGAATTAATGGTGTTGGATCTCCTGTTTTAAACACATTTGGCCAGGTTTTCTGGAGGCACCTAATTTATCTTGAGGCTCTTTCATCTATTATCTAACTGTGAGCTTGTTCGTAGCTCATCAGCCATCCTGGTTTTGACAGGGAGCCTTGTGATGAGCAGCCAACAGCGCAGAGTGTCGGGGCCGGGCGTATCTCTGGCAGGAAGGTGATGGGAAAAGCCTAACCTTCTGCCACTCCTCCCAGCACTCACCAAACCCAAAAATAGAGTCTTGGATCGTCACACAAAGCCCCTCAGCGTGGTTCCTGCATCCCAGTGTCGAGGCGGATCCTCGCGGGATCAGGTCCATTTAATGGGGAAGTGTTACCCTTGGGAGAGCTTGGGGTGGTGTTTGGGGAAATCCCCCCTGTTGAGGGGACGTTCTGTGGCAGGGAATTGATTTGGCCAAGGCACAGTGTCCATGGGGCCGTCAGAAAAGAGGAGAAAGCAGCAGAAATTTTGAAAAAAAAAAACAACAAACACCCAACCAAACCCAAAACCTTATCTAACAAGGGTGGGAAATAAAGAGCTTATGTAAAAGAGCAATTTTTCCACAGTTCCCAAGCAGGAATTATCTGGTACATGATTCAGGACCATCGCAGATGTGTAGATTTTGGGCGTGAGCTCCCAAACCCCACTCTGGAACCAGCCAGAGGAGATTTGGAAAAAAGAGGCCGTCGCCTTTCCTTTTTTTTGTGCTTTCAGCATCGATGTACGCGAGCGCTCGGAGCGGCAGCTACAGAGCTGCTGGAAAGTTTGTCACCATAACACTGCCTGTTTATGCTTTGTGGGGATGAAAGAACAGCTTTCTTCAATTAGGCTTTGTACTTCAGCTGGCAGGCGGGTGCCGATTGTCTCAAACTCCACCTCTCGGCCTGGCCCGGCCCGGGGAGCCGGCGGAGGCCGCGCACGGCAGCGCCAGGCCCCGCTGCGGATCGGATCTGCTCACCACGGGCAAAGTGGGAGTCATCCCACTGGGAACAGCAGCCACGTGCACTCAGGTGGACTGACTACCCCGACCTGCTGGAATCTTGAAGCCGTAGGATCACAGGATGGGTTGGGAGGAGCCTTTAAAGGCCTTCTCGTCCACAATGAGCAGGGACTTCCTCCACTAGGCCAAGCTCCTCAGAGCCCCATCCAGCCTGACGTTGAATGTTTATTTTCCAGTGATGGGGCATCCACCACCCTTCTGTGCCAAGGCCTTGCCACCCCCATTGAAAAATTTTCTTCCTTATACCTGACTCTCCCCTCCTTCAGTTTAAAACCATTCCTCCTCATTCCATCCTTTCTCGGTGCTTTTCCTCTTCAGTCCCTGCTCCGTGCACCTGCAAGGAGCTGACATAGCATGAAGAATCCTGCTGGTTCCTAATGAAGAGTTCAACCTCATTTTAAAGCCTGTGATGATGCAGGGACAGCAGACTCCATTGGCTTGGGCAAGTTTTGAATAGGTTGCTGGGATACCTGGCCATGGGACACAGCATGTGTGAGCAGCCAATGGATCTCTCTTTAATAAGAAACAGGGCATGGGCAGGGAGCTGCCTCAGTACCAGTGTGGATTTCTAAGGCACTGACTGCTCTGTTTCAGGCAGATTTGCAGATTGGGAGAATTTGGAGGGGGTTTATTGGCTCGCCGGAAGCTGATAGCAAAGCCGTGGCAAAAAGTCAAAATGCACCACCCATGGCAGCCCTTTGCAGGGAAAACTGACTTATAAAACAAGATATAAAGAGTGCTGTGATTTTGCCTCAGAACTCCTGAAGGCTGAAATGCGTTTCCTGAGTTAAGACATGTAAGAGAAAAAATTATGTGGGGACTCTAAGATGAACGAGTGATGATTTATAACAATTAAAATTCAACATACACCTTCACACTCAAGCAAGGGCATGTGAGATGCCAACAGCTCTCTGCTATTTGTCATCTCTGTTATTTGTCATCTGTCCTTTTGTGCTTGCATCTTTCACCATGATCACCCTACAAAAGGAGGGACCACAGAGATTGTCCACCTGTCCTACCCCCTGCCAGGGGCCAGCCCTGCAGAGACACGGTGTGACCCTGGGCTGTCACACAGCTGAAATTCCTCTGCTGAACCCAGAACTGATCGTGGTGGCTTTTTTGCATGTGCCAAACAGAGATTCACCGATGGAGAAAGATGAATATGGGGGTTTTTTTGCACATGTGCTATGCTGACCCTCTTAGCAGGATTCTGCCAAGGTGGGTGAGCAGTGAGCAGTGTTGGGGCATGAGGAGGCAGCAAAATCGTGATCCAGGAGAGGAGCTCAACTTCTTCATGGCACCTGGAGTTAATTGTGAATCCTTTCCCTGATAATAAACACAAGCACCAATGCTGTGAGACCTTGCTCGGCCTCGGGAGAACAAACTGCTCCTCATGCTCTGAACCCAGGCTCTGATTATTTCTTTATTTCCTTTCGGGCTCAAGATATTTCTCGACAATAACCAAGGGAGAAACAATGGCCCATTCACGGGGGCACTGAGCTCTCCCTTGTCCCAGGTCCAAGCAGGCATTGCTACTGAGAACCGCACTGAGCCGAGGCTTGGCAGACCCAGGTGCAACATCCTTCTCTCCTGGGGATTTCCAGCCTAACCCTGAGCCAGGTAATTGGGCAGCTAAATCCCTTTAAAAGTCTGGGCCCTTTCCTCAGCTCCTTCACTGTAATTCCTCTTCTCACAGGTGGGTTGTGAGATTAAACACATGAAAGACTCGGAGGCACCAAATGCCGCGGTGATGAGACCCATCTGACAGAGAGATCAGCTAACCCAGGGCAGCCGAGCTGGAAAATGCCTTAGATTTTTCTCCCCGACAGCAGGATGGCCTTGTGGATAATTGATTTCCCCCTCGGAAGGCTTGAAGTATATTTTTAGGGAACGCAAACATTTTTATTTTCACTGCCTATTTTTCTTTCCTCTTCAATAAATGGCTTTTCCTCCACACGGGCTGGCCAGCTGCTCTGAAAATTCGAGGGAAAAACAACAACAAAAAAACCCAACAAACCTCATTAACTTTCCCAAAGCCTTAATTGTCCCATTTATTTCAGGGCAGTAGGACAGCCCATCTTTCAGTGGCTCCCTCGCCCTGCTAACAACTCACCGTAATCCTTTCCATAATCCCCAGGAATGCCGATCGCTCCGGCAGAGTTTGATTCTGCTTGCTGATGAATTGCAGGGTATTTTATATCCTCTTGTCACAACCCCCTTCTCCTGCCTTTGCTCTTTCAGCAAGGAAAGTCACTTTTATGTTACCCATCTGGGTTTCCCCCACCATCAGCGCCTTTTTTTTTCCTCTAAGGTACACAAAAGCAAATGTTCTGGGAGCTCTTTAAAATACCTGAGCAACTGGTAGTAAATGAGTAATTTCCTGTTGTTCTAACCTCTCTTTTTTTTCAGCTGAGTGGTTATCTTAGCTTGGCATGTCAAGATAGTTGCATGATCTTCAGTGTTTGTGTGGATAAACATTATCTCAGCTCATTCCTGAGCTGATCAAACTGATTTTATAAACAGCCTTTCCTAGTGGAAAAAAGGACTGGGTTTTGTGGTTTGTTTTTTTGTTGTGGGTTTTTGTTTGTTTTTTTTTTTCCTTCTTTTTCCATTTATTCCAGGAGTTTGGTGGATGCTGGCATGCAGGAAAACTACTGTATGTGCGTTTGTATCGTAGAAAGTGCAAATCTGTCCATTTGAATCTTTTTTGAGTGATCACACTGGGCAAGCTAGGTGGTTTTGGAATGACCTCATCCCAGGATCCCGGCAGAAAACAGCCCATGTACATAGCAGAGTCTGGAATGTGAGCAGGACCTCATTCATAAACTTCCTTACCATTTCTTTACACTCAAGGGCAGGAATAAAAATCAGCCAAAACAAGCAGAAGTGGCATCCTGGAGTTAAGCAAATGGGAAAATATATAGATGCACGTTTAAATTTTATTGTATTATTGAAGTGAGATACTTTTCACCATCTGCAGGAGGCTTGCTGTGGTGGTACATTCATTCTTTCTCTTGGATCAGACTGGAAACTTTATTAAGCATTTTTTCTTTTCTTTGTTCTGAACCTATATTTTTGTGATAACGCCTCCATTTTCTACCACCTGCCCCATCTCAGTGAAAATACAGGGCTTGAAAAATGTGTTAAAGGGAGTGCTATGAAAAGATTGGAGCTCAGAGGCCTAAACTCAGTTACAGAAGGTTTTTAATTAAAGCTGTTAAACAGCAAGAGGAGAAAACCAATTAATTTTTTGTACTTTTTACAAACAAAAGCACCTTAGGTCTTCATCCTCCTAAGCAGGGGGGCAGTGAGCAGCAGGTATGTACACATGAGGTCATCCTGCTGTGCTGGAGCGAGGGTGAAATAAATTCAGGCTGCAAAATCTGGCTGGGAGGCTCCTGTTCTCTGCACCTGGCTCCCTGGTGGCATTGGCCAGAGGTCACCAAACAAGGCACAGGCAAATCTGGGCTCCTCAGGCATTTCCCTGGTGAAATACAGTATTTTTCAGGCACATTTGGAGCTTCAGCCAGATGTGAGCTCCACCATGCTAAGCAACGTTTTCACTGCTTTTAAGTCCTTTTTGTCAGCTTGGCAGCAAAAACTGGGCTGGATGATTATTGCAGCCACTGGAAGAATTTTTCTGTGGTCTAATATAAGTGCAACCAAGGAACTCTGGCATGTGCCTCCAGCAACTTGGATTTCCAAGTGGTCTTACTTTTCAGTGCTGGACACTCCCAGGAGGAACTGAGTTTCCAAGAGAAGATGACAGTGGGTGTATTCAGTCCAACACAGCTGTAGGTACGGTACAAACATGCAATTAGAGACAGTTCCTGCCCTGGAGAGCTTGGAGTCTAAATAGACAAACAGATCATCTCCAGATGGTAGGGGCTGAGGGCGAGTTGGTGGGAGAGCAGAGCGAGTGAGTGCGTGGCACTTCTGCCGCTGGATGCACACAGATGGTCAAAAGGCAGGGGAGAGAGAAAAGAGCCTCAGGCCTTGCACAGGGAGCAGGGAGCTCGGATTTCCTGCAAAAAAAAAAAGCCTGCAGGGGTGGGACAGATATGTGGTGATGGCCGTAGGGCTGGTTGCTGCAAGGGATGGGGAGAGCTGGAGGAGGGAAGAGCAAGGAGAAGGAAGGAAGGAAGGAAGGAAGGAAGGAAGGAAGGAAGGAAGGAAGGAAGGAAGGACGGAAGGAAGGAAGGAAGGAAGGAAGGAAGGAAGGAAGGAAGGAAGGAAGGAAGGAAGGAAGAAGGAAGGAAGGAAGGAAGGAAGGAAGGAAGGAAGGAAGGAAGGAAGGAAGGAGGAAGGAAGGAAGGAAGGAAGGAAGGAAGGAAGGAAGGAAGGAAGGAAGGAAGGAAGGAAGGAAGGAAGGAAGGAAGGAAGGAAGGAAGGAAGGAAGGAAGGAAGGAAGGAAGGAAGGAATTCCATTTATAGCAGCTTCCTCTGAAATGCAGGGGGGCTGCCAATGCGTGTCGATGCCTGGTGGTGAAGAATGGATGTGATTTAACTTTATTGGACACTCGGGAATTTGCTGTGGAAAGGAGGATTGATGGGTAGGGCACGAATTTTGGCCAATCTGTAAATGAAGAGCGCAGCGGTGAAGAGCTTTTCCACCTCTCACCATTGCCAGCCTGGAGAGGGGGACTGCTGTCCCAAGACCAGGTTGCAGATGGGGTGCTGGAGGATCACAGGAGCAGAAACCCTCCAAAGGGAACTACAGGCAGCCACATCTGGCTCAGGAAGTCCCTGATCTGCAAATATTTGGGAGCTGAATAGGTTCAGCCTGCTCTAGAGAGGGGTGTTCCTGCCCATGGCAAGGAGGGAGGCTTTTTATGTTCCCTTCCGACCCTTAATATTCTGTGATTCTTAGAGGAGGTTGTACAAATCTCATACTCTTCCCCAGGCCTGCAGAGGCTTTGGTCACTTCCAGAGGCAGGATATTTGATGGCATGACCCAAAGGATTGCTCCTGAAGTCCTGCTCCCTGTCATTTCCCTGCCTTGGTCACCTCAGCCTCCCTTTGGAGGGAATGCAGCCGAAGCACAAAAACCACCGGTTGCCCGGGAAAACATCTGAGGACTTATTTTATGATTTATTTCATACCACAAGCACTGTAGGTGGCTGTAAGGTTTGGGAGGATGTAGATGAGAAAGATTTGTGGGGAAGTATTGAATGGTGGCCAGAGCAATAAAGAACAAGAAGAGAGAGGCACCTCTCCAAGTGGGGCTTCACCAGGGTGGGACAAGGAGCAAAGCATCCACCGGCCATCAAATGCCACATGGCTCTGTGCTAACTCCAGGAGTTCACCACCAAACATGGGAAAGCTCTCGTATTTAACTTGGCAAGAGGTGAGCTGATTTAACTGGTATAGCAGAGATGTAGCTGTGCAGAATAAATCAATGGGCCACAAATTACACAGGAAATTTGGGTCTGGCGTTCAGGGTCGAGGAAGGTGGGAAGATGAAGGAATTAAAACCTGATACCTTTTTAAATATGGCTTCAGGGTAGAGATGACCTTGCTGTGATCCTTTCAAATTCCCTATAAAAAGGGCAGGAATGCATGGCGAGCCACCATTTTCCAATAGATATCTGGTGACACAGAGAGCAAAACTGGAGCAGGCAGGATGGAAGACACGGCACTAATCACAGAGCTTTGGATTAAAAGGAAATTATACTGAGGTAGGATGATTTGGATACGATGAACTCATCTAGACAATCACCTGCCCTTCATATGGGCTAAATTTCTAGGGGAAATATTAATTGGATGAGGGTTCTTACAAGTTGTAACTGGAGTGAAACCCATCAATGGTTTCACCTGACAAAGTGACTGGCTCAACTTGTGCCATGTCAAGGTTCTGCATGCACTTGGCTGCCACCATGAAATCTTTGCTCTTCTAAAAATAGCAGCTTAACCTGTTTCACACTCACTGTCTTTCAGATTTTTGCAAGTTGAATGTTCTAGCCTAAAAAGAAATAATCACGATACACCAAGTACCATTGTGCAAAGCAGAGATTGTAAAGCTAGTTAGGACAGAATTAATGTGTAAAGGATCTCCTTTGAAAAGACATTCAGTGTCAAATAAAAATTCTGCTTAGCTGAAAATATGTCACTTTAGGCAAACGGGAAAAATACACACCTGGTTTCTGGACAGAAATTTGCATTTTCCAGCAAATGAGTCTTATTTTGTGATTGTTTGTGTTTGCTTGTTTTTGTTCTAATGCATTTAGTTTTCCGTCTAGCCCATAACCCTATTCCATCTAGTCTAGACTGAATTTCCCACTGCCTTGTGATTTGATTAAGTTGAGCTAATTCTCATCAGATGATTTGAAAACAACCCGATCCAGCTTCTTCAGATACCTTGGCAAGCTGATCTCTACCTACTTGCAACTGCCTGGGATCACTTCTGATAATTCAGATCATCTGTGATGACTTTAGGGACTGATCCAAATTCTGCTAAACCAGCACAGAGGTTTGCCCTGGTCTAATAGGCTTTGGACCAGCCTCCAGCCTCTCCGAAACAGCAGGTCATATATCTGACTGAAGGTAAAACGTCTGGCTAAGTGCCTACAAAATGCATTGTAATACAAGCTGGGGATAATCAGAAGACAAATTTTGTGTATGTGCAAAATATTAGTGCCCTTAATGATAAAACGCTCGTGCTTGACATAATTTTTGGAAGAGGCTTGGAAACGGCAGGCTCGAGCTGCTTTCCACATGGGAATACCTCGCAGGCAGTAAAGAGCAGATGGAAAAGATCAGCATGAAGGGAATGAAGTGCTCTTCATGCTGCAAACCCCAGGATCCATGGATGTGAGCTACTGACACTTTGTTATGAATTGTTTGCCCTAAACAGGCATCCTCCCATCCCTGGAAAAGCTTTCCTGACAGGGACAGGCCATGTTGAACTTGTTTAAGGAATATCTCTGGGCAATCTGCTGGTTCTCCCTCAGGGGATTCTTCATTCCCTTTGCTCTCTGAAAACCAGAGATCCCTGTGGTCCCTTCTCCTGCAGCAGGACACAGCTGATGTCTCTGGGACATCATTCTCTCACCACCTCTGGCAAGATCATGAGCAAGAACCTGAGCACACAGGGAGAGGAATGGTTTTTGTGTCTCCACAGACTGCCCAGCTCTGTCACACCTTGGAAACTCACATCTGGTGATGCTGCAGTGCAGTCTGCACTTTCCTGAGCTGCAGGACTGGAGCCACCAAGTAATTCAATCAAGGGAGCTTTAGGACAGAAGGTAATCATAGTGGAATTCAGAAAAGGTCTGTCCACACCGAGGCACTCAGTTCATGGTTTTGGCAGAGCCCTTTGTATCAGCAGCAATGCCTAATCCCTAAACAGATGGGCTGAAAAATCACTTTGTGATATGGATGGGCTGTGAGGAGAAGCATATTCCTAAAGCAAGGCCCTGGATGTTCATTCAGAGTTTTTCCAGAGGGCTGCCTTGTCTGGGGCCCAGCTGAGCCAGGAAATGGGACTGTCTCCCTGTTCCTGAAGTGCACATCCCTGAAAAGCTGTCACAAAATGCTCCAGCTCTCTCTTGCCCCAGGAGGAGGTAGCAGACAGTAGGTGATTGCCTTACCTGTGGTGTCATCCCATAGACACGGCATGTTTTGGCAGTGGCTGTGCTTCTGCACCAGGGTTTTGCCCATTCTTTGCTCTCCCGAGGTTTGGTTTCCTTTTTTCATGCACCGAACCAGATGTGTTAAAGCGACCTGTTCGATGCAGCAGTTTACACTTGGTGGCACCGCAGGTGTCTGTCCAGTCTAATTTTATGGCACATTCCAGCAGCCCCTTGAATTTTTCTAATTCAACAATTTAAAAAAAAAAAAAAAAAAAAAAAAAAAGTCATTGCCAATAGGAGCTTTTGCTATAATTATTATTGCTTTTGATAGCAATGCCAATTCCAAAATCTTCAGTCCAGTATCTCTAAACACCCAAAGCTGTGGTTGCTAAATTTCCCTTTCTTTCCCTCATGATCTTATTTTAGTCTTTTATTTACTGCGTTCCCAGCTATTTACTGTGCAAAGTGCAGCAAAAAAACCCCCAAACCCTCAAAAATTTAGGGAAGCCAAAAAAGTCTATTTCTGCTCTACCAAGGAAAGACAAGGTTCTGAAGGATGTGGTGCCTCACCTTGAGTTGCTCCAGGGCTTGAGAGCAAAACATCTCTGAAATTCTGCATCCTTCATCGACAAAGTCCTTTCCCTTGGACCAGTCCTGGAGTGAGCTCATCCCTGAGGAATGCAACATCCTTCTTAGAGGCACAGTATGGATAAGTGGCTGGGAACAGATGCTTGGTAAAACAAGGAGACCAGGGAGTTCTCAGCAAAGCTGGAACAGATGTTGTTCCACAGTGACATTGTTGTCCCCTGGAGTCTATTTACTGATGCCTCAAAAAAAAAAGAATTCTGATTTTTGCACAGATTTTTATATTTTCCTGCAGCTTCTTATCCAACTTTGCAACTCTTCCTGATCATCCAGGCATCTCCACACACTCCTCCATATTGGATTGTGCATTTCACCTGCAGTGTCACATCTCTTGCTGGAATTTGCCATCGTGGTGGTCCCACAGAAAATATGACAAAACTCTCAAGGAGTAACTGCTCTGTCCGGCAGGGTTGTGTCATTCCATGTCCTGTTTAATGTTGTGCAGGTGCCTGAATGTCCAAATACTCTTTGAGCTCTGTCCTGAGCTGTGGCCACTTCCCTGTGGAGCCTGCTCTAGTGCCCAACCACCAGCTGGGGAAACAGACTTTGCCAAATATTTCATATTTTCCTAATATCAACTAATATCAGCTAACCCCTCCCCCCCAACACAACTGTAGGCACCCTGGTTCAAATGATTTTGGGTAGTTTTGGGCCAAAATGCTTTTTTTTTTTTTTTTTTTTTTTTTTTGGCAAGGAATCAGGACGCTGAGGCTTTGTGTGTTTTTGTCATGGTCAGATTGCTTCACAACTCTGCCCATCCAGGGAAGGTGAGCTTCACATGCCAGCAAAGAGAAACATCCTGCTGGTAAAAGTCTGGCAAATGTTGGTACATCCCAGCCCTCCCACCTGTCTGGGAGCGCAGGAGATCCGAGTGGAGTCTTCCCCCTGGAGGGAACACAGGCAACAAACACCAAATCACGTCCTCTGCAAGGACACACAGAGCAGGTGCTGTTGCTTCAGGAGGGATCACAAAAGATTGATGAGGTAGATCAGCAAAGCCTGAGCCCAGGGTGACCTTATCAATAACCAAACTCACTGCCTGCAGACTCTGATCACCACCTCCCCTTCTGCTGTGGTGTTTCGCAGGCAAAGCCTGGGAAAGCCTGGTGCTGGAGAGGACACATGGGAATACTCAAACCTTCAAGGTTTGTGTAGGGACAAAATGAGGGACAATGACTTCAAACTGCCAGAGGGCAGGGTTAGATGGGATATTGGGAAGGGATCCTTACCTGTGAGACCCTGGCATAGGGCGCCTAGAGAAGCTGTGGCTGCCCCTGGATCCCTGGAAGTGTTCCAGGCCAGGTTGGACATTGGGGTTGGAGCAGCCTGGGACAGTGGAAGGTGTTCCTGCCATAGCAAGGGGTGGAACAAGGTGGGCTTTAAGATCCCTTCCAACCCAACCCATTCAATTCATCTCCCGTCAGTGGCTCATATTGCAGCTCTCCTCGCTGGCTGAAGATCTTTTGGAGATCCCACCTGGACCCTCAGCTGGCTGGCAGCTTTTCCAGAACTTTCTCTTCCTGGCATCAGGCAAGCGATTTGAATTTTGCCAGATTTCTGATTTCTAGAATAAGAATCCTGCTGTTTTAAGGAGATGTTTTCCAGCAGTTAAGGTGTGTAAGGTACTCCTGTTAGGATTGTGGGTCGGGAGAGTATCTTGGCTCAAGGAAGAGAAACATCCTCAGCTTTTGGAGTGTCACTGGTGTGAATACACACAGTAAAGCAAAAGGGTCAGCAAAACCCACATGAAAAACAACCAGTAAATACTGGAGAGCAGCAGGTACTTGTGCAGAAGCAGAAACCAATCCAGAGGCAAGCAGACAGCTCAAATTCACGAGCCGAGATAAAGGCAACGCAGAGCTTGACCTGCCTTGATCACAGCCCAAGGAAGACTTTTATCAGATGTGTTTAAACAAATCCCTTCAGCGATTCCTGACTTGTGTCAAGGGAAAAATATATTTTGTCCCTGAAAGAAAACTCTCACAGTTCCTTCTAAACTCACCAGTAAATCAAGACAAGCCGGAGATCTCAACTTGGCAGTCGCTGGCCTTCGTTCTCCTTGCTCAGCTGAAAGGGGGTCTCAGCTCTTGGGAAGCCAGTGCTTGTGCGAAGCAGCAGGACCAGCTCTGCACAAGGCCCATGCAGTGCAGGGGCATTTTGGGGAGCAGACTGGCACTGCCCGAGGTCCCAGAGCAGGTGGCATGGCCAGGAGCTTCTCTCCCCACGCTGCCGGAGGTCTCACTGACTCCAGCAGGGAGCACACCAGCCTGGGACTAACCTTGCTCAGCAGCAGATTTCAATGTATTTTAAGATAAAATCAGTCCCCAGACAGACTGTGACTCTCTCAGACACTGGCAGGGAGCCAGACCAGTTCCAGATCAAGCTCTGTGACAGAAGAGAAGTTCTCTCAACTCAAGGAGCCCAAAAGATCAGTCAAGACCCAAAATACAAACTCAGACTCTTACTCCTTGTCTTCCACTGTGGAGACTCATTCAGTGGAGTGCCAAGAATCTGGAAGGAAAGGGAATCATCTTTGCAGATGCAGAATTTCTCCAGGCAGCAGAACTGGTGGCTACAAAGAGATTTTCAGATAAGGTCACAAGATCCGAATGGTCTGACTCACCTCTGGCCTGGATCAGGAACAGTGTGGAAACAGAACCAGGGTAGTGACTGTCCCCCTGCCCTGGGCACTGACGAGGAACCTTGAATAATGGGGTCATTTCTGGGGTCCTCACTGCAAGAAAAAAATTACAGAATCATAAAATGTTTTTTGAGGAGCTGAAGCATGTCCAGGAAAGGGAATGGAGCTGGGGAAGGGTCTGGAGCACCAGGAGGGGCTGAGGGAGCTGGGAAAGGGGATGAGCCTGGAGAAAAGGAGGCTCAGGGGGGAAGAACCCTGTGGCTCTGCACAAGTCCCTGACAGGAGGGGACAGCCGGGGGGATCGGGCTGTGCTCCCAGGGAACAGGGACAGGACAAGGGGAAACAGCCTCAGGTTGTGCCAGGGGAGGGTCAGGATGGACATCAGGAAGAATTTCTTCACTGAGAGGGTCATCAAGCACTGGAATGGGCTGTCAAGAGAGATGTAGGAGTCACCACTCCTGGAGGTCCAAGGAATGACTGGCAGTGGCACTCAGTGCTCTGGGCTGGTGACAAGGTGGAGATTGTCCACAAGTTCTACTCTGTGATCTTGGAGGCTTTTCCCAACCTCAGCAATTCTGTGATTCCAGGAAATAATCCCCCCTGAAACCCAGAAGGGGAAGAGCAGCAGCACAACCCTGCCTTGTGTCAGCACAAAGCCCCCACCACGGTCACAACCCCGCGCCCTGACCTCCCGTGGGGCCACATCCATCCCACCCCTGCCCCTCAGAGGATGTCACCACTGACACTGACACTCTACCCCTCAGGCAGGATTTCACCTTCCCAAGATTATCCCAGACTCCCGTTTGGCCACCCCACAGCTCCCATCCCCTGCTAGGTACGTTCATCCTGTGTGATTTTTCAGAGGTCAGGTGCTGCACTCCGGCAAACTCCCGCAGCCTCTGTCTGGAGTTCACAGCTATAAATAGGGGCTTTCATAAGGCAGTGCCTGCACAAGTCCTGGCACAAACAGCGTGGAGCACTCTGAATGAGCAGGGTTTGATGGGAAGAGCCTGCTGCCCGCCTGGCTTGGCAAACCCCACCGCCCTGTTTGGGATTAAACACTCAGATATCCAGCAGAACGAGCTGTTAGCCTGGCTGAGGCCATTCCAGCTTATTTCATAAGTGACTTAGACAGATGTTTAAAGGATTTATGTAAGGTTGGCTGAAGTCAAACACAGGTGTAAGAGATGAAAGGGGAATGGGAAAAATGCACTGTGATGATCATTTTTCCATTTCGCTATTTTTTTTTCCCCTGGCTGTTGATTCTAGTGCCCTTTCCATGCAATGTCTGTGCTGTGAGTCACTGAGAAAAAAAAAAAAAAAAAAAAAAAGAAAACTATTTTTATTTACTACCAGTAAGGAATGAGGTTTTACACAAAGCTGTGCTGTAGCTGTGCTCTCTTCTCCTGTTTCAGCTCTCCAGTTTATTTTTGCTCTACTTCAGCTGCTTTCTGCTCACAAGATGTGCTGAGCAGACATTGCCACTCTGAGGAAGGGGAGAAAATTAAAGATGTGAAAATTCACTGCAGCCTGCTCATTATTTGCCTTTCCCAGCATGTAACACAAGAGTCTCATGCCTGCCTGTGCCAGCCTGGCCTCTGGATACTTCCAGTGGTTATGGAATAAGCCTTCACATCTTCTTGTGTGGTTCTGGAGCTCGCCAAGGTGGGTCAGCAACAAAGGAGCTGCGCTGTGGTTCTTTAAGACCCTTCACACATCTCTTCCAGACTTCCCCAGAGCACTGCACAAGGATTTTGTCCATGGGGTGAAAGTCCCACCTCGCACCAGGTTTTCTGTCCCAACCCAGCTTGGCACCCACCAAGAGAAGCTCTAGTGCAGAGGGATGGAGAGGGAAGAGTGTCTGTAGCCCTGGGGTGGACTGGAGTGGGTGTCCTGGAGCATCCCTCTCCAAGGAAATCCCTACACCTGACCGAGCAGGGACTGTGGGACAAACAGCCCATCCCACTGCTTTTCCAAACAATGTGGAGTATCTCATGCCATCCTAATGGTCTTTCTGTTGATTCTAAAAGTTGTCTTGGGATCAGGCCTTGAAATAGCACCCACAAATCTCCCACAGGCATCTGTGATCCCATCCAGAAAACAATTCCTCCCTCCCAGCTGTCCAGGTGCAGAGTCAGTGTTCCTTAGCATGGTCTGGACACACCTTAGGCTCAGTTCAGCTCTGGAGCCCTGAAGTGGTGATGGCTATTTCCAGGGGATATTTTGGTGTCTTGATGGTGATTTGATCTATCAAACGGCACCTGGAAAGAAAAGGCAAATCCCTGGGGGCTGAGCCATCATCCTGAGTTAGCTGGGAGCATCCAAAGGATGGATGGCTGAGGGACAGTGTCTGCCTTTTCTAAGCCCCATTTATGTGTCTCCCCTTTGCATTTTGTACTCTCACCTCTACAGAAAAAACCCATTCTGAGGTGGTGCAAAGCTCAAGGAGGTGCAAAGCCCAAGGAGGAAGACGGAGAAGACTTTGGTCCCAGAAATGCTGACAAGAGAAGCGAGGGGCGAAGAGAGCACAGCTCGTGGGGAAATCCACAGGAATCATTCCCCCTCATTAATTACAGAGCCCCAAAGCAACAGGTAAAGGAAGAGCATCCCCATCCTGCCCCTGGCAGGGAGGGCTGGAGGCACCGGCTCAGGCAGCCGGGGAAGGTCATCGGCGGAGGCGGCGGCAGCGCCAGGAGCTGAGCTCACATCTCCCGGCTCCCCAGCCAGTCCCCGACCCACAGGGCCATTTTTTCCTCTCCGTTCTGCCTCATTAGCACCAGTAAGCACTTCTGTCATCAGGGACACGCACACTCTGGTGGGGAGTGTAACAGAAATGCCTATTAATAAATGAAATAATACTTTCCAGTTTTCAAGGCTCTCGGTGGCGGCCGCTCAGCAGCCCTGGCTGAGTCAGGCTCTTTTATTTACACCCTCAGCCCTGCCAAACCTGTTGTTTGCCACGGCCTGGGCTTGTCCAGGGACATACCCGGCTGCTGAAGGATTGCCTGGAGCTAGCCACGCAGGCAGCCCCAGATGGGGATCTGGGAGCCAGCGATGCCGGTGGTGCAGCAGGAATGGATGGAAGAGCAGGCGGCAGGGAAGGGGCCCTGGGCTGGGCTGTTCCAACGGGAGGACAGGGGCAGCTCCATAACAAATGTTTTGTGTTAGCCCTGAGAGCCTCCAGCCCCATGGTGGGGATCCATGTGCCGGCGCGGAGCTGGGGCTGGGGCAGAGTTATTGCTCCATTCTCCTCACAACAATGTCACACCACGGGACGTGTTTTATGGGGACATTAATCCACACAGCAATGGCCTGACTGAGCCTCACCACCCGAGGTGTGTATTAGCTGCCTCTACAACATAGACTCCAGTGGGTTTTATTGCTGTTCCAGCATAAATCCTGGGGTTTAGAGCCTTTTAAAACTCTCCTGTTAAGCTCTACTCTTCCAGGTCCCAATCCAGATAATGGTGGAAAAGCCCCAAACCTCCTCACCCTTATCCTGTCTCTCAGTTGATGCCCAAGTCAGCTCAGGCTTTGCAGACATCAGAGCTGTTCTCCTGTATTTCCTGGAAGAAAACAAGGATAACAAAGGGATTTGGTATGTTCCTCCTTCTCTTCTATTCATGCTATAACTATCGAGACTCAGTGCAATGAGTTTATCGTGTTGGCCAGGACACCCATCACTGCAACCAAGACCTCTCTTCAACCATCACCTTTTGTATCTCTGAGAGTCATCTGGGAGCTGCTCCCCCTGTCTCTCCAGTCCTTGCCGAATCTACTACTACAAGAAGGATTGCCAGGGAAGGGAAGTGCTCTGCTCTTAGGAGGTATTGATATTGTCAAGACAGAAAGAAAAAAAAACAAAAGGAAAAAGCCCAAAGCAAATGTTCTGGCTGGTGAAACAGAGCTGGAAATCATCAGGAGCTGTCACCTGGCCTGTGTGCCATCTGTGGTGCCACCTGTGGCATCACCGTGCCCCAGGGCCACTCTGCTATTACACAGGGGCCGAGCTACAGCTCTGCTTTTTTAGCTGCAACTGCAGAAGTCCTCTTGGGAATGGCCTCCCCAACCTGTTCCATTTCCCTTTTCACCAAGCTCCCTCCATCCACTGCCCTAGGATCAGGTAGACCCCCATGCTTGCCATCAGTGTCCTTGTTCTTTCCCACCCATCTCCTTTGGGAAGGTGGCACACTGTGGCCGTAGGGGGTTGGTTTTCAGCTGCCTCACGCTCTTCCCGTGCTTATCCCACCCAGCTGGATCCATCCTCCCCTTTCTGGAGGAAGAACCCAAAGCATTCCTCACACCAGAGACCTCCTCAAAAAGAATTAATTTCCTTGCCAAGGACCTGATTGCGTTTTCTCATTAAGGCTGCACGTCTTGACCCAGCTGCCACCCTTGAAAAGGCCTCACTTGGCATCCAACAGGAATGTCAGAAATTCAGATGCCTAATGAAAGCAGGGAAAGGTTTGTCACTAACCATGCCAGTGGCTAAGTTCCCTGTCCCTCTACACTCCAGGGAATGCCAGGCCACAGGATGCTGCCCTCTTCCTGCAGTGATGGGGTGAAAATGGCACCAGCCATGGGATAATTTGTAGAAAGGGAGAAGAGACTTGGTGTTAGGAAGGTGATCTCGGAGAATTTGTGTCCAAGGAAAGGTTGGACAGGGCTTGGAGCAATCTAGGATAGTGGAAGATGTCCCTGCCTGTGGCAGGATTTGGAACAAGATGAGCTTCAAGGTAGCTTCCAATCCAACCATTCTGTGATTCTATGATCTGACCGTTCTGCCTTGGACTTCCCAGATGAGCAGGACAGACTTTTGGGATCCTGCCATCGTCCCAAACAGAGACGGTGACAGTTGGCCATTGAGTCATCTCTGACAAACACTGGCATTAATTCTTGGCAATTCTCTGTCACACTGAAGGAAACCTTTAAGGAACAAAATGGTCACCCATTAAACAAATATCCTGGAGATCCTGACAGCAGTGGCTTCTGCCTTGGACCGGAATCACTCTTATCCCAATATTCACCTTTAGGCTGGTGGTTACTCCGCTCAGAGAGGCCAGATCAAATTGCCAGGAAACCACAAATTTTAGGACAGTCTGTTTTTCATGTTTGTGAGAACTCCACAGCCCCATGCTAAATCTCTCCTGGGCAGTGTCCACTGGGACATTATGGTTTTCTTCCCAGGACTTTCCATCCTGGGTGATGGATTCAGTGATCACATGTGGGGTCTGCAGGAGAGTGGATTTTGGGGAGGTGACCAGCCCGTGTGAGGGGTTATGTTTTGTGCCACCAGCCACAATACTGGTCACCTCTGCTAAAGTGGTGGAAAGAGATCCCAAAAAGGGACATTTTGTAGTAGGAACAAGAGGCAAGACAAGCTCACCAGTCCCAGCTTGCGTGGCTGACCAAGAACAGAATTCCCACTGGCATTTTATTTGAGATACATCCTACGTTAATGCAAACACTTTTTCTCCACACAAACACACTGGATTTCTAAAATTCAGTCCATGAGGAGCTCTCCTGAACATGGAAACTGGACTCAACCAAATCACGCCTCTCTGCTGTCCCTGTCAGGTTTAGGAGATGCTGTTTGAGGATCTTGTGGCACAGAGGGAATGTGAAACACATCTGATGCCTGAAAGCTCTGTCAGGATTTCCTCCAGAGGCCAGTAAGCCTGGCTCTGTATTTAACTCTTATTTAACAATACTCCTGTGGAGAGGAGCAGCACAGATCTTTTCCCATCCATTCTTGGAGGAGGTGGAACTGCCAGCGTCATGGAGAGATGTCCCACCAGCTTATGAGCACAGGCTGCAGAGGGAACCTCAGCACAATAGTATTCCAAGAATGAGAACATTTCTCCCACTGCTGCCCCTTGGGATGTGGAGGAGTCACCATACAAAGCGCAATTCTTTTCTGGCTGGGGAAAAAAAAAAAAAAAAATCCTGAGCAACTGCAAGACAATAGCTGGGCCCCATTGTCTCTCCTCGATTTCAGGAGACATGTGTGGGAGATGTGTGAGGCTTCCCTTGCTGCACACTGAACTGGCAGTGTCACAGAGAGCTGGATTCTCCTCTGCTTTGCATCCAGGGATGATGCTGGAAGCTGGAATCTCACTTCAGCCATGAACAATCCGTGACGGTCAGCTTGCTGTAATGCTGGGTGCTTATCTGCTTTGGTTATCAGAGTGACAGAATTTTTCTCCCTCATGGAAAAGTCATTGACAAAGGAGAAAGGAAATGAAGCTGCTCTTGATGGTGAGGCTTTGCCTGCTTAACGGTGGGTTTGGCAGCTCTGGATTTGATGGACTCAATCTCAGAGGTCTTTTCCAACCTTAACAATTTTATAATTCTATCCTTCCCACCTCAGTCTCGGTCACTGGCCTTGCACAATGACCACAAGATGACACTGTCCTGGCATCCAGATAGTCCCAGATGAGCCATTCCAGCTGGTTGCATACTTGCATCCCTCTCCCAAACGGCCACACCATGCACGTTGCCCTTCAGCTTTTTGCCAAGTTTGCTCCATACAAGCCAGAGAAACTGAAGAGAAAAATAGCTCCCAAGGGCTTCATCCTGCTCTGCAAGTGTGTCTTTGGTTTCTAAAGTAAAGAAAACCTCCAAGAAGCAGGATAAAGTGAGGAGAGTTACTTCCAGATTCTGGACAAAAAGAAATTTTAGGCCTTGAGGTACAATAAAAGCTGTTCCAGGATGTTTAACAAGGAGCAGACTTGTAGAAGACCACCAGCACCAGGGATGTGGGACTGAGAGCTGCGTTATCCATGCAGGAATCTCTCCCAGCTGATCTCTTCAGTGTTCAGTGAGGAGGACATCACAGTTCTTTTGGTCTCCTTGGATAAAACCTTCTCCAGGCCTTGGACAAAACCTTCTCCAGGCCTTGGACGGTGGAAGAAACAAGGATGAAGCTGAATTAGGAAGAAACAAGGATGAAGCTGAATTAGGCAGAGTTCTAACGTTCTGCTTTAGGGGAGGAGTCCCACCTTGACCCTCACAGAGCAAAGGGAGTCACACCAGTGACCTCCTGACCCCACCAGAGAGTGGGGAAAGGAAGGTCTCCCAAGAGCTGTTTTTTTGGAGCATGCTCAGCTCTGATAGTGCTGGGCTCTAATGAGACATTCAGTGTAGCAGAACCTAAATCTTTGCCAGAGACAGAAGAAGACTTTCCTAAATCCCAAAGATTTTCCAGCACAGCCCAAACCCAAGGCCATCCCAACACATCATCAAAGATCTTTGGTGCAAGAATTACCAAGAAGGGGTGGAATCACTCTTGCTCTACTATTGACCTCTTCTCAGACCCTGGCTTGGCATCAGGGAGTTGAGTCAGGGGATATTTAGTTTCAGGACTGGTTCTGACTGAAGTTCAAGCTCAAACCACTCTAATCAGAGTCCAGCATCCTTTAAAGCCCAGGTTTGGATGGGCTGTGGTTCCAAATAAAAAGTCCCAGCTTCATGTTGTGCTTGCTGTGGAATGTGGCTGCTCACGCAGCACACAGGATCCATGGGATGTAGAGGCGGATTTGTGGGCCACTTGTCTGTGAAGGAAGGACTGTGCAGTTTTTGTTTAGTCTGGTTATAAATGTCATACGTTATATATCCTTCACCATTTCCTCGTAAGACCACTTCGCTAATGGATATCTGCACCAGGAAACTTCTGTGGCTAGACAGCCAAAATTTTACCTTCTTCACTTTCAGCCCTTCCTTATAACACTGTAATTCCTCAGGATTTATGTCATTCCAATATTTGTTTCATTCTCCCCCAGTTGCTGCTCGCCAAGCCAGTGATATTTCATTTATTTTAATCTTTCTTCCAGAAATTCCATTTTTCCAAGCAGAACCTTGGTGCTGTTTTTTGTTGGTTTTTTTTAATTCCCCTGATGTTCATCTCATTTGCCAAGGGAAGGCTAAGGCACTACTGCATTATATTCCAAGTGAAAATTATTTTATTAGTGCAGTGCAGCAGGCTAAGAGAAGAACTTGTCTTAACCAGAGCTAAACATCACCTCGCCTTTTAACTTCGGTAACTGCGACATAAGAACTGAAACTGCTGGATCTGGTTAGTTTCTAAAAAAAAAAAAGAAAAAGAAAGAAAAAATAATTAAATTGAGAGATTTGGGGTTTTTTTGGCCTTAGAAACTGTTCATATATAAGCACCGGCAGTGTCATGTAACGCAGACAAATCTATTTTTTTGTGGAATAACCAGAAGGTCTTTTTTTCAGGAACACGCAGATCAGTTACATGCATTCTCTACTCCACTACTGCCATTTATACTTTTGTGTATAAGGAACTGAAACTCTGAGTTGTGCTGCCCTGCGTGGAGGGGAACACTTGGCCGAATAAACCTGACAAACTGTTACATCAGACCCGCAACAGGCAATTACTAATTATTGAGGGAAATTGCTTCATACATCAGTCGATACATCATGTTGTAATTATTTTAACATTAAAGGGGGAAAGATCAGTTTGGATAGGTGTGCAGCCGTATTAATAAATTATTTTTGGGTGCTTCCTGCTCCATTTGCATTAGCCTTTCCCCAGGGGATAAGATTCCCCTTTGAATTCTGCTGAAACGTTGTCCAACACACCTATGCTTGCAAAGTATTTGACTGGTGAAAGGGAAGGATGAAGTCAAGAACCGGTTATGCTTTTTAGCAGTTTTCAAAATCACTCATAACATTTTAAAAAATTACTAACAGAATCTGAAGAAACAGTTTCTCTCTTTATGGAGAGTAAATCTCTCCAAAAAACTGTGATTTTCTTTGCATGGTCAATTCTGCTCACTGGAAACTGAGTTTTCTGCAAGATAAAATTCTTTTCTGGAAGCAGCACATTGATCCTGTGACAGAGTTGGGGAAATAACAAAAGAGATAAAACAACATCATGTAGATCTCTTTTAAGACACAAAAATATATATTTTAGCACTTCTTTGAAACAGGTTTTGCTTTTTTTTTTGAGCAACTCTACAATCCACTTTTCTTTTTTTGTCACAAAGAGAGAATAGTCAGGGAAACTCATGTTTTAAGAAGTTGGATCTGAATTCCTGGATGGATTCTCCTCAGAAAAAAACGTACTGACAAGGAAGGACATTAATGACCTTTATACAGCGATAAAATGGACTAAATGACTTTATCCTTTCTTTTGTAAAATAGGATGTGACTTTGGGGCTCACACTTGGGAACAGTGTAACTCCACCAAGATGAATTCCCCTGTTAAGGGGGAAGACCTGAAATTCCACAGCAGGCAAAGGAGATTCCTTGCCAGGGAGGTTCCTGGTTTGTGGCATCTTGGTGCAGCACGACCGGGCTCCAGGTGTGACAAGGGATGTCAGAGTTTCCCCTGGGGGTGGCTCAGGGTGGGCAACGCCTGCACAGCTCCCCAGCTCTGCTTTCCACGTCTGCCCAGAGCCGTGTGTCTGATTTTCCATCTCTTCCACCCTTGGGAATGCAGCCATTTATCCTCCTGCTGCAGGAGGCTCCTCGGCCCTGCCCTCCTGGAGAAGGAGCCCTACACACAGCCCCAGCTCCACACGCTCCCCCTGGCCCCTCATCCCACACCACAATTTCTCCATCATCTTCCTGCCCCTCCCTTCAGCTCCGTTCCCCTTTCATCTCTCGTTTCTCCTCCCTCATGGACTACCTTTGACTTTCAAATGCTCATATTCCAGTCCCTCCTCCTCTGGTGGAAACTTTAACAAATGCACCAACATCTGCTACAGTTAGTCATCACACTTAATGTACAGGATATTCCAGCTGGCTTCACTCTCCTTTTATTATGTATTGGAAAGAGGTTTCATCTGTGCTCCTCTGGCTTGGCCAGACACACACCCAGACTCACCTCCACGTGGTGTGGACACAGCTGGGGTACCATGGGGTGTCCCTTGGCCACCTGCCCACGGTTTCCCCCAGTCCAGCACCCCACCCGCTCCCCTGTTGCCCACAGTGGGACGTGTTTGGGTGGTAAGGTCCTTCTTCGAGGAGATGTGATGAAGGCAGCCTGAGCTGGAGCAGTGGTAGAGAGAGACAGACTGCTCAAGCAGTTCCTGATGGCTGGAGATGGCACCAACCTGCATGGCAAGAGCTCCTGGCTTGGAGGTGGGTATGGAAGCTTGTGGCAACTGCAGGCTTTCTAGGCAAATCACTAAAAGTTCACATTAGCAGGAAATCAGAATTTTTCCAAATCTGAGGGCAGAACAACCACCCTCCATCCCTGACCCAGGGAAGGTGCTCCATGTTTTCACAAAAGAGACCCAAAATGGAAGAAATCCCAGTCCAAAGGCCTCATCCCATGGAAAAAATAAACAAGAATTACCTCAGACACCACCACAGGGACTTTATGCACAGCAGACTGAGAACACAAAAGCTGCACAACTGCATTGTTGGGAGGTGGCGTTGCCTGGAGCATCAGGCAGGTGAGGGCAGCTGGAGAGGAGAACAAATAAATATCATCAACTAAAAAAACAAAACAAAACAAAAAACACCCCAACAAATTATGAAATTTCTGGTGTTTGGGTTAAAAAAAAAAAAAAACAACATATGCTCCCCTTTTTCTTCCAGCAAGTGTTCACCTGTTTTCTTACTGCACCGTGGTTAAGCACTGGCAGCCGTGGAATGCTGCGTGAATTTTATTCAGAAAAATACATTACGAAAGGAAGTTGCCCCCAAGATAAGAGCAGAAAGCAAAAATTAAAACACGAGAAGGCACTGAGGATCTAAAGACCTCAAGGTGCACGTCCTGACGTGGGGGCCTGGCTGGAGAAAGAGCAACTGCAGAGCGTTTGAATGACGTTGGTCCCATCAGGTGTGCGCCGAAGAAAAACACAACAGCAACACACTGAGGCCACGAACACCCCAAAACGGGGCTTGCAGCTGACTTCACACATGATTTCTGTCCTTGGGAGTTTCCAGCTAATTCCCTTTGCGAGACGAGCGGTTTATTTGCTTTCCTAGATAAATATGGACCCACGTCATGCACTTGTTCCCCCGACAACACTTTACAAAAGGAGCATTTTTCTCGAGTGTTTGATCGTCCTCAGAAAAGAAATAGCAGATGGTTAACACAGTTGTCGGCTCTCTCTAATTGTAGGTGAAATCCCCAGGTCAGGAGGATTTCCAGCTGCTAATGGATTTTCCTCATTTTGGTGTGAAATCAGTAAGCATAGAAACTGTGCTGCCAAACTCCGCTCTATGTTTTGGTTTGGGGTCTCTAAATGTTATCCTAGCTTAAGAAATGCTGTGTTTTTCAGTAAATTTGATGGCAAATCTGTATATTCCTGCTAAAAAAACCCACATTTTTTCAGTCATATTTCCTTTCACTGCCCAAGAATTTCTCATCTCCTTCAGAGACCAGCAGGTTATATATTCTTTCCTGTGAGGGCAGTGAGGCCCTGGTACAGGGTGCCCAGCTGTGGCTGCCCCTGGATCCCTGGAAGTGTCCAAGGCCAGGCTGGATGAGGCTTGGAGCCGCCTGGAATAGTGGAAGTTGTCCCTGTCATGGCAGGGTTGGGACTGGATGGGCTTTAAGGTCCTTTCCAACACAAACCACCATGGGATTCCACGATAAAAATCTAGGACAAGGGTGATGTAAAAGCAGCAGTCCTCAGTTACCAGATACAATCCAACCTGCTGAAAACGAGCCAGCAAGAGACAAACTCGTAGAATTGTTAAGGTTGGAAAAGACCTTTATGATAATCAAGTCCAGCCATCAGCGCAGCACCACCCCCATGCTGACAATTAAACCATGTCCTCAAGTGCCACATCCACATGTGTTTTGAACACTTCCAAGGACAGTGACTGCAACACTGCCCGGTATGTTTAAATGTTTTACAACCCTTTCCATGACAATTTTTTTCCTAATAGCCAGTCTAAACTTCCCCTGGCACAACTTAAGGCCATTTTCCCTTGTCGTGTCCCCTGTTCCCTGGGAGCAGAACCTGACCATCCTTGCTGTTCCCTCCAGTCAGGGAGTTGTGCAGAGCCAGAAGAGCCCCCCTGAGCCTCCTTTTCTCTGGGCTAAAACAGGTGGTGGTGTCCCTGTGAGGTCTGGGCTCACATCCTGGACTGTGCTGGGATTTGGGGTGCGATGGAGGGGTACAAAGGAGGAGTTTCTTGGCTGAACTCAGACTGACGTGCAGAACAGAGCTGGAAGAAATCCCATTTCTTTATTCCAGAAGACTGGGACTGTGGGACAACCAAATGATGGAGCTTATCTATGTGATCGATGAGAAAGGAATCCAAGTGGAATCCATTTAAGGTTGAGCTTGGTGCTTCCCATTTGAAATATTGACAATAAGTGGAGGAGTCATTCCATTTAGAGAGAGTGACATCATCACAAATGGAGCTTGGGATGTGCTCCATAAATTTCTCTGCTCGCTCCAGGTGACAGACATTGTCTTCTAGGAAATGGAGGGTGTTCAGGGAAGCCGTAAATAACTCCTGCACTGCTATAACCACAAAGTCTGACATGACAAAATATACTAGAGTCCAGAGAAAAATCGTTGGGAAATGGCTGATTTACCCATGAAGAATTCTAGATACTTCTTCAAAAGAGTAAAAAGTGTTTGAAACACATCATGGCAAAGAAGATCTTCCAACACATTGAAATTCAAAAGTGAGAATAATTTCCATGTGGCTAAAAAGATATGGGAAAATAAAGAGAATTCCACCAGAAGAAAGATTTATCTGTTCCTGAACTCATCTGTACTATGAACATTGTCTGACACTTGAAATTTGGTAAATGTTTGGCAATCACCCAGTTTATTTTGGAAAATTCTGGATATTCTTAATTCAAGTGTGCTGTAGTAGTGCCTCAGGTGTCATGATGTGCTGCTCTTCATTTCCTGCTTTAATTTGGCGCTGGAATATGCAAATAAATGCAAGGAGAGTTTTATTTTTACTTCATAGCACACTTGAAAACAGGTTGCTGACTTAATGCTGTGTAGTCAAAATGCCTCTATTTTTTAAAAATAATCTTCATATGCTTAGTCTATATCACTACCTAAAGTCTGGTACATAGTAGAACAAAACACAAGAACAGAAAGATTTTCAGTTTCTTAAAAAAAATAGGAACGTATGACAAGTGTTGATGTGAATCTGCCACTACGCAGGTTGAATGTAGCCTTGCTCCTCTCCAAAAAGAAACATTAAATCTCACATACAAGGAAACCTTGCTTATTTAAAAGTGAAAAAACCAAAAAACTGCAAAACTTAACACCGTAGAACTAATTTCTTCTTTTAGCTAAAACAACCCAGTGAGGCCTGGGAGAGTGACAAACCCAACGCAGGTTTGGACCAGATGACCTCTGAAAGTGCTTCCCAAGCCAAACCATCCAATTCCGGGTTTGGAGGGGCAGCGGAACGGGCTGGGTCATTTGGTGGTGTAAATCAGCTGCTGATCTGCACCAGCTCCTGCATCCTCCCTGCACTGCCATTGTCTGCACGGACACGCTGTAATTTAAACCAGCATGTAACTGTAATTAAAAAAATACACAAATGACAGAATTTGACTCAAACCCCACCATCCTTCATGGTTTACATTTCCTACAGAGGGAGTTAACTGGTAAGATGTACATGTTTATTGGTTTCCTTCATTGTGCTTTTACAAGTATTTTTCTCTTTGATGATCTAAACCATATGTCGAGGTACTTTGGAGGATTATTTTATCAGTTTCTCTGCAGTATGAGAGAAATACCAGGGCAGAGCCCATAGGTTTGCACACATCCAGGCCACTAAATCATCCCTCGTTCCCGAGCAGCCCAGCTGCCATATTGATAAATAGTCCGTGTCACATTAATTTAATTCTGAATCACTCTGAGGCATCGTTTTGTTACAAATATAAATTTTGTGGTGTAATGGAATGTGTTAAGCCTTTAACAAATGAACATTTAATGGCCGCTCATGAAAAAACATAAATAATCAGGAATAAAATTAGCGGGGTTGGTAATGAGCGGATGGAGCAGCGTGGCCTGGCCCTGGGAGCTGGGATAGATGGGAGCAGCATCTATGTTTGCTCCGTCCCCTTGGAGGCTTTGGCAGGGGTATAAATGCCTGAACTTGACGTACAAGGTTCTTTTAACAAACTAAAATCTGAACTATAATCTGCCGCACCATTTTTGGTAATAACTGAAAATACCTGTCCTTCCCTTGATTCCTCTCAACCTTTTTTATACTGTACATATTAGTCTATATTATATTATTATGCATTATTATAATACTTTCTGATAGACTCTATTATATTATTGCATTATTATTATATTATTATTACTTAGGGATATGGTTTAGTGGTTGTCTTGGCTGTGCTGGGTTAATTGCTGGACTTAAAAACTTTTGAGAGCTCTTCCAACTTAGACGATTCTACAATTCTACAATTCCGTGTTGCCTTTCAATTATTCCTGTCCACTGAACCATGCCAATGTCCCATGGTCAGAAAGAAATTAATATTCTCATTTTATATATATAAATACATATATAGGTATTTGCTCTCTTTTTCACTGAATAACCTATATAATTTGGTTTTTTTATTGAATAATTATTTTTTTTTTATTGAATTCTTGCAGCCAGTACCTATTAGAGGCAGCGGCTTTCCAGCTGCTCCAGCTTTACTGGGCTTATCCACACACCAATTTTTGGGGAAGCCACAACCTCAGCGTGCAGGAATGGGGATCCATTGGTCCCTGGGTCAGCTCGAGGGCAAGATGTTAAGCACAAAGGTGTTGCCTGATTAGTGGCAGTCACTGGAAAGAAGTTTTAGCATCTGTGACTGTAGGCAGTGTGTGGATTTGAGCCAAAAGGTTCTCTTTAAATATCAAAAAAGTATCCCTAAAATTGCAAGCCTTCGGAGACCACGGCGCTGCACGAAGTGCCAAGAAAAACAACACGTAGTGCATAAATCTGGAACAATCACTTACTCCAGCCAGGAAGGGACCCAACGACAAAACACTTACCTAAATGCTTTTTATTTGCATTAACATTTATTCAGGAATGATCCAAAAGTCTTGGTCACTTTGCCTTTTTTATATGTGTGTGTGTGTGTGTGTGTTAAGAGTTCCTGCACTGCTCCTGGATGAGAATTCCCATCTGTGCGAGGGTGGGGTTGGTCAGACTCCTGGGACAGGAAAAAGGGACAAAAAAGGGGACGTTAAACAACCCCTTTGTTTCTCTGCTGCTTCTCTTCCCACCAGGAATGGCAATTTGCATGTGGCTGAATCCATTCCCTGGCCTTAAACCCGAGCACCTGAATGCTGAGGAGACCCCTCCTGGTTTTTAACTCATAATGATTAAAATTCTCGTGTTTGAGTTGGAAATCACCCCACTTCTAATTCCAGCCTCTGTTTGTTTGGTACCATCCTCCTCTGCGCTGACTTGGCCAGAAAGGTCATCCTGGTCCTGGTCCTGGTGAATACCCCCAGCTCCTGCTCTGTGTTTTCCTCACTGGAAGCATGGGCTGGGGATACGTTCTCAAGCTCCACTGTAAATCAGAGAATCTCTCTCCCAGGGATTTGCTCACGATTTGAAAATCTGACTTGAAACAATCCCCTTTCCCCCAGGGCACCATATGCAACTTCGATATATTGGTGGCGAAGGAAAATATGCTGCGCTTGGCGTTTACAATTCCCACTCTAATTTACCAGACAGGTGTTTCTGAGGAACAGCTCATCTGGCAAGGAGAAGGAGGGTCACTGGGTTGGGGATTATTTTTTCCTCCCTCGTATTTTCATTAAGGGGGCAGGCTTGCAAACAGTTGGTAGAAGGAATTGCTCTGGGGAATGGAGACTCAGGAGAAGATGGCAGTGCTTGCTCAGAAAGAGCCCAGACAAAATTCCTGATTTTGTATGAAGCAGTTCCCTCATTACCAGAGGTGACCAGTGAACCAGACTGGCTCCAGGGAGCACCAGGATCCTGCTCTTCCCCAGAGAAGCAGCCATTTCTTGAGAATTCCTCCAGGATGAGCAACAACTTCACTGGTCCTAAAACTTGTGACTTGCATTCCCTGTCAGCCAGCCAGCAATTTCTTCCTTAGTGAGAAAACAACAACAAAAAGAATCAACTAAACTAAATGAATCCTATTCTGAGAGCTAAATATGGTCAGGACATCTGTGACCTCCCCCGACTTCACCCTGGCTGAGCAAGGACAATAGCTGCCATGTGCCACCCTTTGTTGTTGAGCCTGGAAAAGATTCCTAATCCCAGAATAACACACGCATGGACCCACGCACGTAGGCACACACACAAACACACACACACCAGTGCTGCTAAAACTTGGATTTCTCATCCAGCAGGGAAGGGCTGGCAGCGGGGCAGCGCTGGGGGGATGAAAGAGCCCCCCCTTTGTTCCATAAAACCCGTGTGTACACCAGGGGTTTCCTTTCGTCTACAGATGTCCATTCCTAGTGTTACAAGGTGCAAATTCCGAGGTTGGGCAGGCGCTGGGAGCTGTGTTCTCATGTTGAAATGCCGGTATGTGGTCCGCGTGCCTCTGATCTCCAGAGTTTCCTAGCATGACATCTTTCATCATCATCATCAAGCCGGAGGACGCGGATACATGTGGCCACCAGATTCCCTTCCAGCGGGAAGACGGGCCGCGTCCTTCACCTCCCTTCTTTCCCCCATCCTTTAAAGCTGTTCTTTCCCGACTTTGCGGGATACCTGGGCTCGCGGCACCGAGCCAAAAGCTCCTCTGTCAAGGGCTGGAAGGAGGTGCTTGGGGCCAGCACAGCTCTAACCTCTCCCTGCTCCTTTGAAGGGGACGGGTGAGGGTCTCCCCGCCATCCCCTGCTGCTCGGCTCAGCTCATCTTGCCCCATGTCAGGAAACGGTGGCCTTTTCCTTGGTTTTTTTGGAAGGAAGTGGTTAACTCTTCCTTCACCGCCCCACGATGGGATTCATTTGCAAATGCCCTCTTCAATCAAGAGCAAGGCGACCACAGAGATGGTTTGTGTGGGAGGGAACCAGGCTGGCTGGGAAGCCTGTGGAGAGCGGCCGTGACCGCCCGCCGCGATGGCCCCCTACGGCGGGCACTCCCTGTTAAAGCCATCTCTGCCACCCCACTGCTCCTGGTCCCACAGGTGCGGGGTTCCCTGTGTGGGAGATCTCCCTCCAGGGCTATCACTTGCGTTCGGGGGATGTTTCTGATTCACATCAAAGTGAAAGCTGCAGCAAGCGTGCGTCAAGCCAGCTTTGGCAGGACTCGTGGCCCTCCCTTTATTTTATTTTTTTTTTTTTAATCCCCTTCCTTTTTCTTGTTGCTGCTCAGTCCTGCAGAATGTAATTAGAAAATGAGCCATTTATAAAACAAATGTTTCCGGGAGAAACTCCCCTGAACACCCGTGTCATAAAATTATTGAACACAGTGTCTGAGAGCGTTCAGGATCCAAGATTTCCTCGGGGCTCACCCTTATCCATTATTCTGTCACTGCTTCAGCTGGGCGGTGACATTTTACTGGCGGCACCCTCTTCCCCTCCAAAAGAATTTGGTCTTTTGGCTGTTCTGCTCAACCCTTGGTGTCTTCCTCCATCTGCTAAAACCATGGTGGGGATGCAGTGAGCCTTGGGACTGCCTGGTTTATCTCTCACTCCCCTTCCCAGAACATCCAAAGGGACGGAGAGGGATGATGTTCTGCCCCCCACCACCCCACATAATGGTGGCATTTCAAGGGCTGAGCGAAGCAGTGTGACTTTCCCAGCTGGGATGCCCTCTCCTTCTAAAATTGCTCACAGCTTTTGCTCAAGGTAAACACTCTGGGCTGGAACATCCCATATTTCACCCTCCGCTGGGACCGATTTTGCCCAACGCCTCAGTTCCCACTGGAGCACCGCATAACTTGACAGAATTTCCAACACATTCTACAAAGTGCTTTGAGATCCCTGCCAGCTCCCTCTCCGGTCCTCTGGCGCAGTCCAAGAAGCAGATATTAATCTTAACAGCTATATGCTGGCCGGGCCCTGGTTGCCTAAGAGATTCTCCCTGAATTTATTTATTTGGATTTATTCAAAAGAGCATAAAAAGGAACACTCCTCCCAGACTCCAGGCTCACCAGCCATAAATTACAAAAACAACTACAATGAAACCACCCACAGCACCTCCCGCCCCTGACACGACTGTTTTCCTCCAACGCCCGGCTCTGCGGCGGCAGCAGCAGTGTCCAGCTTCCCTGCAAGCCTCAGCATTCCTGCCTGGAGATGTTGACTGCAGGTGGCCCAAGGACGGGTGCTTTGGGAAGCCCCGTCCTCACTCCTTCCTCAGAGGTGCTGGGGTAGCACTTATGTGAGATGTGGAAGAAGCTGTTGATGTGATTTCCAGAGGACAAGATGATACCCCGGCACTTTCAGAAGTCCCCATCGACAAAGCAAGAGAGAATTCATGTGTGACAGTTTTGGCCAGAGAGACTTCAAGAGGTCCAATCCCTGCAGGTCTTCTCATCCAGCAGTCTGTCCAGACACATGGCTAAATAACTTGTCCTTGAGAACCTCCAGTGATGGAGTTTCCACCTCCTCCCACACCAGGAATCCTGGTTCTCGCCCTTGGAAAACGTTTCCCAAAGTCTGACCTTGGTCACCCTTGCTCTTAGCCCAATCACTTTATCTGCTGGCCCCAGCAGACACAGAGGAACTGCTTCCTATCTTCCATCCAGTGGAGAAATCCAAAATACTTGAAGGCTATTATCATATTTTCCCTCCGTTTTCTCCTCTCTAGACTAAACAACCCCAAATTTCTCAGTGCCTCCTCGCAGGTCATGTTTTCTAGAGCTCTGTTCCCCTTTGTTCTTCCCCTCTGGATCCTCTCCAAGGACTCCGCATCTTTTCTCAAGTGTGGTGCCAAAAGCTGGATTCAATATCCGAGCCGAGGTCTTCCTGGAGCTGTGTGGAGCAGATGGATAACTTTGCATGTCCTCCTGCAAGCCTGATGTGTGTTTTGCTCACAAAAGGCAGAGCACTGCTGTCTCCTCTTCAGCCCATGATACCCTACGCCCTCCTCCAGTGCACCCCAGCCCCAGACAGGGGCTGTTCTTATCAGCAGGGTCCTCTCTGACTGAAGGGTTTTTGGCTCTTTTTGCTGCTCCTGCTGAGCTTTGTCACTTTCAGCAATGTGGGAGCAATCCCTGGAGGTCTGAGTGTCCCAGGGACATGCTCCTGCTGAGGGAGGGAAGACAGCCTTTAAGCACTGTGTCATGGATTCCCATCAAACACTCCATGGAGGAACCCGGTTTAGTGGAAGGTGTCCCCGCCCACAGCAGGGGGTTGGAACAAGATAGGCTTAAGGTCCCTTCCAACTCAAACCAGTTTTTTGCTTCAAAACCCAAAAAGATTTGGCCCAAGAGGATAAGAATTTTCCCAGGCTTTGTTTCCTTCCTCAGTGCAGCTGCACCCAAATCCCAGAGAGATGCTATGGATGCTATGCTGGCTCGATTTTTGAGGCCATGCTCATCCAGCCTATGTTTTCCATGCCATGCCAACACATCTTCAGGACTACCTTCAGCCCTGGGATGTGGAGACCCCTTGGATTCGGTCTGTTCTTCCCTTCAGGCCTGTCCCTGCCTTAGACAGCTGTGCCTGAGGAGTGGTGGGATGAACACCATTGGGTGGGAACCCTGACCTCTAGGCCCAGATGCCCAGGGGAGTTCCCAGCTGGGACCAGGACACAAATTTAAGTTCATGTACTTGCTATGCTGGATTCTACCACATTGAGGGACCAAGCTGAAGGTGTCACAGGGCGCATCAGCTGTAGGTGGCCACGTGGTCTGGAAAATTATGGAACCACACAATATTTTAGTTTGGAAGAAACCTGAAGATCTTAAAGCCCAACCCAACATACCTGAAGATCTTAAAGTCCAACCCATTATCTGATGAAAACAAGTCCACTTGGGCTCAAAGGAGCATCAGGAGGTTCCTAATCCGGCCTCTGAGCTCAACCCAGACCTTTATCCAGTCTTTAAAACTTCCAAGGATGGAGACTTCCTTGGGTCACTCGTTCTGATGGCTGACTCTCCTCATCATGAGCAAAGTTCTTCTATGTATCCAAAATTTATATTTGTGGATCACACAGTGTATTCTCTGTGTGATTTACCCAGTCCTCAAACCTAGACACAGACCTAAATGAATCCTCAGACCTCAGTTTTAGCTCTACTGACCCTTGTGCTGTCACTTTTATCCAGAGCAGAGGCACAAAGCGGGATTTAGTGACAGGTGGGGATGTGCATGGTGCAGTGGGATCCAAGTCACCAGGACAGCAGAAGGATGAAGCCAAGAGAGGGCACTGAAGGGATGGTGTGCCTGTTCTTCCTCAGTGGGGTCTGGTCCTGGAGGGGGCATTTGGATTTTGGGGCCCTGAGCAACTTGATCAAGTGGGTGGCACCCTTGACCATGGCAGGGGTATTGTAACAAGACCACCTGTATGGTCCCTTCCAAGCCAAACCCTTCTGTGATTCCATAATTTTGTTGCAATTTTGAAAAATAAGCAGTCTTAAGCAGAGATCCAGGCCGAAGTGGAAGCTGCAGGTGGAGTAACACCATTACAGAGATGTTGGACTCATCCCAAGCCCCAGGAGCTGGGGTCAGAAAAATCAGAATTAAATTGCAATGGGAAAGAAATCCAAACCAGTCCAGGGTGTGTTCATTCAGGATATTCTTTCTTTAGCTCTGCCCTACAGTCAAGAAATAATGACGCAGATATAATTCGAGCATGGTTGTGTTTGTAGCCCTTGATTAGATTCAACTAATTAGATTCAACAGAGATTTTTCTTTCTCTCTTCTGTTTTCCTTTATGCTCTTCTAAGTTACTGTGTCATTTTGGGCAGATGAAGGTTGCCAAACAGTTAATAAAGTGACCAGCAAATTCTCATAAAGATCAGCTTATTGTGCCGTGTGCTGTTCCCAGAGCTCTGGGGAGGTGGAGCAGGGCAGGAACAACCTCCACCTTGCTGACAGTCTAAATCCCCTAGATTTGTGTCTGGGGTTAATGATGGACCCAGGAAGTGAATTGCCTTTTTTTAAATTTTATTTTGCTGCTCTGTGATGTTATGATCCATTTTTGGTACCATAGTCCACGGAGCTTAGGGCTGGAAATCCCAGCCCCACTGCGCCCAAATGAAGAAATCACCTGACCCTGCCTGACCAAGGTCTCACCTTGGTGAAATTAAAAGGCAAAACATGGTCCATAAGATAGAAAGGAAGGGGGTACTGTACTGAGAAAGCCCCTTAAGCAAGCATGGCTTCACTTTTTATTCAAGAGAAAAGCAAAGTTCAGGAGAAAATAAAAAACACCTCAGTGTTTTGCATGGTTGATCAAAGACATCTGGAAGATTTAGAAGAAAACCCAGCAAGCTGCTGCAATTGATAAAAAAAGATTAGTGCAGAAAAATTTTCTTGGAGATAGCCAGGAAACAGCAGAATACCAGAGAGCAGAGAAAGGGATCCACCCTGAGGTGTCCTGTTCATACCCATGACTGACTCCAACAAATCCAAGAATATCCTGAGCTGGAAGGGACTCACAAGGATCATGAGTCTGACTCATGGCCCTGCACAGGACATCCCACCATATGTCTGAGAGCCTTGTCCAAACACTCCTTGAATTCCATCAGCCTTGGGGCTGTGACCATTCCCTGGGGAGTCTGTTCCAGTGTCCAACACCCTCCGGTTCAAATCTGATGAAAACTCCACCAGGACAGAGTCCAAACCCAAACACTAAGGAAAGTCAGGAGAACCCCTTGGGTAGCTTAATATACTGAATGCCACAGCAGACGATCCATGATCCAGAATGGGCAGTCATCAATGCCAGGTAAACTAATCACGGGAGTCAGAAATAAGTTAAAGTGATATAAATTGAAGGTTTTGGTCTCACTAAAAGGTGCAATGTCCACAAGATTTCAACTGAGGATTCACAGGAAGAAATGTTAGATTTCCTAAAAGGCAGTCAAGGTTTTGGAGGAGGGAGCCCACCAAATCCTCTCAGAAGTAGAAGAGGGGCTGAAAGGATGAACTAAGCAGGGGCAGAAATGGGAGAAAAGCCACACTTGTCAAGGAAATTCCAGGAGCAGTGATGGCAACAGCAGCACTCACTCCAGCTTCTTCAGCTACCTCTTTAAGGTGGGAAAGGAAGAAAAGGGTGGGGGGAAGATGTTCTTAGAAGAAGGGAAGGCTTGGCACTGATGGGGCTGTGGACTCCTCACCTGAAACTCCCTGAAACTGTGACACTCGCTCAAAGAGCAGCATTTTTTAAAAGCTAATTTTCTGGAGTTGATAGCAAAATTTTGAGTCTTGAAAGTGATCTCAGGCTCCATACTTTACTTGAGGAAAGTTTTTACACAAACACAGAAAGTGTCAGTCACATGACTCCAAGAACTGAGACATAAGGGCAGGCATTGAGCAGGCATTATGGATGGATCATAATGCATCTTATGATCAGATTAATAAAGGAGGAATAAATTTAGGTCCTGGCTTGAGGTCAAAATTCATTAATATTTATGGATGTGGATGTCGTGCCTGCTCCATCCTTGGAAATGTCCAATGCTAGGCTGGATGAGCTTGGAGCAACCTGGGATAGTGGGAGGTGTCCCTGTCCGTGGCAGGGGGTGGGACTGGATGAGCTTTAAGGTCCCTTCCAACCTGAACCATTCTGGGATTCTGGGATTCCATGAACATGTCTACACCCAGCCTTACTCCAAATGTGTCAAGTAGGGACAGGGCGCTGGCAGTGCTCAAACCACAGTGGGCGGGAAGAGATGAAACTGGCACAGATTAAGTGAGGTGCTTTTCCCAGAAAGAGCAGCGAGGGGGATTCTCAGCCAGGACCAGCCACAGAGGGACACCAGGTCCTCCCTAGATGAGAGGGTGAATGCAAACAAGAGGCGTCACACATTCCTCCTTGCATCCCTCACCTACAGCTGGGCCGGAGGAGGTGGCCAGCTCGCTGCCGAAGGGAAGGGTGTGTTTGTGCAGCATCCCAGCTTCCATTTAGGCCGTCCCAGAGCCAAACTACTGTTTGATTAATCAGCCCTTCGATCCAGCTCCCTGCCTCCCTCCGCGTGCAAGGAGCACGATGCGAACAGCACGCACTGCTGGCCTTCAAGGGCTGGCTGAGGCAGCTCCTGATAGCGCTGTTTATACAGCTTCCCGATGGAAACAATGTGGATTTTATTAAATGATCCCATTAGTGTTTCTCCATGCTGTCATTGCAGACTTCAAACGATGATTTATGTTGGCTCGTAGGTCTTTGTCCTCGCACCGAGAGCGGCATCCAAGGACAAAGTGTTCCGGGACAGGGCGGTGGGAGTCCTGCTGCTCCGGCTGCGCGGCCGTGCCGGGGTCTGAGCCCCCGGTGCCACACGCCAGGCAACAAAGGGGACTGCTGGCCAGCCAAGGACAGCGACACGAGGCACACGGACACCTGGGACCGTCCTTTGTGGTGTCAGTCTCCCACACGGATGGCTTAAAGGGAGAGAGGCACAGCCCACGGAGACCCAACCACAGGCAAGCTTTTTACTCTGTTTGAAGGGGGACAGATCCTTTTATCCCAGAAAAATTGTACCTGTTTGTCACCTGCTGGTTCTTAGCCCTAAGAATTGCATTTACACCGCCAGGCTGATTTCCTCCCTATTTTTGCCATTTTTCCCAGCCCTGATTCCCTGGCTGATTGTATCCCCCAAAGCAATTTTGCCCGTTTTGCATGCATGCCGCCTTTCACCTCAGGAGTGAAGCAAATAATCCACTCAGTGAAGAAAACACAGCTACGGAGTGGAGGACTGTCCCCTTTGGGACATAAAAGCCACAGACATCCACACTTGGACAAAGCAAGCTGTGGCAATGCCAGGAGTGACTGTGCAGACAGTATCGATGGAGCCAGGAGTAAAATCCCCAGGGAATCCTTTACATGAGCTTTGAGAGGTGTCAAAAATGCAAAGCCCGTTCTTTTCAGAGTACTCCCCCGTGTTGCTCTGGTGTGTGCTGAGTTTGTGCTGAGGTTGTGGGAATGAGGAAATCCTGAGGTGTATCTTCCCATACTAAAAAAATCCAAGGTTTTTGCTGGCAGGCACCACTCTTGTGTGTGCTTGTGTGTCCGAGGGCTTTGCTCTCAAAGCTCAGCCTGAAGATCCATCAGATGACCTGGTCACTTGCTCTCTCTGCCATGTGGGCAGAGGGCTCAGCGCCCTCATGCTCATCCACCTCCGGGTGAGGGGGTCACAAAAACACATCCAGCAACTCCATGGCCCCGTGAGCTGCTGAAAAATCAGGCAAGGAGGTCTGAAGCTGCTTTTCATGCACATGGGATGGCTGAGCGAGCCTGCTCCTCACCCTCCTGTTTAAACACAACCTCTGCCCTCAGCTGCAGTGAGAGTATTTCACCCTGTGGGAGTCTCCCAGGGAAGATCTTCCTCTTTGGGAAACTGCAGTTGGAGGGGTTATTGTGAAGAAGTTCAAACCTCCTCTCTCTCACCCATGCAAGGTCACTGTAACCACTGTAAAACAGAGCTTTCAAGTTTTTGGAGCCTAGCCTGTGACTTTCCCACTGTTTTTGTCAGCACCTGCACACACCAAAGGTTTCTGTGCCTAAAACAGCACTACTGAGAGCTGCAGAGTGATGTTGTAGAGAGGATTTGGGGAGAGACTGAGCAGGACAGCAAAAGTGCAGCTCAGTTTCTAGCATATTTTTGGTTTAAAAATCACCACATGCTGAAAGGAAAGTCAGAATTAAAACCAAACAAAAACGCATCTTATCATCCAAAGGTAAGTCTAAGATTCTGCAGCATCAAGAAGCTTTCCTTGCCCAGCTCTGGAAAGATCACATCTCTGGGCTAACCCCCTTCTTGTGCTTCCTGTTTCTTTTATATATATATATATATATATATATATATATATATATATATATATATATATATATATTTATTTTTTTTTTTTTTTTTTTTTTTTTTAATTCTCCTCAGGTCTTCAGTTTATCAAGCCATCATCTAGCCAGGCAGGATTTGACTTCCATAGCACTGCAATGAACCTTGGACCAAACTCCAGGAGGCTGTGGCAATGCCCAGAGCATCTCTCCAGGGACTGGCTCGTGAGGATTGGGGCAGGGCTGTCACTTTGCACACTGTGTCACCTTGCAGAGGACAGGCACCAGCACAGAGCTGCTCCGCCCTGCTTGCCACTCAGCTGGGTGATGTGTTTCTTCTTCTGGCTGCAGAGAATGAGGGTCCAAAATTTGGCGGCAGTAACAAGAAAACGGAACAGTCCTGCCTGTCTTCAGGATGAGGGCTGCTGTGTCTGGATTTCAGCAGCACTTAAGAGACCACCGAACCAGCACATTTCCTGCCACTCCAGTGGGAAAGGGAATGAAAGCCAGCTCCCAGGTGTCCACATGGACATGCCCGAGCGGGGACAAATCACAGAATCCCAGAATGGTTTGGGTGGTAAGAGACCTTAAAGATCATCTCATTCCACCCCCACCATGGGCAGGGACACCTTCCACTGTCCCAGGTGGCTCCAAGCTCCTTTCAGCCTGGCCTTGGACACTTCCAGGGATCCAGGGGCAGCCACAGCTTCTCTGGGCAACCTTCTCCAACAGCTGTATCCAAAGGGGTCACAGAGGTGTCCACATGCACTTTGCAGGTGAATCCCTCACCTGGGCAAGGAGATGAGCTCTTCTCCAGCAGATCTTGCAGAGAAATGTTTCCCCTAAGACAGCATAAAGACTGCCTATGTTGCTACAGGCTAGAGAAACCCCTAAAATAGTGAAATACAGCTGAAGGGAAGAATGTCTTGGGAAGGGAATCATATGGCTGGCTGGGAAACGCAGGGCTTTGAAAGGGGATGGGGCGGGACAGGAAGAACATTCCTTTCTCACTACAAACGCCTCGAGCCGCTTGGGAAGCATCCGCCGAGGCCGCCCGCTCGCAGCCCGTGGCCGGCAGCGCTGCTCCTGTCGCCGGCAGATGCTGCGCTGTGCGGCCGCAGGCTCACCCCGGACCACCACCAGGGATGGAGAGGGATGAGGTGCCCGGAAAGAGGCAGCCTGAGCCCCAGATGCTCCGGCTGGAGATCGCCGCGTGTGTCGGGTGCAGGCGGCCGCAGGCAGCTGGGTCACTTTGCCCTGCTGGGCTTCGCGCATGGAGGAGGGAGAGGGGAGTGTGCTGCCGCAGGGGTGTGTTTGCAGTTCCACAGGGCGCTAATTTCCCTCTTCCCTCGGAAGGTGGGGAGAGCCGCGGTTGCTTCGTGCTTCCAGCTCAAACGGGGCTTTACAGCCCCCTCCCCACCTCAGAGGATTGGCTCCAGCCTCAGAGAAGGGCTCCTTTCCACCACCCTGTTGCTCATCCCCCGTCCCTGCATCTGCTTTGCCGCACTGTTTAATTCATTTGTCTGTTCTTCCCCAAATTTCTGAATTATTGTCAAAGCAGGATACATGGAAGTGACGAATTAAACCCCTCTTCTGCGTCTCAGGCTGACAAAGCCATTGCTGGGGATGTCAAGGCCAACCCAAACGACCAGATGAGAATAGGAACTGCTGAGCCAGCCCCTGGCTCCCCCTTAAGCAGCACAATCCCCTACACTGACTTCTGCAGGCACCCAAAAGAGGGGACCAGCCCTGCTCCCCCATTGCTGCATGTAATGCCACCAAAATTGGCATCAGGATGGACCCCATCCTGCAGTGGGTTGGTTTTTTTCTTATTATTTACAAAGAGCTGGCTCTTCCTTTTGATAATTATCAGCCACCCTTTGAAGTCATTTGTCTCCACAGATGTTTGCTGCCGCCTGGAGACACGTTACTGTCCCGAGTTGCTGAGGACACCCATGAAGAGGCACAGCAGGGGAAGTAAGCCCACTGCCTCCTCCCTGGCACTAAACCACACGGGAAAGGTCTCTGCTCCTTCCTAAACTGGGACAAAACTCCCAAGTGCCAACAGGGTTTGCGTCCTGCAGGAGCAACATTGAGTGAGTTTTTGTTGAGAAAACATTAATGTCCTGAGCCCCAGAAGAGACCCTGAGGGGGAAAAAGAGCCTGATTGCAGCAGGGGTGGGAGCGGGGTTTCACGGATCAACACCACCTGGGGCTGAGCTGGGTCCAGCATCCCCAGAGCTCAGTCTTTCCCACATCTGGAAAAAAAGCACTGCAGAAGGTGCAACAGCCGCCAGTGGGGATGCAGGCAGAGCACATCTCACCCTTGGCAGGCAACAGGTAGGGAGCAGAATTTCTCCTTTTATTTTCTCATCCTGACCAGAAAGGCAGATTTTTGGAGCTGGTGGGAGAGGCGTTTAAATCAACAGTTTGCTGTTAGAACTGCAGAAGCCTGCTCTGCACGTTACCTGGTAAACAAACCATGCTCTGAGAAAGAAAGGCCTGTTTATAAAAGCTCCTCTTGACATCTGCCTCCTCAAACATAGCAAAACATGTGCTGGGAATAGATGCATGAATGATCGAGTCTGTTTTGAGTCTTCTCTCTTCAGCAACCAAGGAAATCCCTATGTACAAACATTTAAACTGGAACATCTGGAGCACAGTAATTTTATCTTGAAGATCCACATCAAACAAACCTGCAGCTCAGCCTGAGAAGATCTACAAATACTTCCCCAAGGAGACTCCAGTCTTACAGCTCGGGTACCAGGAGACCTCAGGTTTGAAAGAAAGATAATTCAGCATCTCTTTATCCACACCTGACAAGTATTCCTTAAGAGGGCATTAGCATGAAATTATCGCTCTTAGTCAAACCCAAAGTGAAAGAGATTTGTCCCAATTATCTGACGCAGGCCTTGAAATACCGGCTTTGAAATTTACAGCCCAGAAAACCCCATGCATCATTTGCAGGCAGAGCTTTACCCGAGAAATCTCACTTTGGTTGCACTTTTTCTGCGCAGCTGAACTGCTAAAATAAGCACCCAGCCATATATAGCACAGTGCGTTGGCACTCACAGCGGTGGGGAATAACTGGATTCAATTTTCCATGGAAGATGACAATTAAAACTGCTTTCTTTGGTATATCCCATCCTTTCTGTTGTTTTTTTCTGTTCCCTCCAAGCGCAGAGTAAATTTAGGACTCCGAGCTCCTTTTCCTTCAAAATCTCACTTCCAGTTTCCATCTTATTAAAGACATGACTGAACTTTAATGTGTGTAACATAAACGGATTCGTAAAGACGAAGAATTAAAACAGCATGGGAACACTGGTGGTTTCAAGAGGGGGGAAACGGCACAGCTTCCTCCCTTTTGGCTTGTTGTTGTTTACCTAGTGGATAAACCTCGGCGTCCTCGCTCCTACCGAGTACTTCGCCTTGCCTCGCAATAACTGGGAATTCCACGTTTTTCGAAGTTGTTACATTATATCCACAAATAATCCATCTTGTCAAGTCCATCTCGTCCGTCGAAGATAAAGTTGGAGCTGAGTCACTGCAGACATCTGGAGAAGGTTCATTACTTGTAATTGCGAGCCCCTCTGTTAATGCACCCCATGAGAAAGGAGCTGACAGGCTGCATATTTCTGCAAACTGTTCCCAGAAAGAACCAATTTCCTGACTTCCATGTGGTGTCAATAATATAGGCATGAGATGGAGCAGTGCTTATGAAATATTAAATCTGCTTACAGGACCCAGCTATAAGCAAATTCAGACCACCTGGGAGGTGGAGGTTTGCACTGGGTATCTGGAGTTTGGCACTCGCCTGGTATATGAGATGGGCTCTAATCTACACATTTTGGCTTAATTGCCACAAAACTTCCTGACAGTAGTGCGGGGGGAAGGGAGAAAAAAGGTAGAGGGTGGAGGGGGTAAAACACATTTCTTCACGTTTAGGACTCAAACCTTTCAAATCACTGACATTATTAAATTTACTATCACATGCAGCCAGAGATCTTATTATTCATCGGCAAAAAAAAAAAAAAAAGGCTGATATTTCATGGCTTTTGAGTTAGATCATTTTGGTTCATGCCAATGAAAACAAAGCATTAGTGTTTTGATGTTTTAATATAATGATTTAATTCTCTCATTGATATTAGAATCCAGAAACACAACAAACACGAAGACCCCTTCAAAATCCTTGAGTCAGAGCAAAGGCTCTTAAATCACTTCAGCACTCTGACCTCCTGTTTCACAGAGCGTGTTTTATGCCAGGGACTTGGAGAAGAAGGGGTCCTTCCCAAACGTGCAGCATGACAGTGCTAACCTGCCCTCGGCGAGCTCGCCTGTGTAAATTGAAAAACATCTGGGCTCTTTTTGCTGGCAAAAGCAGCAGGTCCTTGACCTCAGAGCAGAGCCGTCAACTTGAGCTGCAAACGGAGCCTTTTCAACAATTCACCCCCAATTTTTCCAGCCTCTGGGCACTGCTGCCCAGGAGGAAACCCAGCAACCCTGGGCTGGGAGCAGACATGGAGATGTGGGCGTGGGGACAAAGAAATTTTTATGGCATTCATCCACCACCTATGTTTCACTCCCCAGTGTTCAGGGCTGTGGATGAAAAGTGATCTCCAGCAGGAAATAAAAGACAGTTTTCCTCCAAGGAAGATGAAGGGAAGAAGCAGAGCAGGAACAGACTTTCAGCAGAGCAACAGGAAGATGCCAGCAAGCCTAATGGGGACATTTTGTTCTGTGCTACAACACAAAACAACAAAATCTTAAGATCATAATAACAGAATGATTTGGATGGGAAGGATCATCTTGTTCCAACCTCTTACCATGGGCAGGGACACCTTCCACTATCCCAGGTTGCTCCAAGCCCTGTCCAGCCTGGCCTGAAACACTTCCAGAGATGGAGCAGCCACAGCTTCTCTGGGCAACCTGTGCCAGGGCCTCGCCACTCTCACAGGGAAGAATTTCTTCCTAAAATGTAATCTAACCCTGCCCTCTGTCAGCGTGAAACCAAAAATGTGGGTAAAACATCACATGAGACTTACCAGAAACACCTTCCAGGAGGAAAAGCTCCCTGAGGTGATGGGGCCCAGCCCAGAGGTGATGGAAGATGGGAGATGCACGTGGTGCTGCTGGCCAAGAGCTGGGACATACAGTGGGTAGATGCAGGTTGGAATCTTTGCAGCGGCTGTGCCACATTCACCCCATTCCTGAGAGGCCACAGGGAGCACCCCTTTCCTGATGCTGAGCTCCTCTGCTGGGGCACAGCACAGGACAGAGAGGTTTGGGTGCACGTAGGCCTTCCCATCTATTCATTTCATGTGTGAGGGAAGGGGCTATTTTTGGGTTGCAGCCTCTTTGCTGCAGCCAGGATCTGTCAGCGGGACATGACGTACGGCGCCGTGGGACAGCTCTGCTCCCTGTGCTCCCCTCACACAGCAGGAATGTCTCTTGTTTTCTCTCCTCCAGACCATGTCGGAGCTGAGAGCATCCAGCCGGGACGGCTCAAGGCACAGGGAAATCAGGCAGCTGCCCAAAGCAGCCAGGGCCTCCCTGCCTGTGCTGGAGTGCTGGAACACCGCTGGGCTCCTGCCACTGAGGGAGGGCTGGGAATGAGCATCCATCAATTCCTGCACCAGCAGCCACCAGGGCAGCACACAAAGATCTTCTCCCACTCCCCCTCCTCACCCTGACTCTCCTTCTGAAGACCACCAGGCTCAGATTGAGAAGCTCTGAGCTGGATTTGCCCCTTGCACATTGCTTAGACCTAAAGATCTGGTTGCTGGCTGGTGGATATTTTTGGGTTTTCTGCCGTGTACATGTTCTTCATCCTCCATCCATAGGTTATTTCTGGATGTAAAGCATAGAGTGTGTTTGTGATGATCAAGGCTAAAATCTCTCCCACATCACATAGGCTGAGCCTGTGGCTGGACCCATTCTTGGCCTGGCACAGCTGGGTTAAACAGTGCTGGGCTGAGCTGATGCAGGACCTCGTCCAGCCCCTGCCCCTGGCTGTGCACAGGAGCAGGCACAAGTCAGGCTTTTCTGGGGCACTCTGGTTCCCTGGGCTCGAGGTGATACTGGAGTGAGCACCTGCAGCTTTGTTGTCACTGGGATGCTCTTCTTGTTTGCTTCATCCCTGGGTTTCCACAGAAATTCCACTGACATCATCCAAGCCCTGCAGTGAATGACACTTGTTGGGGTTTATCCGCTGAAGTCTCCACTTTTTCTATATTGACCACCTCAATACAAATGACCAAAGTGTTCCCCAAACCTGGATTTGTTTCCATACTTGCCTTCACCCTCTTGCCACCACATTTTCCCAGGAGGACACAGGTGATTCTCCCAGCTCTGCCTCCATTCCTAGGCTGCCCAGCAGGGCTGTCTCTGCCCAGACCTCAAAACCAAACATTTCTGCTCCAAATTCCATCCAAGGTGGTGATGTCTCCTACAAAGCAGAGTTTTATCTGGTGAGGACTGGCTTTGGTGCCTGAAGTCTGGAATGGGTGCAACATACTCATGGAAAGAGTCTGTTCCAGCCTGTATCAAGCCAAAGGTAGAAAACACGGGAGCAAGGCTTTGCTTCATTTTGTGTTTTTAAAATCAAAACATGTACAAGCAGAGCTGTTTTCACCCAACAGGGAAGCTCTGGCCATGACCTCTGTCACCTTCTGTGTCTGTGCAATGCCTGTCTCCCATCTGCTGGTCACTAAAGGACCTGAGCTTGTGACTACCACATCTCCAAAAGGAGATTCAGCATTTACATCTCATTGCAGGTGCCACACTCTGGTTGTGACTACCACATCTCCAAAAGGAGATTCAGCATTTACATCTCACTGCAGGTGCCACACTCTGGTAACATCTAATGTTTCATGCTTCTCATGCAATGGGTGTCCCCCACTACCCAAAGAAGATGATTTAAAAATGCTTATAAATTGAATGAGAAAGGTCCTTTATGTTCCTCATAATAATAATAATAATATAAAAAAGAAGTTCTTGTTTAATGAAAGGTAGAATTTGTTGCTCCTGAGAGCAAAGATTCATACCTGGAATAAAGAGTGTTCAGCCCAGCTGTTTCTACTATGAGGCTGTACTTCATCCTCCCTGAAGGTCCTTCATGTTTCCACAGGCAACTGTCCTTGCACAGCCCAATAAATTCCATGACCTCAGCTGGCCAAACAACCACCGTAGTCAGGTGGGATCTGACCAGCTTCCAGGGTACCAGACAGCTTCAGAAGCTTAATTTTACCTCCTCTCCTCCCAGTGAATACCCAACACCATCATAACTATGGATCATTGGCCTGGCCAGCATAATTTTTCCATCTGCCTGGCTGTCCATCTCAGCCTCAGCACTGTGACCCCAAATCCCTCCATCCTGGCCCAATCCTTTGGTGCTGAGCATAAAATGTTGTGCAGACAGAAACGGGAAGGGAATCTCACCAGCCATTTATCACCTCAGCAACATGAGCTTGGTAGCAGGCTGTTATCTTTGGCAGAAAGCAGCAGCAGAAAGGAGACACCAGATCACCAGCCCCAGGTCACGCCCCTGGCGGGTGTCCTTACCAGTTATCAACGTCTGCAGCCCTCCAGGAGCTCAGGGAACAGGGATGCTCCTCACCACCTGCAGATCATCTTACCCATCCACCCAAAACCACAGCCAGCTGCGTGCTCCTGCCCACCAGCACATGCCAGGGCAGAGGGTGGGATTCTTGGGGAAGTATCCTCTGCAGGGCCACGAGTTGGACTTGATGAACCTTGTGGGTCCTTTCCAACCCAGGATATTTTGTGATTCTAACGCTTTGGCCGGCCCAGGTTTGAGCCATGCTGATCTGTGCTGATTTACCCCAAAACAGGCCTTCCCTCTGTCCACCCTCCCAGTGCAAGGAACGTGCTGCATCAACCCCAGCCCCCCTGCTTGTGTCTGATGGATCATGGTGACCTTTTTAACATATTTCTTGGAGTATTATAAAACATTATCTGAGGAAAAAAAAAAAAAAAAAAGCCCAAACAAAGCAATTTGGGTTATGATGGCCTTTTGTTCCAGTTTATCCTGCACTAAACTCCATAGATGGCAACTCTGAACATTTCCCAGACCTTCACAGTAGAGCTTGGAACTGTCTCTCTGATTTATCGGTTGTTTCACGACACATGCATTTCTCCTATATAATCCCAGTGTTTTGCTTATAAGCCATATTATAACTGTGAATCAATCTTCTTTATTTGAACATCTAGGACAGATTCACACATCATTTCACCATTAACTAGGATAGACTCAGCCTTGCAGATCTTTCAGGTTTCAAGCCTGGCTGTGTTGTTTCAGTTCTTTGCTGCTGCCTGTGTTTTGTGAAAAAGAAAAAGAAAAAAAGAAAAATCCAGACTTTGGGGCTTTCTGTTGCGGCTTGAAGAAGAACACAGGTTGTTTCATCACTGGTTGTGAGACATGTGTTACCCGGCTCATTAATTCACAACAGTTCTTGTTTTCTCTGCCTTTTTCATGCTGATGTGATACATTTGTGAAGTCCAGGGTTGTACTGCAAGTGATTAATGCTGCAGTAAAGTCTAATAAACTGAGATTCCAAACAAAAAAAGTGTGAAAAAATGTAATCTCTAAGTTCTGAAAGCTCACATATGACAAAACCCATAATCACCCCAGAAGCAGTCATTATGGTGAGTTACTAACTAGATTATACAGCTGCATTTGTCATAATTTCCCATTACGTAGAGAATAAACCTATCAGGCTGATTTATGGCAGAGGGCTCCACAATATGGGGAAACTGGGACCTGTGCTGCTCTGTGCAAAACGATGAGAAATGTTGTGTCTACTCAAGCACTGAATGGAAAAGGAAGGAGGGGAAGATAACTGTCATTTGAAGGCACTGATTCAGGGACAAAGACTTCAGAGAGCAGTCAGGTTTACAATCCATGGGATGGCAGGAAGAGTATCCACCAACCGGTCCCAACACACACCACGCAGCACCAGAATGTGCTCTCCACAGGTGGAGGGAAGAGAGGAGATAGGAGGTCTTTTGAGGGGAACAAAGTCAGTCATGGGGAAATCAGAGAATCCTAGAATGCTTTAGGTTGGAAGGAATCTTAAAAACCATATCGTTCCAGCCCCTGACATGGGCCGGGACAAACCGAACAGCTGAATGCCTGGCTACTCAGGGGATACTCAAGGTTTTGGATTCCATGATTGTGGATCTACCTTGGAGCAGCCGGGTCTGTTGGGAGCAGATGGCGTCCAGCTGACCTCAGACCACAGGCAAAAAAGATGGGCAGATGTGGAACACAGCAAGGCAAGGGACATCCCTGCAGAGCAGCCCTCTAACAAGAGCAGCAGTGGCCTCCTCTCAATGGCCTCCCTGGTGCAGCAGCCGCTGAAGACCATAGCAGCTACACAGAAGCTTTTGGCCTTGCAATCCCTTTGTACTCAAAGGCCATGCTCAGCATTTCACCTGGACTGGCAGGTCTGGCTGGGTAGGGAGCAGGCAAGAGGCACTGCTGTTGTGACCTCCATTTGTTCACTGGGGACACAATGAAGATTCTGTTCACCCCAGACACAACAGGAGTGGCCAGTCCCTGCTAACACAGCTGTGTGACTTGTGCAAAGCAGCTCAAGCTCTCTGACAGAACTGTCCCTCTGAAGCTTCTTCATCTGAAGAAGACTGGAGGCGGTTTGGCTACACTTCCTTATCTCCGATGTCCGCTAATGGGAGGGTTTCACAGAGGTCTTGGAAAGACTGGATCCAGGCATAGTCAACCAGGAAAAACTGAGCAACCCTTACTGAACCCCAATCATAGAAGAACCAGTGCCATTTCAAATGCAACTCTGGTGCTTTCATAGTTGATATTACCTATGATTTTCAATACTACTGATTATAGTCTTTTCTCTCTGACAAGAGCTCAGGGGGATTTATGCCAGCTTTGTGAATTAGCCCCGCCCTGGGGTTCCATTCCCTCCCAGAGAGGCTGCACTTGGTGGGTGTTGTGGATTTCATTGCTGGGCCCACTCGGAGCCCCTGAGCTGGGGTGGGGACAAAGGGCAGGGCTGGGCCGGCTGTGACGCCTCTGGCACGTGTGACATCAGGGGAAGGCGTCACAAAGGGGGCAGCTAGAAACGGCCCCCACAGGTAATGCTGGCCCAGAGCAGCCTGGGCAAGCGGTGAGTGCACACGTGGTGGGGCTGGGCCGGGCCAGGACCGGGGCACAAGCGCCGCACCCGGGGCTGCATTGTCCTCCTGCATCCAGGGCCAGCCCCTCGTGCCAGCGCCTCGGGCAGGGCACAAGGGGCTTCTGCTGGCCCACGGGGACAGGCCTTGCTGCCTTCCAGCTGTCTGGGGCCCTCTGCTTCCTGCCCTCACACCCCTGCGCCTCTGGGCCTCGCTTCAGCCACCACAAGCTCCCTTGGTAGCCCCACTGAAAGCCTTGTCTCTGTCCTCCCACAGACCATGGCGCACAAATCAGTCCTTGCCCTGGTTGCGCTGCTGCTCTTTGGGATCCCACAGCCCATCGAGAACGGTTTGGATGAGGATGCGCAGATGAGCACTGCGGACCTGGAGCAGGCTACCCCGGAGCCACCTGAGCCCAGCTGGAGACCCGTACTCATGGCAGCCTTGCAGCAGGGGCCCTACTGGGCTGCTGCTGATCTGCTGTTTGTGCCTTTGTACCTCTGGTTCAGGCGCACGAGAGCAGCCAAGAGGCAGAGAGCAGCGGCCCGGCAAGCCGAAGCAGAGGCCAGAAGGCGCAGGAGGGAAATCGAGCAGAGAAGGCTTCGGCTTAAGAGGACGGTCCGAGACTTGAAGGAGATGTGGAGGACCATGAACATGATAAGGAAGAAAACGGCCAGGCTGGTTGGAACGAGTAGGAAGATGAGCAGGAGGGTGAAGGTCAGCTCAGCAGGCTTTGGGAGGAGCACAGACAGTGGGCAGTGTGAAGAAAAGCTTCCCGCTGGAGATGCTCTCCGGGCTGGCCAAGGTGAGCCGCACGTCTTTGTGAGCAGCCAGCGCACAGAGCTGCGCCGGGACAGAGGCTCAGGGCTCCTGCCAGACCCTGCCCCTCTGCACTGTATCTTTAAACTGTATCTGGATTAGCTACATCTGTGAATGCTTTCCTCTGCAGAAGCCTTGCACTTGCTCGAGGATGGAGCCATTTGAAGGAGGACTGAGCGGGACAGATGGACATTGATTGAACTTCTTGATTAGTTTAGAAATAATTTAGATATTTTAATTATTTTATCTAAAAATCTGTAAATTATATAGTACAACTATTGTACGATAGAATAGTAATCATAATAGGAACAAATACTAATTCTATTAGAACAAGTCTACATTCTACTCTATAATTGTTAACGTAAAGATGTCTATAATTAAAATTTTTTATTGAAAATGTTTAAAATACATTATATGTTTTTCAAAATGACGCTGACTGCTCTCCCTTCTTGGAAGAGTTTGTACTTTCTGGGAACCTTCAGTCAGTGCAGAGTTCCAATAAAGGCGGTTTTGAGCAAACGCTGTGTCTGTGAGTCTTCACAGTGACCTCCAAGGCCAGCCAGTTCTAGCCCTGTGCCACGGGCTGGGACACCTTTGCTAGGCCCAGGTTGCTCCAAGGCCCATGCCAGCGTGGGCTGGCACACTTGCAGGGACGGGGCAGCCACAGCTTCTCTCAGCAGCCTGTGCCAGGGCCTCACGGCCCTCACAGCCAAGACCTCCTTCCCCACGGCCCAGCTGAGCCTGCCCTGTGGCACTGGGGAGCCACCGGCCCTGGAGCTGTCCCTGCAGGCCCTTGTACACAGCCCCTCTGCAGGTCTCTGCGGGGCCTCGAGCAGGGGCTGAAAGGCGGCAGGAAGGGCCCCGGAGAAGGCCTTGGAGAGCACCGGGGCCAGGAGTGCCGCCGTGAGGGCAGCAAGCGGGGCCTGGCGCGTCCGTCCCTGCGGGAGGGCACAGGGCGGGCGCTGAGGCGCTGCCGGCCGCAGCAGGGAGCTCTGCAGCGCGGCCGGCAGAGAGCCGTGGGCTCCCGCAGCTCTGCACCCCTCAGGGCTGAGGCAGCTGCCCAGGCACAGCCGGCCGGGGACACGCGGCCACCCCGGGGCCACCCGCAGGGGAACCCTGCTCTGGGGCCAGGCCAGGCCGCAGCAGGGAGCGCGCCATGGGGCTGTGCCCGGGCAGGGAATGGCTCTGCCCAGGGCCGGGGCTCTGCGAGCAGGGCAGCAGGGACACAGGACAGGAATCACAGCCCGGCTGCCCTGGGACAGGCCCGACAGGCAGACAGGACACGGGGCAGGCAGGAGTCCCCGTCCTTTCTGCCCCCACCTGAACACAAGGACATAAGGCACAGGGGGAACGGGGACACAGCAGGCACCTCTCCTCTGGGAATATCCCACCTCCCCAGGGGCCCTGACAGAACACAAGGGATGAGGCTCTGCAAGGGGAACCCAAGTGTGAGGAGATGGCTGGTGCTTGACCTCGTGTGAAGGTGTCACCGAGATTACTTCAGGCCAGACTCGGCATGCAAACAGCTCCATGAAGGAGAAAGCCAAAGGGGTCCTTGCCATAGTAGATCCCTTCTGAGGGCCAGGTGTTCTTTATTCCTTCAACAGGTGGCCTCTGCAACATGGAACACAGGAATGCACTTTGACAGGACATTCTTGCACCTTGCTCAAGTGTTCCAGTACAACACGAGTGGCCATTTTGTGCTACTCTTGGGCAAAGCAGCTCAAATTCCACAGCCAGAACCACCCGTGTGCTGCTTCTGGATCTAGAGGAGCCTGCAGGTGGTCTGGCTACATTTCCTTAATCTCTGATGTCCAATAATGGAAAGGTTTAAGTGAGATCTTGGAGGGGCTGGATCTGGGAAGAGTCAAGCAGGAGATGCTGAGCCACCACCTGCACCCACTCCAGTGGTAGAAAAAGCAGAGCCATCACAAAAGCACCTCTGTTGCTTTCATAGTTGATATTATGCATCATATTCAACATTCCTGGTTCTCTTCTTTTCTCCTTGACAAAATGTTGTGGGGAGGGGCGGTTTCTGCCTGCCTTGAGAAGCCCCTCCCAGAGAGGCTGCACTTGGTGGCTGTGGTGGATTTCATTGCTGGGCCCGCTCGGAGCCCCTGAGCTGGGGTGGGGACAAAGGGCAGGGCTGGCCCGGCTGTGACGCCTCTGGCACGTGTGACATCAGGGGAAGGCGTCACAAAGGGGGCAGCTAGAAACGGCCCCCACAGGTAACGCTGGCCCAGAGCAGCCTGGGCAAGCGGTGAGTGCACACGTGGTGGGGCTGGGCCGGGCCAGGACCGGGGCACAAGCGCCGCACCCGGGGCTGCATTGTCCTCCTGCATCCAGGGCCAGCCCCTCGTGCCAGCGCCTCGGGCAGGGCACGAGGGGCTGCTGCTGGCCCACGGGGACAGGCCTTGCTGCCTTCCAGCTGTCTGGGGCCCTCTGCTTCCTGCCCTCACACCCCTGCGCCTCCGGGCCTCGCTTCAGCCACCACAAGCTCCCTTGGTAGCCCCACTGAAAGTGTTGTCTCTGTCCTCCTGCAGACCATGGCGCACAAATCAGTCCTTGCCCTGGTTGCGCTGCTCCTCTTTGGGATCCCACAGCCCATCGAGAACGGTTTGGATGAGGATGCGCAGATGAACACTGAGGACCTGGAGCAGGCTACCCCGGAGCCACCTGAGCCCAGCTGGAGACCCGTACTCATGGCAGCCTTGCAGCAGGGGCCCTACTGGGCTGCTGCTGATCTGCTGTTCGTGCCTTTGTACCTCTGGTTCAGGCGCACGAGAGCAGCCAAGAGGCAGAGAGCAGCGGCCCGGCAAGCCGAAGCAGAGGCCAGAAGGCGCAGGAGGGAAATCGAGCAGAGAAGGCTTCGGCTTAAGAGGACGGTCCGAGACTTGAAGGAGATGTGGAGGACCATGAACACGATAAGGAAGAAAACGGCCAGGCTGGTTGGAACGAGTAGGAAGATGAGCAGGAGGGCGAAGGTCAGCTCAGCAGGCTTTGGGAGGAGCACAGACAGTGGGCGGTGTGAAGAAAAGCTTCCCGCTGGAGATGCTCTCCGGGCTGGCCAAGGTGAGCCGCACGTCTTTGTGAGCAGCCAGCGCACAGAGCTGCGCCGGGACAGAGGCTCAGGGCTCCTGCCAGATCCTGCCCCTCTGCACTGTATCTTTAAACTGTCTCTGGATTAGCTACATCTGTGAATGCTTTCCTCTGCAGAAGCCTTGCACTTGCTTGAGGATGGAGCCATTTGAAGAAGGACTGTGCTGGACAGATGGACATTGATTGAACTTCTTTATTAGTTTAGAAATAATTTAGATATTTTAATTATTTTATCTAAAAATCTGTAAATTATATAGTACAACTATTGTACGATAGAATAGTAATCATAATAGGAACAAATACTAATTCTATTAGAACAAGTATACATTCTACTCTATAATTGTTAACGTAAAGATGTCTATAATTAAAATTTGTTATTGAAAATGTTTAAAATACATTATATGTTTTTCAAAATGACTCTGACTGCCCTCCCTTCTTGGAAGAGTTTGTACTTTCTGGGAACCTTCAGTCAGTGCAGAGTTCCAATAAAGGCGGTTTTGAGCAAACGCTGTGTCTGTGAGTCTTCACAGTGACCTCCAAGGCCAGCCAGTTCTAGCCCTGTGCCACGGGCTGGGACACCTTTGCTAGGCCACGTTGCTCCAAGGCCCATGCAGCGTGGGCTGGCACACTTGCAGGGACGGGGCAGCCACAGCTTCTCTCAGCAGCCTGTGCCAGGGCCTCACGGCCCTCACAGCCAAGACCTCCTTCCCCACGGCCCAGCTGAGCCTGCCCTGTGGCACTGGGGAGCCACCGACCCTGGAGCTGTCCCTGCAGGCCCTTGTACACAGCCCCTCTGCAGGTGTCTGCGGGGCCTCGAGCAGGGGCTGAAAGGCGGCAGGAAGGGCCCCGGAGAAGGCCTTGGTGAGCACCGGGGCCAGGAGTGCCGCCATGAGGGCAGCAAGCGGGGCCTGGCGCGTCCGTCCCTGCGGGAGGGCACAGGGCGGGCGCCGAGGCGCTGCCGGCCGCAGCAGGGAGCTCTGCAGCGCGGCCGGCAGAGAGCCGTGGGCTCCCGCAGCTCTGCACACCTCAGGGCTGAGGCAGCTGCCCAGGCACAGCCGGCCGGGGACACGCGGCCACCCCGGGGCCACCCGCAGGGGAACCCTGCTCTGGGGCCAGGCCAGGCCGCCGCAGGGAGCGCGCCATGGGGCTGTGCCCGGGCAGGGAACGGCTCTGCCCAGGGCCGGGGCTCTGCGAGCAGGGCAGCGGGGACACAGGACAGGAATCACAGCCCGGCTGCCCTGGGACAGGCCCGACAGGCAGACAGGACACGGGGCAGGCAGGAGTCCCCGTCCTTTCTGCCCCCACCTGAACACAAGGACATAAGGCACAGGGGGAACGGGGACACAGCAGGCACCTCTCCTCTGGGAATTTTCCCATCTCCCACCTCCCATATCCCCACAGGGGATGAGGCTTTGGAAGAGGAGCCCACAGATGGGGAGGATGACACTGAGGTTATATCCGGCCAACACTCTGCATGCAAACAGCTCCATGGAAGGAAAACTAGAGTGGCCACAGCAGATCCCTTCTGAGAGAAAGGTGGGGACACTCCTGCACACAGGTGTCTCTTCTGGACTCCTACTGAGGTGCTGCTCCTCCTCTCAGGACTGTGGAGTATCTACACAACAGAAGCAACGAGGCAGGGCGCAAAGCTGAGAGCTGAGGCCAAGAGAGTTGAAGCAGAGAACATGAGAGCTCTGTAAGCAGAGGCTTAAAGGAGGAAGTATGAAACAGAGGCAGGAGGAATTTTGCTAAATAATAACTAGCTAGACAGGGTGAAAATGTGGAGGTTGGGGCCAGAAATTAGGCAGAAGGCAGCAAACTTTAGGCAAATGATCAACAAAAAGACCATAAAGAATAAGAAAACCATCTTTCCTGGTCTTTCAATAACATGCTCTTCCAGAATCTAGATTGTGCAAATTCTTCTTCAACTCAACCAGACCTACCGTGGTGCATTGATTCTGATCCAAAATTAAGCCAATTTGCACCCAGCCCTTCCGCTCCCTGAAGAGTGGATAAACAATTGGGCAAAGTGAGGTGGAAGTGAGACCATGCTGCCACTCATCTGAAAACTAGAAGAAGGTCTTTCAAGAACAATCCCTGAAGTGAGCACACTCTGTTTATGCTCGCTGTAGTGACAGTGAGAGCAGGAACGTGCAAGTGTAACCTGAGCAAAGCACCTTACCTCTGTGACACCTGGAAAGCGACTTGTGAGATGTTATCACTGAGCAATACTTTGATCTACCAGGTGGGAGCAAAATGAAGCGATGCCACTTGTCTTTCAGGTAACTTCTTCACTCCAAGCTCTCCTGGCCCACCCGAGCCCACCTGCGACATCCAGCTCTGTCTCAGATTCCCATTCCAGCCAAGCAGCTGTGGAGCTGAAATCTACCTTGAAAAAACAACTGAAATAAACTCAAGCTGAAGAAGAAACTTTGTTTTGTGCCAGACAGAGAGGTTTAGCCAGACAGCAGAGCCCTCTTCAGTCCAGTGATGGGTAGTGAAGAGCTGGATGAACCAAAGTGACCTGGCAGGCACTGGCAAGCTCCCAGTTGGGCCAAACTGGGGTTTATCTGGTATAAATTGGGTACAACAGGCACCAGTGTCTGCCAGAAAAATGCACACAGTCATTGCGGCTCTCACTGTAGGTAGAAGACAAGGATCAGTCAAAACCAGAGGGTGGGAAATGCATCATATAATTACAGATAGCAATTCTTGGAAGAAGGATTTTTGCATGGAGAAATTTGGGGTGGAGAAGGAAAAAGAGGGAGGAAAGGGAGGGAACTCACACTCTAAAGCTAACAAATAAAAAAAAATTAAGTGTTTTGGCAAAACATGTCGTTGTGTGACAAGGTAGTTTCTCTTGCAAACAGGTGCACTGCAGTTTTAGAAATATTCAGTCTTAAGAGGTTTGCATTGCACAATAGATGGCAGACAGAAAGCATGTTGATGTTTTTTGGCAGTGTTTCAGATGTCATGGAATTTTTTTTTCTTTAAAGCTTCCATCAGCAGGAGGCAAAGCCGTGCCAAGGAAAAGGAATCAAATCTGGATGCAGCAAGTCTCGCATTCAGACAGAGGCTCCCTGCCAGATGCTACGGGGCCAAATCGGAAACAACCACACTGAGTTCATTATGAAAACTGCATAATCAAAAGCCTGCAAAAAGGCAAAAAAAATCTATTTAATACTTAGCTAAATTCTCAACTGTTGAAATAGATTTGAAGAAAAATTCATCATAATCCCCTCTTCCTTTTGAAGAATTCCTCCCTGTTCATGAGATGTCCATGAGATGGCAGGAGTGCACTGTTCTCCAGAGGTCGAAGGACCGTCACAGTGGTGAAACTTCCACACCGAGAATCTCATTCTGGCTGTGGGCACTGCAGAAAAAATACTGATTTATCTTTCTATTTATTGCTCATGGAAAGAGATAAGACAGTGGCATCAATGGGCACATCTTCAGAGAAGAAATTGACTGCTCCAGTTTCCTGAGGGTGGGAACAACTCTGTTTCACAGAAGGATTTGGATATTGGAAGGGACCTTAAAGACTATCTCATTCCAAGTGGAAAGGACATCTTCCACTAACCCAAGTTGCTCCAAGCCCCATCCAGTCTGGCCTTTCATTCCTCTTGCTTTCAGCAGCCTCTTGCTTTGGTTGAAAGAACCCTGCTCACTGCACACCCTGGATCTACAAATTCATCCCATGCCGTGTGCAGAAATTTGCGACCAGGCACCACAAAACTGAAAGAGTGCAAAGAGAAAAGGACCCAGACATCTGCCAGAAAGAAGTCTGGAGGATGGGATTTAGAAATCACAGCCCTCGTACTTATGACTGGGGATGACAGTGGAAACAAACCCTCAGGGGTGTCCCAGTTTTCAGCTCTTTTTATCATCCTGAGTTCTCCACACAACTGGGGCACAGCTGTGAGCCTGCCCCTGGTCAGACAGGAACCATGGCAGCCCAGGTTCTGTGAGCTGGGCCAAGGGATGGGCTGGCGAGTTGTGCAAGTGCTTCCCTGAGCCAGGCTGCAGAAGCAGCATCCCAACAAGAGACGGACGTTCATGTCTGAAGAGATCTCAGCTGCCTCAATAGCTTCAAGAGAGCAGGAGCTACTCTTTGCTTGCTCTTGGTCTTAAGCCAGGACATCTACCAAGTTTTTGTCCACACTAACTGGGCAGGAAAGAATCAGAATGGTTTGGGTCAGAAGAGATGTTAAAGATCACCTAGCTCCAACCCCACTTCCAAGAAGCACTGCATCAGTCTCACACTGGATCTTCTCTGGCAGAGGGTGTAATTGGGATGCTACAGCCCACAGCTCTTCCCACTGATCCTCTCACTGCATCTGCCCTGGGGGAGCAGAACTGGAGCAGTTTTGCTGTGCTGGGAGCTCCCTGTGCATCTGTAAGCTCTCACCTACAGGCGCTGCTGTGACAGAACAGGTTTGCCTCATACTGAGCAGGGGAGGGGGTGCTTAGGAGCTGACGAGGGAGACCCCAAAGCGTCACTTGATCTGTATGTTTTAGCACAGCAAAGGCCCATTCCCCTTCCAGCATCCCATCCCACAGCAAGCCAGGCATTCCCAGTGTCGTCACTGGAGCCTGCAAACAGCTCTGCTGCAGGGAGACACTGCTCTGCAATAACTTTTCTTAATGCATCCTTCCAATTTCTTGTGGATGTGGCACTTGGGAACATGGGTTAGTGGTGGCCTGAGCAGTGCTGGGGGAACTGTGGGACACAATGATCTTAGAGGGTTTTTTACATTTAAATGAATCTATGATGCCTTACTCTCAATTTTTCAAAGCTTGACTGGCTTTTAGATTCTGCAGTTCATGATCCCTGATGCAATCTGTAAGATCACCTTCCTGGTTTTTAATTCCCTCTTTCTCCTGCATGTGACATCAGGTGGTTTCCTGTCGCAGTGCCTTTCTCGGAGCAGCGGCTCCTTCCACCCAGGCTAGCTCTGACACTGCTATCAGTTGGGGAACACTCCTCTGGATTTTGGGAACCAGAGGAGCAGCCAAGGGGGTTTTCCCCTTATCACAGGAGAGACCTCACCAGAGACAGAGGGAGGAGTTTGACACAGTTGGAGGGCAAAGTCCAAAGCGTTTATTCAGTCCCACCTGAGGACACTTGAACCTTTGGGAATCTCTCCAGCTGAGCCACCCCAGGTGGTGCGCTCTGGGATTAAATAGAGGGGAGGGACTAAGGGAGGAGACAAACCAACATCCAATGAGGGACAAGGTGGGAGTGGAACAGGGTTGGAGGGACATGCAAAGAAACCAGTGAGAACATAAAGGGAGAACTTCCTCGGCTCCTGCCCTATCACTCCATGCCCTTACCCAAACTCCCTAGAAGCTGGAGGAACAATCGAATGACAGGCAGGGCCCATAGGAGGGGACAGGGGGAATGTGGGAGGATTGACAGAGAAGAGGGGCAGGGACAATCCTTGGAACATAACATTTCTTAGGAGAACAGGGGAGTGAAGAACAGACCATTACAACGAAATAAATGACATAAAAGACAATATGAAGATAAATAACAAAGAGCACAATGCAACAGTATCCCAGCCCCTGGCTGCAAAACCAGTTTCACATCAAGACACACGGACCCAATGCATTCCATTGCACAGATGAACCATCTCCAGAAGCTGAAGTTTGTCTGTATCCATGGGCAGTTGATGGTTATGGACAATGCTTTGAAAGCAGTGGGACAGGAACACTATGAATCCATCAGTGTGAGACCTGATTAGAAAGAAATTCTTCCCTCTGAGGGTGGGGAGGCCCTGGCACAGGGTGCCCAGAGAAGCTGTGGCTGCCCCATCCCTGGAAATGTTCAATGCCAGGCTGGAGCAACCTGGGATAGTGGGAGTTGTCCCTGCCCATGGCAGAGGGTTGGAATGTGATGAGCTTTAAAATCCCTTCTAAACCATCCCATGGTTCTATGATCTGGGTCCTGAGAGCCCACAGAGCACCAGGGGCAGCAAGGGATGTCATTGGGATATAAAAGCTTGGAAGATGAGGGGAGAATGGAGTGGGAATTGTCCCTTCCTCCTGAGGACTGTACCATTCACAAGGTTTTTCCCATTTCCAAACAACATGCAAATCCATAGGTCTTGGCACTCTTCTTGAGTGCTAATCTTGAACCCTCAGCCTGACATGAATCACCGCTGCTCTCTCCAGTGTTTAAATAAATTATTAGAAAACCTCTCCCAAATGCATAAATCCCATTCTAATGCCCTCTGATGTCAGAGGGAAGGTGCCTGGTAACGTTGCTAGTCCTTGGATCAGGCCTCAGAAAAGCAGCTGCAAAATATAAACCCGCAGGCTTCGAAATTCATCTTTGCTTTAACTTGGTCAAAACCTTTGTAAACGACTCACAGTGGGTCAGGGGAAAGAGAATTGAACAGCTCTGATCTGGCCGTGTTCCCCTGTCCTATAAAATCAGCTTGCGCCTGTCGGAAAAAGGAAAGCTCACTAAAATTCACCCACAGCAGTGGCAGCTCCCATCCCACAAACCAAACTGTTTGAGAAGTGCAGAAATCATTGTGATGTTTCTTCACCTTTTTCCAGGGCCCATAACAATTTCCTCCTTGTACTGCTCAGCATTCCCCCTGCAACTCCTTCCTACCACCTCCCAATTGCCAAGAAATCCCTCCTGCTGCTGTGAGAAACATGAGAGTTCCTAGGAAATATCTCCTTGTGGCATGTGAAAACAAGAGGGGAGAGGAGCAGGGATGTTTTCTTCTAGCAGGAGATATCATGGTGATCTTGGGGGATACCAGGCTTAAGGGGCTGGGTCTGTCCTAGCTTGGGATGTGGGTAAATCATTCCATCTTCCTCCAGCTCCAGTTGTGCCAACCAGCACAATAACAGGAATTATAAACTGGATACCATTTTCCTTTGGTCTTTTAGCTTTTTCTGAAGTGGCAGGTGATATTACCTGGCTCAGCTGAGAAACTGCTCAGCTTTTGTCATGATTATCAACTCCCCAGCTGGGAGAGCAACAGCTCAACGGGGAATTACAGAGCTGGAAGGGAGTAAAGATGGGCAATGATGGCTGAACACCATCTGAAGTTCTCCCACAGGCAGAAATATGGAAATTTTAGCATGTTTTCCATTATGCAAAGGGCAGAATTCCTGTACAGCATTGGCATATGCAGAACAGCTGGGGAAGGTGGGGATGGAGTATACCAAGCTGTCACTTCTGGGGAAAGCAGCCAAGTGCATTGACACTTCTCATGCAGGCTGGCTCCAAACCAAATGGCTTCACAGCAGGATTTCCAAATTACTACCTTGACCACGCCATGTGCTTCTTCCACAGTCTTAAAATCCACCTGTGTAAGTGATCATCCCTTCCTTCTGCCAGGATAATTAATTTCTACCCTAAAGCATCACTTTCCAGTTCACATTTCTCTGGTCCTTGTGAGGACCTAAGCAAGGCTGAGAAACCTCAGGCCTCACACTGCCTTCATCGAGGTGTTGTTCAACTGCTTGTGAAGCCCGTCTCAAATCTTGGTGGGCCACCTCCACCAGAGCTTTGCAAAGCCCGAGCCCAAGCCAATTGCATTGCAGGGATGAAGGGCATCCATGGGCCTGCTTAAAAACTGCTGCTGAAATGTGTTCACACATAATCAGCCATTTAAGTCAGCCAGCTCCAGAAGAAATTGCAGGCAGGAGTGGCGGTGGCACGAGGTGGGCAGAGCATCTGGCTCTGGCTCCCTGTTGAATTAGGTGTCAGAGCAGACTGGATCCTCACAGCGGCGTTACACCAGATGTGCTGCTGTTTTCATATCAGCAGGGATTACGTTGCTTAAACCCCTTTATTTGGTACTGACTAAACGAGGAAGGCTCAGAGGAGCGGGGAAATGAAAGGGGTAATCAGATATTCTGGAGCTCGGAGCACACACGCAAAACATTCAAAGCCAGCGCGGTGCAGGTGCGTATTCCCAAACGCGGACTGCGTTGGCGAGTGACTCGGTTTTCCATAGGAGCTACTGTGTCTGCAAAGGACTTCCCAGGCTCCAGCTGCCATCTCGTGGTCGCGCAAGACATCTGCTTTATTTTTATTTTTTTTTTCCCTCTGATTACCGCCATTCATGGCTCAAGCAGTACTTTTCCAAGATTGGTAACATCAAAAAATTTCTGGGAAATGTTTTCCCCAGGAAAGCCCTGGTCGGAAGCATTATATTCCCAAACTGCGGTGGGGTTTGACCTTTTCACCACGCATTAGAGAGGATACTTTATTTTCCATTGTGTGGAAAGTAGTGATGTTTGGGAAAGGGCGACTTCAAGGGAGGGGGAGTGTTGAGCAGCCCTCGTCATCCTTGAAATCTCCAGGGAATCTCAAGCAGTGTGCAGCAACACTCTCCAGTTTGAAGTTTTTGCTTCTGTCAGGCTTTTGCTGCTGTCTTCCCCTGCTTCCTGGTGGATCCCCTCTTGCCCACCCTCCAGGAAGGGGAGCTCTGGAGGGATGGAGGATCTACAAAGCCAGTGGGCAGCTGCAGCAGCCCCTGTGAGCCGGAGTCACTGTCTGTTGGCTCCTTCCTCTGAGCACTTGCTCCAGCAGCAGATCCCAGAGCCATCTGCAGCCCGAAGGGAAACCAGCGGAGCTTTGAAGAAGATCAGAGGTGCATCTGCATGGAACAGCTTGCAGCATGGAGAGTCCCAGGGTGACATCCTGGCTCTGGGGAAGGTGGTGGGAGTTTGGCTGCGTTTGCAGCAGGACCAAGATTTTTTTTTTTCCCCAGCCTTGTTCAATGTGACTCAGAGCGTCAGCAGGACCTACAGCTGCTCTGGGCATAAAGCAAGGCACGTTCCAAAAGCTGCTCTGGTCCAGAAATTACCTAGTGTGAGTAAACACCACGTGGTACTCTGCTCCCTTGTCATGGAATCGCAGAATGGCTTGGATTGCAAGGAACCTTTAAAACCCATCTCGTTCCACCCCCTGCCAAGGGCAGGGACACCTTCCACTAGCCCAGGTTGCTCCAAGCCCTGTCCAACCTGGCCTGGAACACTTCCAGGGATCCAGGGTCAGCCACAGCTTCTCTGAGCACCCTGTGCCAGGGTCTATCTACCCTCAGAGCCAAGAATTCCTTCTCAAAAGCCAAGCCAGGATCATGTCCTGGCAGGACCCCTGGACCAGCTACTGTTACAAAATATTCATGGCTTGTTGTGCAAGGTCCTCGGAACAGAAAAGGCCACTTTCTTTTTATACAGTGTTCTTGTTTACAGTAGATTTTGGGTCAAACCTTCAAAGCATATGATAACAATAAAATCCCAGCGTTTTCCCTTGTAAAACTGGGATCTGAAAACAATAAAATGAGTGGTACCTACTGGCTGAAATAGGACAGTAAATGTGTAAGGAGGGAAGAGGTCACTTGAACTGACTTCCAAAGCCCCAGAGAGCTGGACTGGGTTACATGTCTTCAGAATTGGGTCAAATTTCTTCACGCAGAGGGTGGTTGGGCACTGAACAGGCTCCCCAGGGAAGTGCTCATGGCCCCAAGGCTGCCAGAGCTCGAGGAGCCTTTGGACAACACCCTCAGGCACACGGTGTGGCACTTGGGGTTCCTGTGCAGGGCCAGGAGTTGGACTCGATGATCCTTGTGTGTCCCTTCCAAGCCAGGACATTCTGTGCTTCTAGGGAATTTCATTGTCCAGCTCGTGGGGGCTGGGGTAGGGCAGATAATGGGGTATTTTTTGTTGATTTTATTTTAGTATTTTGTGTTTAATCAAAACATACACAAAAACACACACAAACACACACACTTGACTTGGTCCCATCGAAATGCACATCAGGTGCACCAGATATAGATATTCTGGGGTGAGCCTTGATCATTGCTTCTCATAGGCTTCATCAGCCACCTTGTTTGTGCAGGAGTGATGCAAAATTCCTGTAATCTCCTTTGCATCTCACAATGGCCAGGTCCTTCTTATCTATTCTTATCCCTCTTATCTTCTTCCTGAGCGGATGAAATCATATTTCATGTGCTTTGCTCAACTCAAGAGATAAGAATCACCAGTAAGAAAGGAGGTCAGGTGCCAGGTAAGCAAGGTTTGCTGCAGGAATGGCTGAAAAATCCCTCATGACAACATCAGTGAATTTGGCTTCAGGAAAATACCTGCAGGGATGAGCTTCAAAACACAAAATATCAGCAAAAAGATTTTGCAGGGCACTTCTGCCCTTTGTTTTTTTTTTGTTCTGCCATTGGTCTTGGCCAAGAGTCCTCATCCTCTCCTGGTGATTTCCAGCCACTACTGCAGCTCCAGCAATTTCTGAGCTACCCTCCTTCAAGGAACCTCTTGGAAGACAGAATCATGGACTCATTCGGGTTGGAAAACCCTCTAACATCATGGAGTCCAAGCATTCCCCCACAGCCAAGGGCACCAATGACTCATGTCCCCAACTGACACATCCACACAGCTTTTAAATCTCTCCAGGGATGGAGACTCCACAACTTTCCTAGGCAGCTGTGCCAGGGCTGGATAACCCTTTCCATGAAGATTTTTTTTCCTAATATTGAATCTGAACTTCCACAGGCACAACTTGTGGCCATTTCTTCTTGTCCTGTCCCTGTTCCCTGGGAGCACAGCCCGATCCCCCCGGCTGTCCCCTCCTGTCAGGGACTTGTGCAGAGCCACAGGGTTCCTTCTGAGCCTCCTTTTCTCCAGGCTCAGCCCCTTTCCCAGCTCCCTCAGCCTCTCCTGGTGCTCCAGACCCTTCCCCAGCTCCATTCCCTTCTCTGGACACGCTCCAGCCCCTCAATGTCCTGTCATGAGGAACCCAAAACTGCCCCCAGGACTGGAGGTGCCTCAGCAGTGCCAGCACAGTGGGAATATGTGGGTGCACATCTCACCAGCACATTCGGCTTTGTGCACCTTGACTTTGGAGCCTAAACAGGTGGCAGAGGGAAAATCTGCCTTTTTCCATTCTCTGCCTGAACTTGGTGTGAAGGTTGAACCAAGTTCAACTCTCTTGCAGGACTCTCCAAGTCCATGCTGAGTTTGGGCACTGGCTCGGCAGTTGCTGGGAACCCCTCCCCATTTCCCAGCAGGGTTGTGCAACGGTACTGGTGTTTTTCAGCACCGGTGGTGGGGAATCTCCTCCTTTCTCCAGGCAAAATAGGCTTCCCTGAGACATCACCCAAGATTTTACTGTAAATCCATGGAAGAGCCAGCCATGTGATCGGGGCGGTGTGAATGAAATTCCAGGCTGTGAATGCTCGGGCTGCACGCTCCCCACGCTGGTTTATGAGCTTCTCTGCGCCGTGATCCCAGTGCCGGCTCGTGCCGGCCAAGGCCACAGCCAGTTTACTGCACCAGGCCCTGGTGTGCAATTCCCTTCCTTTCCAAAGAGGTTCTTATGGCAAGTTTTGTCACGCCAGGTGCCCCACACTCCCAGTTCCCATGAATTTGAGAGGCAGCTCTTGGCAGCCTGCAGGGCTTGGCTCCTGCCGTGTGGAGGAATGTCTCAGCATCTCTGGCACTCAGATTAATGGGCTCTGCGCTGCCAAGCAGAGCCAAAGCCGACTCCTCACACCTTTGATTAGACCAGCCTCAGTCTGATTAGTGTTGCCTAATGGAATAATTTCAATCTGTGGTCATTGACCTTCAAGAGATTCCAATTTTTGTGCTGAAATACGTCTGCATGCCCTTTGCAGAGTGAGGATTCAGGTGCAGTTCCAATTCCTCAGGACTACAATGTATTTCTCATTATTTCACGCTGTACACGATGTCTTTAGGATGGATTGTTTTAGGAATAAAACCGCCACAAAAAGAAGGGTTCTAATTGCTTGTATATTTCTTTTCTTTCATTTAAAGTCAGAGTCCTGCAGAGACAAAAGGCACATCTAAAAAGCGCAGATTTGTATGTGAGGCCCAGAAGAGTGACCATTTTTCATAATTAGCCCTACTACTACAATTTCTATATGGATTTCTAAAGGCTGTAATATTTCCTGTTTCATGGAAGCTGCATGTCATGAAAAAAATCAGCATTTTACCAGCAGTGACACAGAGCTGTCTTTTCATCAGCAGTTCTTTCTGCCAAAGGGCAGATCTGGAAATTAAAAAGTAGAGATTGGATGGGAAAAAAAGCCGTGTCTCGTCATCACAGGATAAGTTTGAAAAGCCTGCTTTTAATGACTCTTGTAAGGAGCCACAGGGGATGATAGGAAGTTTAAATCTCTGATCCCTCCATCACATCCTTTTGGGCAATGTTGGATGTACAGTTGCTGCAGATGGCTTCCAAATGCTTGGGATGGTCTTGCTGCAGGAAAACCGGGAAAGTCCAATACAAAGGAAAAAAAAATATATATATATATATAAAACAGACCCCTATGGCAGTCCTTTAAACAGTTGGCAGCTTTTTATCAATCACTGTTTATCTACCATGGAAGTGCAGCCAGCTCAGCTGTACTGACACATGTCTGAGCTTGCTTTTCGTGGAGTGTGGACACAGTTCCAACCAAAACCAACCAAACCTCCAGCCTGAGCTGGTTGGAAGGTCTGTGCATCCATCTGCTGCCTCCCCAGCATCAGTGTTCTCCTCCTGCCAAGAGGGGAGAGGACAGGGCAGGAGCAGGGCTGCAGGAGGCACGAGCCCTTTCCCTCAGCCTTTTCTTGCAGTGGTGTTTTCACCACGGTGATTTTTCCCTAATCTTTCTCTAAGAGGGGCCCTGAAGACAGATGTGAGAGAGGGAACAGCTGTTATTTGGCCTGGGGATACCTTCTGATCTGGATTTACATCCAGACTCTGCCAGAGCCCCATGTGCCCTCCCACAGACCATTTGATCATTCAGCGTCTCGCTTCACTCTCTGCCAATATGTTTAAATACTTCCTTTTTCTTGATTTTTTTCAGTTTCTCCTGGGAGTTTGCACATTTTGGGGAGCAAACATGGTTGCACTTCTCTGTTTGGCACCACACCCCAGCCAGTGATTCTCTGTCTTGGTTAAGGCCTTTCAATCATCCATAATCATATTTATTAAGAGCTATTAAAGCCTCCTGAACATTCTAGATATGTTATCATTTGAGCAGGTATATCTGGATCACCAGCTGTGTTGTTGCCAAAAAAGGGGGGGAAAGAATGATCAGAAATAAATAATCATCACCTGTACACATCAAATTTGACACGAAAGCTATTTCAGATCTTAGAGGAGAGTTAATCCAGGCTGAAATCAAGCCAGAAGGAAGCTGAATTTCAAAAATTTACTGCCTTGACACATCTTTGTAGTTGTGGTGAGTTTGCTGTGGGGTTAAGGAGGAGGAGGTTGTGTGGAGGTGGTTTGGATGATCTGTGCTGCTCTGCAGCATCAAGGGGTTTGTTTTCAGGGTGGCTGTGTTTGCTCTTTGCACTTCCCAATCCTTCTGGTCCCTGGCTTTTAGACCCAGCTTGGTTCTTGCCAGCTCCCAGGGGAGCCCTCCTTCCTCCAGGAGCGGAGGAGGGGAGAGGGCTGGGTGCTTGTGGGGCAATCCTTCCTCCACCAGTTTCGTGCCTCCAGGGCACTGGATGGGGGATGGCTGCAAAAGGCCAGCTCTGATTTTTGCAGTGGGTGTGGAGGGAAACCCACAGCAAGCTTGGATGAAGGGAAAAGGAAAAAAAAAATCCCCATGTCATTTTCCCATCCTTGGAAGTGTCCAAGGCCAGGTTGGATGGTGTTTCTGCCCATCCCAGAGACGCCAGTTGTCGGTGGCTCCTTTTCAGGAGCTTAAATTCCCCGGTATTCAGGTGGTTTTAGAGTTCTGGCCCTCTGCAAAGCTCTGTGCTAAACACAGGAAAAGATGGAGTCTTCAAAGTTACATGCTTCGTTTATTAGTTCTTATCTTACAATTTTCTCAGTGTCCAAAAGATGTTTGCCGTGGCTCGAACATCTGGTGACTCCTCCTGTCTCTGGGCTGTCCTTATCTTTTATACTAATTGCTACGTATTCTTTATTTACTATTTATTACCAAAGTCTATCACTATTACTAAAAAGGTCATCTCTACTCCGACCCAATCCTCACTAACTACTTTGTGCCAACATCACTGCAGAAATGGAGTGAGGGAACAAGAAAGAAGAAGAAAGAGACAATGCCCTAAATTCTCCATCTTGCCCTATTCACTTCAATGCCAAAAATCCCAAACCCACTGTTTTTTCACCCTGTGATATACTAAACTACTATTTTTACACTCTTGTAGCCTGGATTGCTTCCTGCAGTGCAAGAAGCTTCTCCCATGGACTGCAATCAAATCCAGTGTCTCTCTGAGCTCTGGGCTCTGGGCTGGGATCCCAGACCCCCCTGCCCAGGTCCCTGACCCTCCAAAGCAACCAAAGGAATGCCCTGGACTCCAACATCATGGGGCTTGGAGCAACCTGAGATAGTGAAAAATGTCCCTGCCCATGGAAAGGGGTTGGAGTGAGATGGGTTTTTGGGTCCCTTCAAACCCAAACCTTTCTGTGGTTCTATGATTCTGTAATTTTAGCATTCTGTGATTCTCTCTTCAGGGTGCCAGAGGTGCTTCAGGTACCAACAGCTGAGTAAAATAAAATGAAGCAAGAGCACATGAAGCTCCTGGAGAAGCTTCCTTGACTGAACCAAACCCTCAGAGAAGCTCACTAATGGATCCAGCTCAAGCCAAAGCATCTTTCCACTCGAGCGCTATCGACTGATTCAGAACAGGCACCTGGTGGTACCAAGGAGCTTCTCCTGGCTGCTGTGAGAAAAATGTTCTCAAACTGAGCTGATGGAGGGACCCCAGAGGAGGTGAGCTTATTCTCAGAGGATGAGGCCACCCCCAAAACCAGGAGCGGCAGAGCTGTGGGAAGAGCGTTTTGTGGGTGACAAGGAGACACGGAGATGGTTTTTGTTCCCCAGTACATCCATGACCTGAAGCATCCACAGGCCACATAGAGAGGAGAAGCTGGATGTGAGGGAAAGAGATGCAGCATGGCCCTTGGAGAAAGTCACAAGGCAGAGGGATGTTTTCCCTAAATGTTGCGTTTAGCTTGGTTAAAATAAATGAGCTTGAGCAGACCAAGAAAATGAGGAAAAATTAATTGTCAAAGGCCTTTTGCACCAGTGTTTGCCCTGAAGTGACCAGTGGAGGAGGAGGGATAACGTGTTTGCAGTTTCCTTGTGTAACTGACAGAGGATCCATGGAAAAAAGCCCAGCTCCCTGCCCTACCCCAGACAGTATTCGCAATAGGCTCTTCCTTTCTTTCTACAAAAAGATCTGGTGAAAGCGAGGCAAAGTAAAGAGAAAAGATGAATAAAAATAGAAATCACTGCTTGATTTCCACTGTCATTTATGATTTGGCTGCCAGGGAAGCAGATCCTTTCCCCATCTTATCAGCAGCGCTGAAACCTGACACATTTTTGCTAGCTTTGGCCTCTTTCCTGGGGTATTGCTTTTCCTGCATCCAAAACAGTTACTAAAGTTACAACAGTTGCAAAATGTGGATTGCTGGCTGGCTTTGCCTAGACCTTGAGAAAGGAAAGCATATGGAATTGATGGAGAGTTTTAAAAATTCATAATACCGGTAGCAATCCTAGAATTTGAGAGTGGTGGGGCTTCGAAGACACCTTAAATCCCATCTCATTCCACCCCCTGCCATGGGCACAGCACGTTCCACTGTCCCAGACTGCTCCAAGTCCCAGCCATCATGGCCTTGGACACTTCCAGGGATCCAGCGGCAGCCACAGCTTCTCTGGGCACCCTGTTCCAGAGTCTCCCCACCCTCACAGGGAACAATTCCTTCCCAATACCCCATCTAACCCTTCCCTCTGGCAGTGGGAACCATTCCCCCTTGTCCTGTCATCTCAGGCTCTTGTCCCCAGTCCCTCTCCAGCTCTCCTGGAGCACCTTTAAGCACTGGAAGAGTCTCTAAGATCTCCCTGGAGCCTTCTCTTCTCCAGGCCAAACAATCCCAATTCTCTCAGCCTTTCCTTGTGGGAGCGGTGCTCCATCGCTTTGGTCCTTCTTGGTGGACTTGCTCCAAGATCTTCACGTCCTTCCTGTGCTGTGGACCCCAGAGCTGGACACAGGAGGGGAAGGGCTCTCCTCGAGCAAGAGAAGTTGTGCCTCTCATTTTGAGCCACGTTCAGGTCATGGAGAAGGCAGCAGAAAGGGCAGAACCTTCTGCTGGGTGACTCTTACTGGGGTCTGGCTCAGGTATGAGGCAGCGGAAGGTCCGATCTTCTCTCCGTTTTCTTAAGGAGCTGAAAAGAAAGCGATGGACAGATGGACCCTCTGCTCAGGGTGTTCTCTGCCCACAGAGCTCCATATCCACCTTGTCTGACTGTGCTTTACCTCCCCAGGCCACAGCCTGTGCTCCTGGCTGCCCACTCAGGCCAGGGAGGGTCGGAATACACAATGTAATTTTGGTTTTATTCTCCCCCCATCTGGAACTGCTGCGGTAGAATCAGTGTGAGAAGAGAGTGCGGCACAGGACACCACGGCCTGGATAAGGATGTTCACTTCACTAAACCCGTCGCTGCTCGTGCTGCTCATCAGGCTGATGGCAGAGCTGACACCGGCTCTGGATGTGGCACCGTGACACCAGAGCCTCCCTGGTGAAACACAAATCCCAGGTAACAACCCGGTGATAAAGCACAAACAAACCCTCAGATCAGGGCGTGAGATCAGGTGCAGCGAGAGTGACACCGAGCGCGTGCTCCTCCCTCACCCACCCGAAATTCCACACCTCTCCTGAACCAATCTGAGAGGGCAGGTGCCTGTTTTCCAGAGCAAGCACCTCTTTGGGGGGCAGGGAAATTGTCATTAAAGACAACAGCGGTTTGCAGATCCACCCTGCTGTACAAACATGATGTACATGACCGAAAGCTGCTAACTCGTGTACTGCCCTGGAGGGAGAGGGCTACTGTGACCTGGGATTTAAATAAACAACCAGCCTTTCCTTGGAAGCTTTCGGGATAGTTTGGGGTATGATTTAACCCACTAAAGAAGGGAAAATAATCTGAAAGGTTTTGGTTACTGCATTTGAGCCAGCCCAGGGACAGATCCACGGGCCGGAAGCAGGAGGAGCTCAGTCCCCTGAGTGGCCACACACGTCCCCATCCCTGGCACTCAGACAGGAGGTGTTGGAAATACTCTTGTGTGTCGCTATTAATTATATAAATGAGAAATTCTGGGACTGTACATGAATGGAGGTGAATGCAAGTCGATGGGAGGCAAAAGGTTTGTTTCATGCTGAGATGATTGTCTGCCTCCGCAAAGAAACAGGGAGCAAATCTCCTCAAGTGGCCTTTTCCATAATCCGAGTCCTTGGAAGCTTTCCACCACAGTCAGTTTTCCTACCGAGTCAGATTTTCTACCACAGGAGGATTTCCCACGTCAGATGCTTGTTCTTTCTCTCTCATTTTTATTTTTCTTTTTTTTTTCCCCTTTTTGATCCCTCTGTACCATATGAGCACAGACTGCCCCAATTCAGCCCACAGGATCTTTGAAAATTTGAAAGTTAATAAATTTAACTGGAAGGAGCTCGCCTCTCCTGACTTTCCCTGCCAGGCTCTTCACTACTTTCTAAAATAGAACTTCCACTATAAATAGAAAGGAGATCTCCTGCCTGCCCTACTGGCCTGGCTGAAGGAACAGTTGGCCTTCAGTCCCTCTCAAAACTACAGCTCAATCCATCTTCCAGCTGTGGCACAAAAGAGGGGACCTTTTAACAGTGGAAGGGAAGTGAATAAATTGCCACTGGAGGCAGAACAAAGCAGCTGGAATATTCATCAAAGAGCAAAACTGGAGTGTCCTGTAGGAGCTGGAGGCTTTTGACAGGAGCGCTTCCACGTAACGAGTGAAATATTTATAGCTGGAACGTGGTCCCAGGCACCACCTGACTGTCCAGCAGCTCAGGGCAGATGACAGCAGGGTGGCTTTGGCTGCACAAGCCTCCTGCACGGTGACACTCTGCAGCCACAGGCAGCAAAGGTCCCGCACTACCTCCCAAAGGCACGAGGCCATTCCCTTGGAGCAGCGTGACAGCGTCAGATGATCCAGGGTCACTCACCTGCTATCAGGTGACACCTCACCGAGACTGCAGCGTCTTCATCTCTGCAGATTCATGCAGACTTAAAGGTCTTCTCAATCAGGGGCTATTTCTGTCACACCTGGCTTTATGTGAGTGTTTCCAGGGCTGGTTTCATGCTGGGAGATATTTCCCTCTGTGCTTCCATCGAGGGTGGGATGATGAGCATTGCTACCATGTTCTCCTAGAACAGAGTGTACCACGAGGGCTGGGTAATACATTTAATATCTCTTATGATTCATTGTGCATAACAGTCATGGCAGGTTTGAGCCAGAAATACATCCAGTGCGTTGGGATCAATTGACAAATAAGCGTTTGGGAAGGGAAAGGAAGAACCCCAGAGAGCAGGTGAATTTTTAACCCTGCTGAAATCAATGGAAATTCTCACAGCAGGAGCAGCAAAGCCAGGATTTCACACATGATCACACTGACAGTGACCTCAAAGTCAGTTTTAGTGCTAAGCGTTCCCAGGGTCCTTCAACCCCAGCACTGCTTTTGGGTATTACTCTGAGACAAACTATTCCTGTATAACCTTCCAGGCCTTGTGACTCTGGCCCTGAGGGCATTAAAATGTCATTTTTCCTCATCTGACCCTGCCCTCAAGATCCTCAGCCATGGACTCTGGCACAGCCCCACACCCCTACAAAACCCTCCTCACCCTGGCCCTGTGTATTCCAACCCTGTTCCAAGGGAATGAGAGAGTCATTTTCTTTTGTTCCCTTTTTTAATCTCGGTGCGCAGGAGCTTTTCACAACTTGTAAGCGTGTCTTGTTCTTGGCTTCTCAGCCACTCATCAGACAGAGGGTTTTGTGCAGAATAAAAGGGGTTTTATTTTTCCTTGTGGCGCTTCCAGCTCTTGCTGTGCGTGTTGAGTCCTTCCAGACGCCCAACAAGCACCGTCTGCAGGAGAGACAGTGACCTCTTACTCTTTTCTTCAGCATCTACAGAAAAGAGCCTTCCCATTTTCCCAAAGTTCTGGGATGGTTTCCTCTGGGGGATCTCAGTGCTTTGTCTCCTGGCTTAGTGGTTGGCACTGTGAAAATACAGAGCCTTTGTTTCCAGCCTTGATCCCTTTGAGTCCAGAGGCAACGCCGACTGGAACGTTACACAACGCCACTCCCTCTGTCCCTAAAAAGTATCTGTGTCACCTTCATTTATTGTTCTTGGACCTACAAAACTAATTATTTGCCCCCTTTGTGCCCAAGCTCTCAGTATCTCCTCTGGAAATAAAAATAACAAAAAATGCAAAGAGATAAGTTTACTGTCAGATTATATTTCAAGGGCTTTGGCTAAATGAAAGACCTGAAGAAAAAGAAGCTTTGAGGAATTTCTGCATCCTGTTTCCACTGGTTGAAAACACAAGAACCACCTTTTCTTTATTATTTTAATCCACCTATTCTCCGTCTCTAGCAAGGAAAATAAATCAGTGGTAGCAACCCCTCTAACACAGGCATCTGCCCCAATCCCACGGGCAAGAGACACGTGACAAAGCTCTCCTGGAAGAGCAGTTTGGAGAGAAGGGACATATCTTAGGAGCTAGATGGCATCACTTAACCCTGTTCCCTGCTCCTCTGTGAGGAGAAGTGGAGAGGTACCTGGGTTTGAAGGGCTTTGAGTATCTGAAGGAGGGGATCAGAGATGGACCAGACTCTCCTCGGTGGTGCTGAGCAACAGGACAAGAGGCGACGGGCAGAGAATGGAGCACATAAAATTAAAATTCCATCGGAAGAATTTTACTGTGCAGTGACCGAGCACTGAACAGATTGCCCAGAAAGGGTCTGGAGTCTCCCTCACTGGAGATATCCAAGAGCCACCTGGACACAATCCTGATTAAGAGGCTCTGGGGGGCCCTGCTTGAGCAGGGGGCTTGGACCAGGTGATTTCCAGTGGTCCCTTCCAGCCTGAACCAGTCTGGGATTCTGTGACCCCGTGGTGCATCTGGATTGCAATCCCACTTGTAGAAGGGATATTTTAACCACCTCTGTGAGCCTACCTTGCAACCAGCTTCTCCATAGCAATCCTCAGAAAAATGCTCCGGGGGTCTTGGCTAGGAGATTGAGTGCAGCCCCAGATTTGAAGCTTTTATACTTTCCACATCTTTGTCCCCTTCTTTCCTGTGGGACAGTGCAGGACCAGGTTTTTTTTAGAAGAAGAGGGAGCAATAATTCACATCCCATGTTTCTCTGACAACATTATTTTCCAGGCTCATGGTTAGACGCTCTTCCTTTGTCATGTTGGCCAGGTTACCTTTACTCCAAGGACAAAATCCACAACCCTGGAGATCCAGGATGAGGTAAAGAGGAGCCCAGAGGGGTGGCTGAGCCCACCCCAGCAGCACATCTCCAGTTCAGCCCTCCCTTTGCCAGGAATCTCTCTGTGCCCATCTTTCCATGAACCTCACCTGCACAAAGGTGAACTCTCAACACCAGGATCTCGCCAGATCAAAGCCTGAAAGGGTAAATATTTGTGTCAGGGATCATTGCTTTCTTCCTTCGTTTGCCCTGGAACAGGAGTAAAGGAATGTGGATCTGTGGCTTTGGAAGAACATTTTAGATCCAGCAAAAGGCACTTTGACCTTGGTCTAAGTGCCAACAGTGCTGGTGTTCAAGGAAAAGAAAAACGTAAACAGACAAACAAGCCTCATGTGTCTGGCAGCAGAGAAAACACTCACAGAGGGGATTTTTACACCAGTTGACCAACATCCCTTCTAAACAGCCCTACAGTCAATGTTCCCTCTGCAGAAATTGTCACATTGTAGGCAAAGATTTTTTTGGAACTCTGCCTTATTTGATGAACAATATTTTAGCAGAGTCCAGTCACCAATACTCCCTGTGTATCCAAATATATTTGAAGCAAAACAAAACAAACAAAGCAAACAAACAAACAAAAAGCAGAAGCGTTCCATAAATATTTCCTGCCTGTATTTGGGACAAAGTTGAGTGCCATTTCCACGTTACATAACGACGATGAAATGCTTCCTACCCAAACAACTTAAAAAAGAACATCAAAAGCACAACCAGCGCTTTAAAGCCAGCGAGTCTAGAGGACATGAGTGTCATCATTCGCAGAGCTGGCTCTTCAGGCGGCTGTTCTCACACCAGGTGGGAATGTGAGAGCTTATGAACAGCCCAGGAGACCACTTCCAAAAAAGAAAAACAGCACTGAGTCAATATTTGAAGAGCGTGACTCAGGTAAGTCCACAAAGTTTGGCTCGTCCGGCATCACTCCTGACACTGGTGTGATGAAGTGGTTTGTAGCAGCTAAGGAGGAGATGCAGAGTGGGGATGTAATGGAACAGCAACCAGCAGTTTTCCTGGTGAATGGTTCCTGTCACAGAACAAACTTCAACTTGTCCTATAATAAAATCACAGGCGCAGTTGTTATCTGGAGCGGTGTTGACTCAGAGCTGTGCAATACCCTGATTTGAGGAAGGAAAAAAAAAAAAAAACAAATAGACAAAATCAATGTGAGTGCATAACAGTTGGTTTAAAAATAGCTAATGGAAAGATCTTAAAGTGGCCTGGAAATATAGGATTCATCAATGAATAAAGGCTGTTTCTAATGGACTCTTGCAAGCACTTTCACTTGTGCTATTCATTGTGCTTTGTGCAGGAACTGCAGGAAAATAAAAGTCGAGCACATCACAACACTGAGAGAGCTTCCAAACTGTAAACAGTTTCACTACTTAAAATTGCACTGATCAGAGTGGGTCATTTCTGAACAAAGTGCTGCAATGAAGAAAATTAGAAGAATGGGGTAAAATGAGTTCAGAGTCATGGAATCATAAAGTTGGGAAAAGCCCTTTGGGATCACAGAGTCCAGCCATTCCCCCAGCACTGGCAAGGCCACCGCCTGTGTCCCCAAGTGCCACATCCACAAGGATTTTATATCCCTCTCTTTTTAAAATAACATTAAAAATCAGTGGATATTCAGAGATGATTTGCAGAGCATCATTCTTTCAGTTACTTTTCCTCTTGGACAAAGGGAGATCCTTTGGAGCTTCTCATGGACTTCCTCACCTCTTTCCCAGGAAAATTTTTAATGTATTGAGCATGCAGAGAGAAAACATGGAAATAAATATAAATATAAATATAAATATAAATATAAATATAAATATTAATATTAATATTAATATTAATATTAATATTAATATTAATATTAATATTAATATTAATATTAATATTAATACTAATATGGGAATCTTCTGTGAAGGTCTCATTATAGAAGGATCCCAGTATCCACCATCCTTAATCATAGGATAGAATATCCTGAGTTGGAAGGGACCTGTATAGAAATTCACAGCGCTCTGTAAATGACTTTTCAAAATAAAGGCAACTTGATTTTAAGACTTCCACATTTATTCCACTCAAAGGAGAATTTCCTCCTCTGATGGTAAACGAAATTTATACTTTTGTTCTTATTTTTCGTTTCATGTAACTCAGTGCTGATGGAACCTGAGTCCCATGGCATGCCAGAAAGCTTCAAGCTCCTCCACATCTGGGAGCTCAGAGCTGCCAGAAGTAAAAATGGGGAAATATTCCATTTTTGAGCTCAAATGAGAGAAATCTGGGCTTCCAACATCCTTCATACCAGCCCACCCCAGCCAAGACCTCCCAAAATCAAAGTGAAATCCACCAGAAATCCTTCAGGAGGGTCTCCAGGCTCTGGAGTTCCCTTAATTTTGCCTTTAATAAACTGGTTTTGAGGCCGTGTGTCCCCATAGGTCTCCAAGGAAGAACAGTCACACCACAACCCTCCATGCTGTGGTTCAGCTGGATGATGATGATGATGAACATCTGGTACTCAGTTAAGTCTAAGGTTCTTCATCCTGGAGAGGAGAAGGACCCAGGAGCTCCTTGCAGGGCCTAAAGGGGCTCCAGGAGAGCTGGAGAGGGGCTGGGGACAAGGGATGGAGGGACAGGACACAGGGAATGGCTCCCACTGCCAGAGGCAGGGATGGATGGGAGACTGGGAATTGGGAATTCCTGACTGTGAGGGTGGGGAGGCCCTGGCACAGGGTGCCCAGAGGACCTCTGGAAGTGTCCAAAGCCAGGTTGGACATTGAGATTTGGAGCAGTCTGGGACAGTGGAAGGTGTTCCTGCCCGTGGCAGGGGATGGAACTGGATGAGCTTTAAGGTTCTTTCCAACCCAAACCATTCCATGATCTGAAAGAATGCATAAGACGGGTAAAGAACATTTGGAGTGCCCCTCATTCATTTGGAAAATCTTCCAAAATCTCTTTGATCTCAGACAAGGAGAAAAAGGACGACGTGAAGGGTGAAACACTTGTCAGAGCAGAAAAGATGTTGAAATCACACTGGCATTGATGGAAACGGGGATAAAAAGTGAGAATCCTACAATCTGTGTCTAAAAATCGATGTACAACATAACAAACATTCCCTTCTTCTTCCCTGCTGTGGAGAAAAATCTGGGACAAGGCTCCAGGGTGAGGTTACCTCGTGCAGCTCATTAGAAATGCAAGAGATAAGTTAAACAAACAGATCGTGATCCCGTTGCTAAAACAATGGAGCCAAACAACCTGCCCCAGCCTCCTCCCCTGGCTTCTTGCTTGCTCCTTGTTTGTCTCCTCTCTTTTCCCTCTTTCTCCATCTGAAAGGGTAGGAGAAGCACGCTCACAGCTCCTTCAGTTGAATTCACAGCGTTCTTGGAGCTTTTAGGACTGGAAAGCGCTGCTGATGCGCCCAAGGATCCGTGCGCAGCGTTTCAGCAGGATTTTAATGACTCAGGGAAACACCACGCCAGCAGCGAACACTTTTAAAAGCTTCACCTCCCCTTCCAGCCTGAACTCAATCTGGCCTCTCTCTGGGTTTTAACACACTCCATTAACAGGATTCCCCGGCTGAAAGCGAACGTAGGAGGTGGAGCACAAGCCTATTTTTGGACACGGTGCAATGCACAGAAGTCCCCTTGTCGCTGCAGACTGGAGGATGGAGACAAGCAGGATGTGTGGGAGAAGGGGAATTAGGGAACACATGCTCTGTACTCTGTTTTGGGTTTTTTTTTTTTCCCCCCACAACTGACAGTGGGGCAGTGAGAGGGGTTTCGCTGAAAATTCAGAAGGAAAATCAAACACAGAGGCTTTTAAGAGTGGGGGCACAAAAATGTACACAACACTCACACACACATTAGCTGTCTTTTTGGGGGGGTAAAGCCCTCCATCCACCACAGGCCAGCACAGGCCAATTCACGGGCAGAGGTGACATCCAGTCACCCGCTTTGCCCTGTTCTTACCCTAGAAAAGGTGAGCAGGAGTGTGAAGGTGGGGCTGGGGCTACAATCAGTGCACAGCTACAGCCCCTGCCAGGCTGTTGGTCACAACAACCCCATGGAGTGCTCCAGGCTGGAAAACTGCCCCGTGGAAAAGGATCTGGAGGTGCTGGCTGAACATGAGCCAGAGTGTGCCCAGGTGGGCAAGAAGGCCAAAGGCACCTGGCTTGTACCAGCCACAGAGTGGCCACAGGAGCAGCAGTGACTGTCCCCTGTGCTGGGTGTGATGAGGCACTTCCAGTCCTGAGGGCAGTTTTGGGTCTCTTGGAATAAGACATTGAAGGGCTGGAGCTGGTCCAGAGAAGGGAATGGAGCTGGGGAAGGGGCTGGAGCACCAGGAGAGGCTGAGGGAGCTGGGGAAGGGCTGAGCCTGGAGAAAAGGAGGCTCAGGGGAACCTTGTGGCTCTGCACAAGTCCCTGACAGGAGGGGACAGCCGGGGGGATCGGGCTGTGCTCCCAGGGAACAGGGACAGGAGGAGAGGGAACAGCCTCAGGTTGTGCCAGAGAGGGTTTAGGCTGGATATTAGGAAGAATTTCTTCACAAAAAGGCTTGTCAGGCATTGGGATGGTCTGTCCAGGGACATCCCCTGGAGTCCCCATCCCTGGAGATGTCCAAGGAAGGACTGGACGTGGCACTCAGTGCTCTGGGCTGGGTGACAAGGTGGGGACTCGATGGTCCTGGAGGCCTTTTCCAACCTCAACGATTCCACGATTCTGTAGGGTGTATCACAGAGCAGCTCCCTGGCCCAGCTGTGATGTGTGTGTATGTGTGGGGACATTGCACACCCAGGGGTGACATTGCACACCCAGGGGTGACATTGCACACACAGAGGTGACATTGCACACCCAGGGGTGTCATTGCATACCCAGGGGTGACATTGCACACACAGAGGTGACATTGCACACCCAGGGGTGATATTGCACACCCAGGGGTGTCATTGCATACCCAGGGGTGACATTGCACTCACAGAGGTGATATTGCACACCCAGGGGTGTCATTGCACACCCAGGGGTGATATTGCACACACAGAGGTAACATTGCATACCCAGGGGTGACATTGCACACCCAGGGGTAACATTGCACACACAGAGGTGACATTGCACACCCAGGGGTGACATTGCACACCCAGGGGTGACAGAGGTGCCAGTACCAGCTCCCTGCCCATCCAGGTGTCCCCGAGACAGCAGTATCTCTCTACCCTCCTCCCTCCTGGGCATGTTGCAAAAAGGGGGGGGGGGGGGGGGGGTGTCTCACAAACAGGTGACCCCACCCCAGTAAGCCAGGGTGTGTTTCTGGGAGCCTCTCCTTCCCACACCAACCCTCAGCCCATGGGAAAGGGTGCTGGGGGGGGCGGATCTGGCACCCCGGAGGTGATCCATGGCTGCCCCTCGTCAGCTGTGGGGTGCGTGTTGGGATGGGAATTGTCCCCCACAGCTGGAAATCCTGGGAACCCTCCCTCACCCTTTCGGGGCTGCCAGGTGTTTTATCACACAGGCAAACATTTCATCACACCCCTCCTGCTGATTACCAGGTGTGGATTGGGGGTGGAAGCAACTTTCTCTCTCTCACACACACACACACAAACAAGCAGAGGTTGTTGGGTTTTTTTCAGTTTTGGGGGGCATAGCGAGAATTTGGAGGAGTGGGGTTTCTCTCCCACGAGGGTGACTGCAGGGGGTTCAGCGTGTGTTCCCGTGCAGAGTGACAGCAGGAGGAGTGCTGGGGTGTCAGGAACCCCCCTTGGCATCAGGATGAGTGCTGGGGGTGTTTGGTGTCCCCCACAAGGCAGCAGGACGAGTTTCAGGGGTATCAGGTTCCCCCACGAGGCATCAGGATGAGTTTGGGGGTGTCTCACCCCACTCCTCAATCGCCCATGGGGCTGTCGGATGTGGTCCCTCACACGCTCACACACAAGGGCACAAAATGTGCTTTAAGAGCATCTGTCACCCTCATGGGGACACCCCAGTGCCTTGGGGTGGTTGGCCACCTCAGAGGGTTGTGTCAGGAGCCATGAACACAGGGTGTGAGGGTGTCACACACACAGAGGGACACAGGCTGTGTGTGAGAGTGTCACACACACACACAGGGACACAGGCTGTGTCTGGGTGTCACACACACACACAGGGACACAGGCTGTGTCTGAGGGTGTCACACACACACACACACAGAGGGACACAGGCTGTGTCTGAGGGTGTCACACACACACACAGGGACACAGGCTGTGTGTGAGAGTGTCACACACACACACACAGAGGGACACAGGCTGTGTGTGAGAGTGTCACACACACAGAGGGACACAGGCTGTGTGTGAGTGTCACACACACAGAGGGACACAGGCTGTGTGTGAGAGTGTCACACACACACGGAGGGACACAGGCTGTGTCTGAGAGTGTCACACACACACACAGGGACACAGGCTGTGTGTGAGGGTGTCACACACATACACAGGGACACAGGCTGTGTCTGGGTGTCACACACACACACAGGGACACAGGCTGTGTCTGGGGGTGTCACACACACACACAGAGGGACACAGGCTGTGTCTGAGGGTGTCACACACACAGAGGGACACAGGCTGTGTCTGAGAGTGTCACACACACACACAGGGACACAGGCTGTGTGTGAGGGTGTCACACACATACACAGGGACACAGGCTGTGTCTGGGTGTCACACACACACACAGGGACACAGGCTGTGTGTGAGGGTGTCACACACACACACAGGGACACAGGCTGTGTGTGAGAGTGTCACACACACAGAGGGACACAGGCCATGTGTGAGGGTGTCACACACACACACAGGGACACAGGCTGTGTGTGAGAGTGTCACACACACACACACAGGGATACAGGCTGTGTGTGAGAGTGTCACACACACACAGAGGGGCACAGGCTGTGTGTGAGAGTGTCACACACACACACACAGGGACACAGGCTGTGTCTGAGGGTGTCACACACACAGGGACACAGGCTGTGTGTGAGAGTGTCACACACACAGAGGGACACAGGCTGTGTGTGAGAGTGTCACACACACACACACAGGGACACAGGCTGTGTGTGAGAGTGTCACACACACACAGGGGGACACAGGCTGTGTGTGAGAGTGTCACACACACACACAGAGGGACACAGGCTGTGTGTGAGAGTGTCACACACACACACACACAGAGGGACACAGGCTGTGTCTGAGGGTGTCACACACACACACAGGGACACAGGCTGTGTCTGAGGGTGTCACACACACACACAGAGGGACACAGGCTGTGTCTGAGGGTGTCACACACACACAGAGGGACACAGGCTGTGTGTGAGGGTGTCACACACACACACACACAGGGACACAGGCTGTGTCTGAGGGTGTCACACACACACACAGAGGGACACAGGCTGTGTGTGAGGGTGTCACACACACACACAGAGGGACACAGGCTGTGTGTGAGGGTGTCACACACACACACAGGGACACAGGCTGTGTGTGAGAGTGTCACACACACAGAGGGACACAGGCTGTGTGTGAGAGTGTCACACACACACAGAGGGACACAGGCTGTGTGTGAGAGTGTCACACACACACACAGGGACACAGGCTGTGTGTGAGGGTGTCACACACACACACACAGAGGGACACAGGCTGTGTGTGAGGGTGTCACACACACACACAGAGGGACACAGGCTGTGTCTGAGGGTGTCACACACACACACACACAGGGACACAGGCTGTGTCTGAGGGTGTCACACACACACACACACAGGGACACAGGCTGTGTGTGAGGGTGTCACACACACACACAGGGACACAGGCTGTGTCTGAGGGTGTCACACACACACACAGGGACACAGGCTGTGTCTGTGTCACACACACACAGGGACACAGGCTGTGTCTGGGGGTGTCACACACACACACAGAGGGACACAGGCTGTGTCTGGGGGTGTCACACAGATTTACACCCTGTGTCTGAGTGGGTCAGTTTTACACTGAGCACGTTATGCTGTGTTTGAGCATGCCACACTCAGTGTCACACGCTGTGTCACACGCTGGCTGTGACGTTCTGTGCCTGCAGATGTACACTCAGTGTTACACACTGTGTTTGTGGATGTCACACACAGTGTTACACTCTGTCACACAGTGTCACACGTCACACACTGTGTCACGTGTGTCTCTGTCACACACAATGTCCCATGCTATCTCACACAGTCAATGTCACACTGTTACACACTACATCGCAGTGTCACTGTCACACACTCAGCGTCACATGCTGTGTCTGAGCGTGTCACACAGTGTCACACTCACTATATACGAGTGTGTCACACTCTCACTGTCACCTGCTATCTGTGACACACTCTTGGTGTCACCCGGTCTCTGTCCTAGTGTCACACGCTGTGTCACACGCTCAGTGTCACACACCGTCTCTGTCACATACAGTGTCACGTGTTATGTCACATGCTCAGTGTCACACACTCTCGGTGTCACACACACTTGGTGTCACATGCTGTCTCTCTCACATACAGTGTCACACTCTGTCACACCCTTGCAGGGTTACACTCTGTCACACACAGCATCAGACCCTGTGTCACAGACTCTCAGCGTCACATGCTGTCTCTGTCCCACACTCCATGTCACACTCAGTGTCCCACACATCCCACACGTGTCACATACTGCAGTGTCACATGCTATGTCAGTGTCACACTATGTCACACACTCAGTGTTACACTCAGTGTCACAGTGTCAGTGTCATATGCTATCCATGTCACACACAGTGTCACACTGTGTCACACTCACAGTCCCACACTCAGTCCCACCTGCTGTCCGTGTCACACACATTGTCACAGACTGTGCCACACACTCAGTGCCACATGCGCAATGGCACGCTCAGTGTCACACACTCTGTCCCACACTCTCAGTCCCACCTGCTGTCCGTGTCACACACTCATTGTCACCGACTGTCACACACTCTCAGTGCCATATGCGTGTCACACTCACTGTCACACATTATGTCCCATACCCTCAGTGTCACCTGTTGTCCATATCACACACTCAGTGTCACACTGTCCCACACTCTCAGTGTACCTGCTGACCGTGTCACACACGCTGTCACACACTGTGTCCCACACTCTCAGTCCCACCTGCTGTCCGTGTCACACACTCATTGTCACTGACTGTCACACACTCTCAGTGCCATATGCGCAACGTCACACTCAGTGTCACACATTATGTCCCATACCCTCAGTGTCACCTGTTGTCCATGTCCCACACTCTCAGTGCCACCCGCTGTCCATATCACACACTCAGTGTCACACTCTGTCACACGCTCTCAGTGCCACCCGCTGTCCGTGTCACACACTCAGTGTCACACTCTGTCACACATTCTCAGTGCCACCCGCTGTCCGTGTCACACACTCAGTGTCACAAACTGTGTCCCATACTCTCAGTGTTACCCGCTGTCCGTGTCACACACTGTGTCACAAACTGTCCCATACTCTGTCACACACTCTGTCCCATACTCTCAGTGTCACCCGCTGTCCATGTCACACACTGTGTCACACACTGTCCCACACTCTGTCCTACACTCTCAGAGCCACCCGCTGTTCGTGTCACACAGACAGTGTCGCACTCTGTGTCCCACACTGTGTCCCACACCCTCAGTGTCACTCCGTGTCACTCCGTGTCCCCCCGTGCCGTGCCGTGTCCCCCGTGTCACTCTGTGTCCCCCCGTGCCGTGCCGTGTTCCCCCGGGCCGTGTCCCCCGTGCCGTGCCCCCCCGTGCCGTGCCGTGTCCAACGTGCCGTGTCCCCCCGTGCCGTGCCGTGTCCCCCGTGCCGTGTCCCCCCGTGCCGTGCCGTGCCCCCCCGTGCCGTGCCGTGCCCCCCGTGCCGTGCCGTGCCGTGTCCCCCGTGTCCCATGCCGTGTCCCCCGTGTCCCCCCCGTGTCCCGTGTCCCCCCGTGCCGTGCCGTGCCCCCCGGTGCCGTGCCGTGTCCCCCGTGCCGTGCCGTGTCCCCCGTGCCGTGCCCCCCCGTGCTGTGTCCTCCGTGCCGTGTCCCCCGTGCCGTGCCGTGCCCCCCCGTGCCGTGCCGTGCCGTGCCCCCCGGTGCCGTGCCGTGTCCCCCGTGCCGTGCCCCCCCGTGCCGTGCCCCCCCGCCCCGTGCCCGCCCCGCCGCCGCTCCGCCCCCGCCCGCGTCGCGCCGCGCGTGACGAAGCGGCGCCGCCCCCGCCCGCTCGGAGCCGGCGGCGGCTGCGGCAGCGCGGCCGGGCCGGGGCAGCGGAGCGGGGCGGGCGCGGGGCGGGGCGAGGCCGGGCGGCCCCGCCGGGCAGGGAGCGCTGCGGCATGGATTACCCCGAGCCCGTCTCGCCGCAGGGCTCTCGGCACCTGCCCGGCCAAGCCGGCGGTTTCGGCGGCGGCTACGAGCGACCGAACCGCGGCGAGGAGGAGGAAGCGGCGGAGCAGGAGGAGGAGGAGGAGGAGGAAGAGGCGGCTGCCCGCTCCCGCCCGCCCCGCCGCCCGCAGCCGCTCCGCGCCGCGCTCTCCACCTCCTCCTCCGAGGGCGACCCCGAGCCGGCGGCGCCGCCGCGGGAGCGCAGCCTCAGCGACGAGGCCGCCGCCGGCGACTTCGACTCGGCCGAATCCGGCGCGTCGCTGCGGTACTCGACGGGCACCGGCGGCGAGGGCAGCGAGGGCAGCGAGGGCGCGGGGCTGGGCAGCAGCGACAGCGGCGGCAGCGGCTTCTCGCTGGCGGCCACCGCGCTGCCCGAGCGGCGGCGGCCGGGCGGCGGCCGGCCCCGCTATGAGGTGGTGCGGGAGCTGGGCGCCGAGGAGGTGCGCTGGTTCTACCGCGAGGACCGCAAGACCTGGAAGCCCTTCATCGGCTACGACTCGCTGCGCATCGAGCTGGCGTTCCGAGCCCTGGGCGGCGGCGGCGCGGGGGAACCGGCGGCCGTGGAGCCGGTGTGCGTGCGGAGCGGGCTCTACGAGGTGGATGTGGCCAGCGCCGAGAGCTACCCCGTCTATTGGAACCGTGAGTTGCCGCCGTGCCCGCCGGCCGGGGGGGTGGCCGGGGTGCTCCGCGGTGCCGGAGAGGGATGCTGGGCATCCCCCGTGCGCACGGAGCCTGCGCTGGGTGACCCCGCCGTGGGGACAGCGGCTGCGACACCGGGTGACCCTCGCTGCCCCGGCACACGGATCCGGCCGCGCTCGCTGCCGGTGTGTTCCTTTATCAGGGATACAGGACAAATTATCCAGCGAGAGAGGTCCCGCGGTGCCCGTCCCCTGCCCGTGTCTGTGCGAGGGGGGACTGGGAATTCCCATTCCAAGGCTCAGGGACGCGGCGCTGGGCACCGCACCCCGCCAGGGACACCTGTAAGGGAAAAGACTTGGGCATCCCTGAGAGAGGGGACACGGGGGCATCCTCCTCCCGAGGATGAGAGGTACCCCCGCAGACACTGAGCATATCAGCTGCTTCCAGCCAAAGGGAGCTGAGCATCTTCCCCCTTCTCAGCTCCCCGTGCACACAGACCTGAAGGAAATGATCTGGGGCATGCACACCTGGCACCAGAGACTTAGAAAAGGGAGGTCTGGGCATCTGCTTGTTTCTTGGCATGTGTGGAAGAAAGTGGGAGGGAAGGTGTCTGAGAACCTTCTTATGCTCTGCTTTTCCTGAGCTGAGGCTTGAGTGAGGATGGATATTTGCCTTCAGCACTGTCTCAGTTCCCTCCCTGCACACCTTTCCTTCAGAAGGAGCAGAGTAGAAACATCAGCTGTTCGTCCACTCCCTCCTCCCCACAGACGCATCTTTGATGCCTCATCTTCAGTGAGGAATGATGGAAGAGAGCTTTGTCCCTGGCTCTACCTTTGTGACTCTTGTCCTCTCCACTAGGAAAGTGATGATCTTGTTCTTTATTTTTTTTTTTTCATCACCTGCCCCCTGGGAAGAGGCACAAAGTGTGATTTCTCCTCCTTTCTCTTGGAGGAATTGCAACAGGCATTTCGTACGTACATAATCCTTAGTTGCTACCTTCCATTAGAGGGAAATTTGTTTCACTCCCTCAACTTCAGCATCAAGTGGGAATACACCCCCTTCTCCCCCTTCTCCTTGCATTTGTGTTTCCTTTGCTGGAGGACAGGAGACCTTGCGGAGCAGAAGTGAAAGAGGGGCAAAGGCCCCAGCTCCCTGCGCTTCTCCTCTGGTGGGAAGAGCTCCCAGGGTCTTGTTGGACAGGTGAGCCCCTGCTTTGCTGAGGCTGACAAGCTGCTGCTGCTCACCTGCTGTTCCTGACTTGCATTCCAGCTGCATTCCCTCAAGGACAAGGGAGATGTTGTGGAGTAGAGTGAGCTGCAGGGGAGCTGAGCATGTCCTGGCATGGGCTTGGCAGAGGGGCAGGCAGGCGTCTCTCACCTTGAGACTCAGGTGGGAGTCTCAGGGGAGCAGCAGAGCTGTTTCAGAGGTGAAAACCCCAGGGCTTTCTGTTGTTTTCCCTCTTTATTTATCAGCCTCTTTACAGGAGGGAGGTCTATAAATGGCAATACTGTGTGGTACAGTTCACTTGTGTGACAGTTCGTCTTTCAAATCATCACCCCAGCGGACAGGCGCTGAGCTCCAGGAGCGAGCAGAGGTCTCAGTCCACACACTGAGCTAGAGGAGCCCGGGCACAGCTTCTTGAGCAGAAACTGGAGCTGCTTCTCGCCGTCACCACCCTGAAGCCCCTTGCTGTTGGCACTCTGCCACGCAGTTCCTGGGAAGAGAAGATGCAGGACGTGCAGGGGAGGAGGGAACTGCTGCCGTGCCTGTGACTGTGCCGTAGGGAGAGAGGGGAAGGAGCCAGCAGAGCTGTCAGGTGAGGCAGGATTGCTCCTGCTAATGGGAGCAAGGAGGCCGCGCTCGTCAGCAGCTTAAAGGTTTAATTTCTTGACACTGTGCCTTGTCCATTTTGGAAGCTGATTTCAGTCTCCTTAAGCTGGAGGAGCAGATGTTTCAGATGACAGCATAGGCTGTGCAGAGACGATTTCTGGTGCTGGGGAGGAGACATTCCCAGAGGTTAGCACCAGAGGCAGGGGAGAAATAAACTCCTGGGCCTGAGCAGACTAACGACAGGGATGATTTCTAGCCCTCAGAAAGCTGATTAAGGGCAGTGCTCAAGTCTTTTCTTATTAGCAGGTCCAGTCCTTTGCAAGGCTGAGATCAACTTTTGGTCTCTCAAAGGTCTTCTGGTGCCTTCTGGTTTAACTCCCTTACTGCACATTTCCTGGCCTCTATTCCCTGTGAGTGCCTTTCTCCCGTTCTTCCTGACTGCTGCATCCAGATCTGAGAAGACAGCAAGGTCAGATCCCAGGATTCAGTCTTACCTGTGCCTTTGAAGGCCTTGGTGGAGCCATAATTCCCATATCATTGTGTAATTCTGTATCCAAAGGGTGGCTGCTGCCCTGACGTGAAAGTGTCAAACCAGGAGAAGGCAGGAGAATCCTCCTCTCTGACCACACAAGCGTGAGATACGATGAGTACAACTGACTTCCAATGTGCTGAGGTGCCTGTTGAAGGGTACAGAAGCTGCTGGCTGGTTTTGCTGACTCACGGTTCAGCTCAGAGCAAAGGTCAAAAGCTTTTCTCTTCATTATTTTGCCCTTTTTCCTGTATGTGCTGGACTCCAGGGCAGGCTGCTATCACACAGCCACCACGCTGAGCAGTTGGTTCCTCAGCTGACAATTCCTGGGGCATCACAATGCCGGGGAAATGGTGGTTAAAGCTTGGCTTTAATTTTTTTTTTTTAATATCTGCATTTTAAGCTCGCTACAGGATTCCGTCGGTAACATCAGGAATATCAGCCTGAGTTACAATTTGAGCAGATTAATTACTGAGAATTTTATCCTTACCTTGTGACCTCTGGGATTTATTTAATTAGTGCTGTAGAACCAGGAAAAAATGGTGCAAGAGGATGAAAATTATTAGCGTAGGCTTTCAGATAAGTCAGTAATTTGGAGCAGGGCTGCTTCTTGTTTTCCGTGGAGGTGACAAGTGTGATATTTTATACCAGTGTCTTGTGTTTAAATCTTAAATTTTCCAGCCCTTTTCAGCCCTCCCAGTTGAAGAGGGCTGCTTCACAACCACTTTGCTAAGGAGTTTGTTTGTTAGTGGAGTTTTCCAAGTCCAGTGGAGTCTGTTAAATCTGTGGCCTGTGAACTTTTGGGTGACTCTCTCCTGTTTTCTGGCTTGTGGGTTTGTCCCCATTGCAACCATTGTCCTGTCAGGTGTTTGCCTTTTCCAGGCTTTTTTTCATGGATACGTAGTCAAGTTGCCTGTATTTATTTAAATTACTCCACTCCCAGAAACAGGTTGGGTAGAGTTGGGGGTGGTTTTTTTGTTGTTTTTAATGTATATTATTTTTCTACCCAACAGTTGTTAAAGTCTATTAAGTAAAGAGCCTGGTTTTGTATTAAAAAAAAAAAAAAAATGTTGACTAGAGCCATCCCTGGGTGAGGATGTACTGATATCACAGATATTTTACTGACTTTAATCTGGAAAGACCTGTGAATACAGAGTGGACCACTGGGTCTTAAAATTAAGATCTCTCTGCTCAGGCTGGAATTGGGCTCCTTTAGAGATACATTTTAGCTGCCTTCTTGATCCAGATGAAAGTTAAGGGCCTGGAATCAAGAGTTTATCACTGTTTGTGACTTTCATTTGGTTTAGTCTGGTTTTAGCAGTGCTTTTAGTCATTTTCACCCCACTTAGAGCATTGGTTTTGGTGTGTTGGACAGTCTTTGAAGTTGGTTGATAACAATTTCCTTTTATATAAAGGACCTTTTAATTGAAGGCTGAAGTCCTGAATACTATTTTATGGCTTTTTTTATCTCCAGGTGTGTAATCCTTTTGCAACTAAAACGCTGACAGCTTACTTTGTAAAGGTGAAAGGCTGCTTTCACTACTCAGGATATTTCTGGGTTCTCCTTTTTTACATCTGTTTTCACTGTACCTTCCTTTCAAAAACATCTTGTGGCTTAGTTTTTTGGCCAGTCCCTTCCTGACCAAAAGACCTGGAAGTGTTCCAGGCCAGGCTGGGCAGGGCTTGGAGCAACGTGGGATAACGGAGGGTGTCCCTGCCCACGGAATGAAATGGGCTTTAAGGTTCTTTCCAACCCAAACCACTCTGGGATTCTGGGACCTAACACACCTAGATGAAATGACTCTCAGATTTGCAGTGTTACGTGTAATAAATCACATTTGTGTGAATGTTCAGGGGGTTTTGGGGTTTTTTTTTTGTGGCCTCTCAGCAGGGAGAGCTTGGGGCTTTGGGGATGTTTTCACTAGACCAGGGTTGAGGTGGCAGCGCTTGGGATGTGTCTCTGAGGGTATGTTTCTTCCCTGCCCTCAGCTTTTATGTTTTATTTATATTTATATTTTATTTAATCAAAACTAATCTGTTGTCTTTCTCTTTTAAATGGGACCAAAATAATTCTGCAGTGGATGGGTTCAGCTACAGCAGAGTAGCTCAGGATGGACATGGCTTAGAAAGTTGATCCCTTTGGTGTGGTCCTGCACTTTTCCTGCTGGATTTAGTCCACAAGGACAAAGGCAGAGATGTAGGGAATATTTGGATTACAAATTGTGGGCTGTTTTCTGCTGTAACTGTGGCAGCAGGAAATGTTTGTGGGATGAGGAGTCCTGCTCTGACTTCGTTCAGGCTTGAACATGGGGTGGACGGCGGTGAGATCAAAGGAATAGGGTAGGATTTCATTTGGAGGTGACAGAGTTGCATTAAGGACTGATGACAGGTGAATTTTTGGGAAAAACAACACTGGAAGCAGAGATGTTGTCCAGGGCTCTTGGAGGAGCGCGAGGATTTATAAGAGCTGACACCGTGCCAGTTAGTGAGCAGAAGCCTAGATGGAAAAAAAAACCAAAAAAAGCTGCAAAAGAGCAAGAAATTGAAATAAAAAGCGTGAGCAGTCGCCTCAGAGATATCTGCAAGGTTGAAAGCAGTGAGGGTGAAGGAGCGGTTTGAGTGTTGGCCGGAGGAAATGTCCCTGGTGTGATGTGATCTGTTGTGGGTGGGCGGCGAGCGGCTGCGGCTGGGGAGGAGCTGGAGAGGAGAAACTCCACAGATAATAAATGTTGGGAAAAGCAGGGTTAGTGGGCGCTGGGGTGAACGGAGCAGAGGTGCCAGTGGGATCCCAGGCAGTGAAATTTACCGTGAAAAAAACCACAAACTTTTGCCCAGAGAAGCTGTGGATGCCTCTGGATCCCTGGCAGTGTCCGAGGCCGGGTTGGACATTGGGGCTTGGAGCAGCCTGGGACAGTGGAAGGTGTCTCTGCCATGGCTGGGGTGGAGCTGGATGGTCTTCAAGATCCCCCCCAAACTAAACCATTCTGGGTTTCTGTGAAAATCATAACGGGTTTTCTGCTAGGAGAAAGCCTACAGGGTTAGAACAAATGGAAGGAAAATTCCAACATGGGGATGAAGGGGTAGGGAATCCTGGAGCTGGCATGGAGTAGACGGAAGAAGGAAGTGAGTTCAGGAGGGCGGCGCAGAAAAATCATCCCTGTGGTGGAAAAGGGAGGAGCTGAAGCCACCCAAGGGCATAATAACCTTTGCTGTCATCTCGTTCACGAGTGGCAGGTCTGAGGTGTGCGCTGAGACAATTTTGCTGCTCTTTATTTTGGAAGATATTCCAGGAGCCCGTTGTTGCAGCCGTCGCTCTGTGCTGGCGGAGCTGGGGAGCACACGGGGGTCTGAGGGTGGGATTGTGCAGGAGCCCCATGGCTGGGGATGGGCTGGGAGCACACACTCGTTTGTTGGGAGGCGCTCACGTGTTGGTCATGGGGCACAGGAGTTGTTCTTTTGTGGTTTTAAAAAAAAATGAAAGCCTCCCTGAGGGGGGCGGAAAAAGAGCTGATAAGGGGCAAAAAACTCAGCGGTTCCAGCAGCAAATGTCGGCGGTGGAAGCACTTCAGAGCACTAGGATTGAAGTTGAGTGAAGTGTTTGAATGCATAAGAATTCGGTAAAAATACAATTCTGAGTTTAAAACTGCAGCCCATTTCATGTTTCGACAGTCTGAGGGGTTTTTTTTGACGAGTGCTTCCTGCTTGTAAAGTGAGCTTTAGGATTTTGGCTTGGACCATCAGGATCAGGTCCGTGGAAAGAGCAGTTGTGGAGATGGTAATGAAACAGTTACCTTAAACCAGGAAAATCCTTCCTGAAAAACTTGGAGCCAGGCTGGAAAAGCTGAGGGTGTTCACCTGGAGAGGAGAAGGCTCCAGGGAGAGCTCAGAGTCCCTAAAGGGGCTCCAGGAGAGCTGGAGAGGGACTGGGGACAAGGGATGGAGGGACAGGACACAGGGAATGGCTCCCACTGCCAGAGGGCAGGGATGGATGGCAGATTGGGAATTGGGAATTTTTCCCTGTGAGGGTGGTGAGGCCCTGGCACAGGGTGCCCAGAGGAGCTGTGGCTGCCCCTGGACCCCTGGCAGTGCCCAAGGCCAGGTTGGACAGGGCTTGGAGCAACCTGGGACAGTGGAAGGTGTCCCTGCCATGGCAGGGGTGGAATGAGATGATCTTGACTTTCCCTCCCAACCCAAACCATTTTGGGATTGTGTGTTTTGGGGTAATTTACAGCATTGATGACTTGGAGCACAGTCATCACTTTTTTGGGGGTGTTCCTTCTGTGTTTGACTGGAACCAGCCCCGAAGAGCAGCAGCCTTTTATTCCTGATTGCTCAATTTGTAGTGTAAATGGATTAAAAACACTTCAGGGAAAAAACAGTTTTAGGCTGTTGCTGGAATACTTGAGGCAGTCTTGGTAAATCAGAGGCAATTCCATGTTTACAGCGGAGCAAAACATCCATTCCTGCCTCTGGGATCCAGCCCTGGAGCAAACCTTGAGGCTCCCAAGTTTAGCTGCTCTGGAAAGAAAATCCCACCCGTGCCCATCGGATTGCTGTGAAAGTGCTTAGTTCTCCATGAAACTCAAATGCAACTTGCACCTGGAATTTACAATTTGCTTCAATGAGACAACTGAGAATTACCGGGGGAGCCGGCAAAATGATGATTTTTACTGCTCAGTGAATGAAATCTCTTTTCAGCTCAGTCACAGGCTCCAAGTTTGTGATGTTTGCTGGGGCTTCACCCTCGTGTTCCTCTGCAGGAGTTGTTCCTTTTGGAAGAGCAGGACAGGTCACATGTGTTTGTGGTTGAACAAAGGGAGGTCACCAGGCTGGGATCAAACAAGTGGTTCTGTTTATTTAAAATTCAGTCACCTGCTGTGCTCTGAAACAGCACGAGGGAGAGCTAGAAAGGTGTGCAGTGTCAAGCTTTAAAAAAAAAAAAAAATCAACAAGTTTAAGTGTGTTATGTTAGGTAGCAAACATGAAATAATGCAGTTTTAGTTTGGGGCTATTTTATTGCAACACCACCACTCTCACAGACAAGAATTTCTTCCATATATCTAAACTAAATTCCAATTCTTTCAGTTCGAACTCGTATCTCCTTGTCCTATCACTAAAGTTCCTGATGAAATATACCCAGAACATGATTTTAGGCTTGATATAATGGGAATGGCTAACAAACTTTTAAAAAATTCTCTAACAGCACCCTTGATGTTATTCTGGAATATATTTTTATATATTTATTTCTTCATGTTTATATAGATAGGCAGTGCCACAGGTTGTCCAGAGAAGTGTGTGTACCCCATCCCTGGAAGTGCTTCAGGCCAGCTCCTTGGTAAATGTGTGAGCACCTCATTATTTAACTAACTTTCAGCTTTAGATGTCACATTTGTAGCCTCAAAGTTGCCTTCAGCTTTTGCAGGTATTATTCTCACGTGCTGCAAATTGTTTGCCACTGTAGTAAGAAGGAAATCAAATTTAAGGAAGCGTTACAACACCAAAAAACGTGAATCTGGAATTACTACACTGAAAAGCATCTCGACCTGGTAACGTTTTATAAGCTTGTGTTTCTCGCCTAACTTCTTGGCTTTGGGTTCGGAGAGCGGGGAATTGTCAATTTGAGCAAAAACACCAGCTTTAATTTAAGTTTCTGAGCCTCTGAATATTCTATTAACCTCTTAGATCTCATTTGTGGGTAAATCATCATAAGTGTCTTGGGACTGATGGCTGCAGAGTGCTGGGAGTGCCTGGACTTGCCCAGCAGTTGAGTTCTTACCTCTGTATTATTTTAGTTTTGTCACATTTTAATGGTGCTGAGTCAAGGCAGGTGGAAAGGGGTTGTTTGAGCTGTGCAAAATTGGAATTTAAAGCTATGTCCCGCAATGTGATGTGAGGAAATGAGTGATGGAATTGATGTGTTAGAAGGGCAATTAAGGCAAATTCTGCTCAGTTGTGACTTTGTTGTGATGGATTAGCCAGCTTTTTGCTCCAGTTTTTATTAGATGAGGTCACACAGTTTTAAAGATCTTCGTGAAGAAGGAGTAGCTGGGTTATGCACGTACACTACACAGGCAGGCAGGAGTTTTTATTTTAACATTAAAAAACCCAGAGGATTTTGGCGATTATCATAATGCGAATCACTCACGTTCTTATCACACCATTAATTACAGCACTTGTATTCTTTTAGTCTTTGGGTTTTCAGGAGGGGAAAAAAGACTCGTTTGTGCAAAAATAAATAAATGCTTTGTTGCAGAGTAAATCTCTTAAACTGATTTCCCCTAAAAGGGGTAAAATATGTGCGACTAATTAAAATTAAGTGGTTTTCATCTACTTTAATCTCCACCATTCGGATTTATTTAGAAATTCTTTTATAAATAAACCATGAAAATGTATAACCAGTGAAATATGTTGATATCTCTCAGTCTGAAGCACTGCCAGCTGCAGATTATATGGTGTAAGACTTAAGGCAGTAAGGAAATCGAGGCAAATCCTTTCCTAGGGATTGAGATTGCAGGGATAAGGATAAATAACACTTCATTTATGGATTTGGAATTCTGTATTGACAAGAAATAAATGAAATTACAACGTGGCGTAATGCCAGTGTCTTTAACTCTTCCATAAAACAAAAGCAGCTGAAAGAATGTAGTTTAAGCTTCCTGAAATATTTGAGTATGTAAGGCATGAATGAATTTATTGAAGGTGGATAAGTGAGCGCTAAAAATTTGGTGAAATTGGGTGCTGAAATGGCAATTTGGGTTCATCACTTGTTAATGCTCTTTACGGTCATAAATTTGCATCAAATCTTCTGGGTTAAAGGTGGGAGTTTTTCCGTGACAGCCCCCCGTGCAGGATTAAACAGAGGAACTGTGGATAGGAACCTCCCTCCCACAGTCACAGATTTTCCTGAGAAATCTCTTGTGTGAAATTGTTTCCCCACCCCATCCAGATTATTCCACGGAATCGCCACTGATGCGCTTCCCTGTCCTCATGAGCTGAAGCGTCACTTGCTTTTGGAGCTGGTCGCCTTTAGGATTTCGTTGTCATAGACCTGGAGGCTGTCAGAGAGTCACGGGATGGTTTGGGTTGGAGGGACCTTAAAGCTCATCCAGTTCCACCTCATTCCACGTGCAGGGACACCTTCCACTGCCCCAGGGTGCTCCAAGCATTGTGCAGCCTGGCCTTGGACATTTCCAGGGATCCAGGGATCTACAGCTTCTCTGGGCAGTGAGGTGTGAGCACTGAATGCAGTGTGAACATTCACAGCACATCTCAGAGGAGTTACTCTGCAGTCAAGGGACAGCTTTGGTCCTGCTGAAGGTCGCTGCCGCTTTCATGCGGTGTTTTGTTAACAGCAGACCGAATTTTTAAGGGTCTCTTTTGAAAGAGTTACTAAATATGCAGAGGAATAGTGCTGAACATTCCCTAGAATCCCAGAATGGTTTGGGTTGGGAGGGACCTTAAAGCTCATCCAGTTCCACCCCATTCCATGTGCAGGGACACCTCCCACCATCCCAGGTTGCTCCAAGCCCTGTCCAGCCTGGCCTTGGACACTTCCAGGGATCCAGGGGCAGCCACAGCTTCTCTGGGCACCCTGTGCCAGGGCCTCAGCACCCTCACAGATGAGAATTTTTCCCTCCTAATCTCCCTTTTTCCAGTAAAAAGCCATTCCCTGTGTCCTGTCCCTCCATCCCTTGTCCCCAGTCCCTCTCCAGCTCTCCTGGAGCCCCTTTAGTCCCTGCCAGGGGCTCTGAGCTCTCCCTGGATCCTTCTCCTCTCCAGGTGAACATTCCCAGCTCTCCCAGCCTGGCTCCCCAGGAAATATTTTTTTGTGTGTGTGCTGTGATCACAGATTTGATTATCTGGGTTCTGCAGGGCCGTGTTCAGCTCTCGGAGAGCCCAAACCGTGCTGCTGATGGCAGGAAATGTCATTTTCTGCCTTCCTCTTCCTTCCTGGCGGTTTTCTCTTGAGGTTTCCCTGTAGCTCAGTGTTCAAACCTCTCCTCCCCGAGCTTGTGATGGGAAATAAAAGCAAGTTTGTGGTTCAGGCTGGTTTGGCTGCTCTGAGAGTGTGCAACTGCTTAAAGGAGGGAATGAGGGGGAGGGGAGAAAAAAGGCAATTTTTTGGTTCCCCCAAAATCCCACAGAGCTGCAAAACAGGATTGGCTCACTCAAGTTTTTCAAACCTCCATAATTGTCTTTGGATCTGAAAAATAATTTATATTTACGTATGAACATCCTTTCCAGAGCTAGATCTATTAATTTATTCCCCAACTCAACTGTTCTGCAGATATTTTCTGTTAATTTTTTTCTTATTTTCCAGGTGTTTTTCCTGGCTGAGCCTTTCTGGGAAGGGCTCAAGTTGTGTTTGAGAGCTGCTGTTTGAGTGCCCTTGTAAGGAACCGCTCTGGGAAAGTTTCTCTCAGGCAAAAAGAGCCTGAAAATGTTTATTTTAATACTTGATGGTTAGAGTTTTAGAAACCTGTAGGTGGAAATCCCCACGTGGAAAAACTTGAAGCCCTTCAAAACTGAAAGAGAGGCGTCTTGTGTTCGGTTCGTTCGGAGTACAAAATAGCATTCATATGATTATTATTTAAAAAAAAAAAACCCCAAATCTCTGGCTGTGGATTCAGTGAATGGAGCCTCCTCCAGGCTGCTTGGTCATTAATTAAGGAACTGCTCACAGATTTTCCCAGTGAGGATTAACATCTGACGTGGCCCTGCCGTTGCTGCAGCCACAATGGGAGCCTTTATCTCCCCTCCCATTCCATCTCTTCCTGCAGACAGAGCTTTGTTTGGGAGGGCAGCCTGACTGGATCCGCGTGCATCGGATGCGCTGGAAAAACGTGGATTTCTGGCAGGTGTAAAAGGTCTGGGAATGCAGCAGAGGTTAAGGAAAGAGGCTGCTGTGTGTGGTGTCACCGCTGGGGTTAACTCTGAGTTCATGAAAACAGAATCCTCGCCTTTCACCCTCCGCTGATGGGATGTAGACTCCAAAGTTAGTCTAAATTTTCATGAAATGTTTGAATTTCCTGTGTAACTTGCAGGCGCCGTTGGCTTCTGCATTTTGCAGCCAGTCAGAACGTTGGGTTTTCTGATGTATCCGAGGATTCATTTCCACTACACAGCCACACCCTGTTGGGTTCATTCCCCGGCATTCAGGTGGTTTTGGAGTCTTTTTTGCCCTCTGCAAAACTCTGAGCCAAACGGATGAAAGAGATGGAGTCTTCCGGTTCTGATTTTTCAAGGTTGCATGTTTCGTTTATTTTTCTTATCTTACAATTTTCTCAGTGTCCAAAAAGATGTTTGCAGCTGCTCGGGCATCTGACGACTCCCGCCCGCCCAGAGCTGTCCTTATCTTTTATACTAATTGCTACGTATTCTTTATTTACTATTAATTGCCAATGCCTATCACTATTACTAAAAAGGTCATCTTTACTCTGACCCAGTCCTCACAAACCACTTTGTGCCCACCTCACTGCCAAAGTAGAGTGAGGGAAGAAGAAAGAAGGAGACAACGCCCCAAATTCTCCATCTTGTCCCCATTCACTTCAATGCTAGGAATCTAAAATCACTGTTTTCTCACCCTGTGATATACTAAACTGTCGGGGGCTTACCCCAACATTGAGGTGGTTTCGGGGTCTTTGCCCCCCTGCACAGCTTTGAGCTAAGCTGAAGGAAGAGACGGAGTTCTCAGGTTTAGATTTTTCAGTGTTGCATATTTCGTTTATTGTTTCTTATCTTACAATTTTCTCGGAGTCCGACAAGATGTTCGCAGCTGCATGGACTCCTCACGTCTCCCCCCGAGCTGGGCTGTCCTTATCTTTTATACTAATTACTACGTATTTCTTATTTACTATTTCTTACCAATGTCTATCACTATTACTAAAAAGGTCATCTTTACTTTGACCCAATCCTCACTAACTACTTTGTGCCACGTCAATGCAGCAATGGAGTGAGGGAAGGAGAAGGAGAAGGAGACAACGCCCCAGATTCTCCATCTTGTCCCCATTCACTTCAATGCTAGGAATCTAAAACTACTATTTTCTCATCTTGTGATAAGCTAAACTACTATTTCTCACATTCTTGTGGCCTGTAAACCTTCTCTCAGTGTAGGAAGTTTTTCCCATGGACTGAAACCAAAGCCAGTGTCTCTCTGAGCTCTGGGCTGGGGTCCCAGACCCCCCTGCCCAGGTCCCTGACCCTCCAGGGCAGCCAAAGGAATGCCCTGGACTTCAACACTAAACTACTATATTTTTCACACTCTTGTGGCCTTCAAACCCTCTCTCAGTGTAGGAAGTCTTTCCCATGGACTGAGATCAAAGCCAGTGTCTCTCTGAGCTCTGGGCTGGGGTCCCAGACCCCCCTGCCCAGGTCTCTGACCCTCCAGGACAACCAAAGGAATGCCCTGGGCTCCAACCACACCCTTGGCACGCTCCAGCCTCTTCATTCGAGCTGGTGGACCACGAACAAACGCCCACAGCATCAGGGATTGAGCACACAGCCATTGGCTCCCGCCTGGAGCAGCTGTTTCAGGAGGGCAAACAGCAGCTGAACGGCAGCACTGGCTCTTGCACCACTTCTGCGTTTTGGTCAGACTGTGTTCCACCTGGGCAGAGCTGAGGGTGCAGGGGGATGGGAGAGCTTCAGTGAGGGACTGGGAAGGGCAGAACCAGCGCTTCCAGTGCCTGGGGAGGAAACTGGGATCTCTGGGAAGCTGGGACGGGGGAGCTGGCGATGCTCTGAGAGGTTCTTTCGGGAAGTTGTCGTGCCAGGGGCTGTTCTGAAAGGATTCCCAGCTCAGGGAGGGCCGAGTGAGGGAAGTTCAGTGGGAATCTGATTATCTGCTTTATTCCCCGCCGTGAGTTTTCCTGCTGTTCTTCTTTCCTTGCCGGTTGTGGCAGCACCGATGTCAAGGTGCCACCCCCCACCTGCGTGTGCCCTCCTTTGTGCCACCAAGGTGGGAGCTGATTGTCACTGCTAGGGCTGTGGAAACAGTGTTTTCCCCTAAATGTGTTACAGCCAAGGTTTCAGAGCTGGCTCTGGAACCTTTGGGGTGTTACTTGCCCCGTGGGGAGATTATTTCGAGGTGATTTTCCTTTTATTTCCATGGCTTGTACGTTCACTGGTCTGAGGGATGGAAAATCCAGAGTGGTTTAGAGGTTCCAAGTAAATTGTGGAGGTGTCTGGGGTTCTCTGTCACGCTCTCACCTGCCAGCAGCTGGTGTGGAAATGACTTTTGGGCACAGCAAGCACTTGTGGTGTGTCTGTAGTGGAGGGCAGCACAGAGCCAGGAGTTTTTGTGAGCTGAGCCACTGCTGGTGCTCACAGAGCTTTGGGACCAGGCTAAAAACCACTGCCCATGGCTGGGTCACCTCACCCAGCTCTGGTGACAGATCAAAGAGATCCCTTCTGGGCTCAGTAACACTGAAATCTACTGTTTCATGTTTAATTTTCACCTGAATTTTATTTACTACGCGTTTGCATCTATTGTTTCTTTTCCAGTTTGTCCCTACCAGCTTTATTCCCTCTTCCGGGTCAGAGCAGATCTTGGCACAGTGAAGCCTATTTTTTTTTTTTTTTTTCCTTATCTCCCGGGTTTTTTTTAAGCCTTTTCTTGTGGTTGAGTTCTTATTTGCTTTGTAGAGCTAAACCTTTGTGGTCAGTACAACACACACGGGATATTTGCTTTTGGCTGAGTCAGTCTATACATACATACCCACAATAATATATATATTATACACTCCCAGTGTGCACCGGGGGTCACTGTTCCCGCTGCTCTGTGCTCTCTCAGCAGACCCAAATATCTGTTAATCCCATGAAAACTTGGATTTGGGATCTTTGAGCCTCGTGGGGCACAGGCACACACCGCTTCTCTCCTTGATTTTCCAGATGGAGGAGGAGAAATTCAAAGCTGAGTTACAATGGATGTCACTGTCCCAGCTTTCAGGGATGGGTATAAGAGGGGAATTTTTGCTCCCTCTAATTAGTGTGGGCAACAATTAAGCACGGTTTGATGCAGAATAAGGAACAAGCGACAGGGTTTTTTGAGAGATTTCTCTTTTCCCCCACTTTCCTCGTTTGGAGAACTGAAAGTGAAACGAGAACAGCAGGAACCAAAACCAGCCCTCAGCAAAACATTGATTTTAATTATTAAAAAAAAAAAAAAAAAAGGGGAGACTTGCATTTGTAAATATCACCGTTTATGCTAATTGCTGTGCAATTTGGGTTGCTTAAAGTGCCCTGGAAATGTCCAAGGCTGGGCTGGGCTTGGAGCAACCTGGGCTAGTGGAAGGTGTCCACCTTCAGGTTTGCAGATTACATTTCCTGCTCTCTGTGACTTGTTGTGTAAAAAAACCTTTTTTTTTTTTTTTTTTTTGTGGTTTTTTTTTTTTTTTTTTTTAGAAACGGAAAAGATCCCTGTAATGCGTGGACAGTGGTTTATTGATGGCACTTGGCAACCTCTGGAAGAGGAGGAGAGTAACTTAATAGAACAGGAGCACCTCAACCGCTTCAAAGGCCAGCAGCTGCAGGAGAGCTTTGATATGGAAATATCCAAACCTGTTGATGGGAAGGAGGGTAAGATCACTATAATACGTTTTTTTGGACACTTGGGGTCTGCTTTTCCTGGGTAAGGATGCGATCTGTGTTGGTTTTTCATCCCATTAAGCGGGGAACATCAGTTTGTTCTCTCGTTTGCCGGTGTAGGATTTCCTGCCGCGGCACGTTTGGGGAGTGCTGTAAAAATTGTGGTCCTGGAGAAACATCTTGTTCCCATTGTTGTTTCATATCTTTTAATTGTGTTAGAAATGTCACTTCAAACTGAAATCTCTTGATGATGGGACAAGAGGAGTCAGTGTCCAAAGGCAAACTGGCTGATAGCTCTCTGGCCAGCATCCCTAATTCTGCCCTAAAGAGGGAAGCGGGATCATTTTCACAAATCACATTCCCTTTTCCATTTTTATTGGGGCTGGATTTATTAGTTTTCAGCTGCAGTAAATCTTGGGCGTTCGTCCTTTTGGGGAAGTCCTGACATTTCAGTGAGCAGGCTGAGGACGTTCAGGTGGTGTTGCTGGGAGCCTTGGTCTGCTGCATGGAACATTTTTCAGGTTTCTGAAATCACTGGTCTATTATTTAATGCGCACAGCTGAACTGATTGCTCAGAGCAGGCATTGCACAGCAAAAATTCACTGGTTTTTGCCCTTCACGCTTTTGGGAGTCACTTCCTCGAACAATCTACAAACCACAAGCTGCAAGTAACAGAGGGCCCTCAGGATATTTTAGCAGGGATTTGGCTGTGTCATTCTTCACAAAGAAACTTTATTTTTAAAGTGCAGCTGTGTGCAAAGCAGTTCCACGGAGTGGGAACGGCTGCGTTTCGAGTTCTTGTGTGTGAACTGCACGGCCACACAAGCAAAACCTTGTTGATAAATTGGAAGCACAGCAATACTCTGGGTAATTCTGTAATTACTGTAAGGAAAACCAAAAGTGTCATTGGTTGATTTAGGGAGGTTTTTTTCAGCATTACAGAGAGTTTCTAACTCCCCTTTAAAACTAGTGAGGACTTCATGAATTTTTTTTTTTTTTCCCCCTGTTCTTGCTACTTTAAAAGATCTTTTCACCTGGCTGCAGAACAATCTTCTGCTTCGACAGCTCTGTCAAAAAGGTGCTTGAAGTGGTGTGAGACCACTGTGCCTGTACAAACATCCTTCTGCAAGGCACTTTTACCTGTATTTCTGATTTATTTTCCCAGAGGCACAAAGCTCAGGGTTGTTAGCGGCAGGGATTTATGGGTTTTTTTAACATGGAAAGCAAATCTTTGTGGTTCCTGAGTGCTCCCAGCCTTTGGTAGTTTAATTTTTGAAGGAGGGAAGGGTGGCTTCAGTGGTACTTGGATTCTCCTTATATAGTAAATAAGAGATCAGGGTTGGGGATTTTTTCAGATAAAGTCTGGACTGTGGAAGAGAAATTTTCAGATTTGATGTTGGATGGATTGGGGAGAGCGATAAGAAAGATATGACCACTGATAGTTATAAAAACATAAAAGCTCAGGAAAAGAAACTCCAAATTCAGGCACCAGTGCCTTTTCTGAAACCAAAAAGAAAAAAAAGGCCAAACAAACAAACAAAAAACAGGGGGAAAAAGAACAAACAAACAAAAACCCACAACCAACCCCAGCTATATATGGCATCACTTTAATGGAATATCTGTCAAGTCACCAGTAGGTTTTTTTGGTAGTAATAGGAGACTGGCAGGACAATCACAGCTGTGAAAAGTGGTTTTGTCATTCTGATTTGCCTCTCAGTACCTCTTGCATCCTCTGGCATCCACAATTGCCATCTGCAGTGGCACTGGGAGAAGCTCTGCAGCTTGCTTTATTGCTGGTGAAGTGAACACAATTGGCTGAGTTCAGTTTATAAATTTCTCGAATACTCCAATTTGTTGTAATTGCGTCCTGTATGAAACAGATTTCGGTGCCATCAAGGTTTACAGGTACCTGTTATTTATGACTAGTGGAAGTTGAAATAAACCTGTAAATATCCATCGGGAAGCAAAGTGATTGTTCTCAGTGCTATGATAAATCATTGTGAGGGATGAAAAAAAAACTGGCCACGGCCTCTGATTCCTCAGCAAAATTAACACAAGCTGCTGTAATGGTCCCTTTGTACTGAGAATTACTCCAGTGATTAAATTTATTAATTCTGCTCCTGGATTGCAGCATGTTAACAAGGAAATAACCAAGCTTCACCCAGGGCTTTTGGTGGTGATAGGAGGGATAAATGGCCCCTTATTAAACTCTTAATCCAAGCAAACCTTCCTCTGAAAGCGCAGAATTATTCAGGAAAAAATGCCTGCAGCCTACAAATAACAGCATGCCCGTGCTGGTGTGTTGTGGGTTTGGGGAGCACAAGGAGCTTTAAATGCAGAAGGGAACAGAGAGCACAGATGGCAGTGAGTGATTTCCCCAAGCTCTGTTTTCCGTGGGCCAGCCCGGAGATCATTCCTTGGCCGAGCAAAGTGGAGCTGCATTTTGCTTTTTTTCATCCTTACAAAGTATTGGATTTCCTGCCTTGCAAAAAAGGAGCTTGGTTTGTGATGCCAGTGGCTCCTCTCGGTGCCTGATCCCCTTCAGTGCACCGGATAAATCGTTATTATGATGGCAGGATGCAGAAATGGGGCGCTTGAGCATCAAGAGGAGCTTGGTCTGCAGGTCAGGGGAGGGGATTCTCTCCCTGTGCTCTGGTGAGACCCCTCTGGAATTCTGTGTCCAGCTCTGGAGCCGGGCTGGGAGAGCTGGGAATGTTCACCTGGAGAGGAGAAGGCTCCAGGGAGAGCTCAGAGCCTCTTCCAAGGCCTGAAGGGGCTCCAGGAGATCTGGAGAGGGATGCCCATGAGGCACTGAATGAGCTTAAAATGTACAGAAGGACAGGAAATTTAGAAACTGCCTTTTTTTTTTCCTTCATAGTTAGGCAGGCAGTGAGTTCAGGACCTAGCTGAAGTAGCCCATCCAAGGAGCAGCGTTATCCAGAGATTTCTGACATATCCAGGCTGTTGTAAGGTAAAACATTTCTGACACATCCAGGCTGTTGCAAGATAAAACAAGACCAGTTCAGTTCCTATCATCCATGGCTCCGTGGCCTTTTTTCAGGTATATTCGTTTAGTGAGGATGGAGCGAAGCTGAAAGCTTTGTTTATGTGCTAGGAAGGTAGGAGCAGATCCAGTGCTTTGTGTTTGCACAGAGAGGTGCTCCAAATTCAGCTGGAAATCCCCCAAAGCAACCTGATTCAAACCCGAAATTGGATCTGACTTCGAAGTTGATCCTGATCCGTGGAGAGGGTTGGAACAGAGGAGCCCCAGCAGCTCCTCTGCCAGAAGATATTCTGTGATCAAGTCTGTGATTCCGTGACAGAAATACAGGAAAAAAAAAAATCCTAATATAAATAATAAATAGAATAAATAGAGTTATGTAAATAAACAGAATTAATGTTCCAATGCACTGATTTTGAGACAGCAGAACTCTATTGGGTTTTTTCTCTTACAGAATTTCAGCGTGTGGTCAAGGCCACAAAACCTCTAAAAATTGTATTTGGAAGAGCTGATTTTTTTTTTTTTTTTTTTTTTTGTGTCTTGGCTTTCAAATAGTATTTTCTCACTGGATAAAAAGTTTCTATGGATTTTTGGCACAGCCAGCCTTTAGATGGGAAAGTCCTGTTCAGGGAACAGAGTTGTGCAGGCCAGGAGGGATCTCTGGGGATGCTCAGATCCAACCTCCCTGCTCAGATCTGACGAGAGCAGGTGGCTCAGGATGTTTCCTGGGGGATTTTCAGTACCTCCAACACCAGACTCCACAGCCTCTCTGGGCAGCCAGTTCAGTATTTTACCACCTTCACCACGAAAAGCCAATTTTCCTCTGCTTCCCTTGAGTTTGCCGTGTTCATTCTTCCTGAGGGCTGCATTCCCACAGCCAGCAGAATATTGTAAATTTAATTATGCCGTGGAATCCCAAGTGCTGTAGCTCCGTGCCCGATTTTTCCTCCTCCTCCCCTCCAAGAGAAGTGACGTGCCACAAAAAAATACATTTAATTTGCACCTGTACCGAGGCACCTGCGGGCAGAGCTGTTGGGGTGGCTGTGGCAGGTGACACGAGTGTGGAATGTCACTTTACTGCATCCGGGACCTGGCAGAACGGGGCAACAGGAGGAGATCTTGTCAAATCTAACATTTACGTAATATTTACGCTCTTTGGGAGGGGAAAAAAAACCCCAGAGCTGGGCTTAAAATGGAAGGTTTTAGTGGACATTTAGGAAGGGTGGGTGTGTTGTGCCCTGTACCAAGGAGGGGGAGATGCTCTAGGTTGGGTGACTCCGGTGACACCGGGTCCCAGACGCCTTCAGCTCTGTTGTGATGTCATGACTGGTGGTGAACAGTGAAAAAAATTAAGTTTGGGGTCTGACACTTCTGCTACGAAATCTGGGTGTTTTTTTTTGTTTTATTTATTTATTCATTTATTTATGCATTTTAGCTCTTTCTAGAAAATGTGACTTCTTTCTTTCTTTTTTTTTTTTTTTTCCTGAAAATGATGATACTTAACGAGAAAAAAAAAAAGAAAATGACACCCCTTTTAAAAATTTTACTTTGAAGCTCAGTGTTTTTACTTTTAGTTCTCTACTACCTCCCTCCCTTCTCCCTCCCTTCTTTGTTCAAATGGAGAGGATATAAGGAGAAATCAGATGCTGCATGTCTTAAGCGAAAGCATTCCCAAGGTACAGTAATTGGAGATTTATTCCTTTTTCTTTCTTTTTTTCCTTTTTTTGTTTTTTTGGTAGTCCTCCTGGCTTAGGAAACTTTAAATTCTAGTTTGCTTGTCCCAGTTAAATGTTAGATTTACATGCTTCCCTTTTTTTTTTTGAGCTGTATCCATGCCATTTCCTTCCAAGGGGAAGGAAAAAGCATCCTAAAGCTTAGAGGAAAAATAGAAGTGTTGTGAGTCCTAGAGGGAAGTAGATGCTCATAGTGTCATGCAGTAATTCTTATTGGAATTGTTTGTGACTGATGAAAACTGTAAATGTTTGTTCCTTGCACTCTTTGTGTGTGGTTTGGCTTTTTCAGTGAAATAAAAGCGACTTTTTTTTTAGGATTGCAGCAGTCCTGGTACGAGATTAATTCTGTCAGAGAAGGAATGGAAGCTTTCTGCCAGATAATGTTTTGTTTGCTGCTTTCTTTTGGATAATAATCTTTAATTTTACGTTGTAATTCATTTTTGCTGCAGCTTTGGAGTGAAATGAGTCCCTGGACACGGGCTGTAGGAGGGGGAAGCTGTGTGGAATATAGCTTCTGCAGAAAACCACCCTGACCTTTGCAGCAGCTGAGGTGGTGCAAATTTATTTCAGAAAGTGGGGGCAGATCTTAGAGGAGCCATTAATGATGCCAGAAGGCTCCAAAGTTCTTGTCACTGGGCTCTCTCTGCCACCGTTAAAGCCAGGAGTGATTAAACTTTTCACTGACTGCAGTTGTTGTGGAGCTAGATTTCTGAAACCTTTAATTTAAAATGTAAATTAAAATTAAAATGTGATGTAAATGCACCTGGTAGGTTTGGAGTTGTTCTTGTCATACCTTGTATTCCTGTAGCTCTTGAGGATGTTGTGAACTCTGAGAATTTGTTTTGACATGCTTAAATGTTTGCCTTTTGACTTCCTTTAATTGTGTTTTTTTTTTTAATATGATTGGGTCCAAATGGAAAATGCCTGAAATCAAAATGCTTTTCTAGTAAACTTTTTCCTGTCTCTTCTCACGCAAGGAGCCCAAGTCTGCTGAAGGTGAATCAGTGTTGCTCGAGCGTTAAGAAAGGATTTCTGCCTTTTCTTTTGTCAGCTGAAGTTTCGAAATGAATGTTGTGCATTTTTTTTTTCCCCCCCTCAAATCATGTTCCGTAGCGATAGCGAATGTGCTCGAATCGAAAAACGGAATTGGAATTAGGTGGTTGTGTGACAGATAGTGACTCTGGTGAACTGAGAGGCGGTGGAGTGCAAGGTAAAAATGACAGCAACGTGAGACATTCTTAATTAAGAGCAGTGGCCTTTTTAATGGCTCTTTTTAAAAAAAAAAAAAAAAAAAAGAAAAAAAACCTAAGAAAAGGTTATTAAATCTACAGGTTTATGTAGCAGAACCTGAGAGTCGTTTCAGAAGGAACAACAGCAGCCAAGTTATTCTCTCAGCTCCCTGCGTCAGGCTTTTGTGTGGCACCTGCTGCTTGCAAGAGAGATTAATTTCAAAATCCTTGGGGAATAAAAGAGAAGGCAGGAGAGGCTTTGAGGCAGTCTGTATCCATCCTCTGGTCTTTACTCTGACTGGGATGAGAGTGCCCTTGTCCTTGGAGGCAGGGTCAGCCCTGGGCACTTCAGAGATGCTTTTCCCTGCATCGATTTGCACTTGAGCACCGTCAAAGTCTGGGGAGAAAAGATCCACCCCGTGCTTTGGTCTTGGCAGGTGGATGAAAGCATCAAGTAGAGAAGCAGGTATTTAGCTGAAAAAGGTGTCTAATTGTGATAGGTTGGCCCCAGGAGGTGTTCAGCTCCTCGAGCTGGGAGGATGTTTCCATGTCCTTCTCCACGGGTTCCTGGCCACGAGCATAAACAACGTGCAGGGTTTCTGCTCCTCGGTTATTCTCCGTTCCTTTGACTCAAGATGAGTCAAAACCCCAATTTAGTGCTTTAGGAATATCTGTGCTGTGTTTTATGGTTCTTTTTTCATATTTCAGCTTTTTAGGGGGATTTTTTTTTTTCCCTCAGCGTTCATCTATGTTGGTCAAACTGGAGGTTTGTGTGATAATAACCATTGATTTCTTCAGCTGAAAGAAATCCTTTCTTGATCCCATCTTCCATCTCCAGAGGGGTTACTAAGCTTTTCCTGTGCCCACGCTGTGGGTGTCTGTCTTGGTTGGTATTCCTGAAAAATGTTTCATTTGGAAGTTCTGGCTACAAAAGAGCCCAACATTTGGCCTCATCTCCGAGGACTTGGCCTTCAATCCCAGACTGAAATCCTCGAAGGGCTTGGGCTGGGAGGGACCTTAAATGCCATCTCATTCCACCCCTTGCCATGGCAAGGACACCTTCCACTATCCCATCCAGCCTGGCCTTGGACACTTCCAGGGATCCAGGGGCAGCCACAGCTGCTCTGGGCACCCTGTGCCAGGGCCTCACCACCCTCACAGGGAAGGATTTCTTGGCAATATCTCATCTAAACCACTCTCTGCAGCTGTTTCTGAGATGAAGATATGAGAAATACATGGGAAGCTGCAGATCCAGCCTTAGAAAAAGGTTTAAAATATTCTGATTCTTGTAGCTCTGTGCAGGCTCTGGGCTTGTGTTGGGATGAGTTCAGGGTGCTTCACTTTGCAGGGCCGTCAGTTCTCCTGCGGAATCGAGCAGAATCCACGCTTTCTGTAGAAAAGAATGGACCTTAAATCCCATCCCATTCCACCCCCTGCCATGGCAGGGACACCTTCCACTATCCCAGGTTGCTCCAAGCCCCGTCCAAGCTGGCCTTGGACACTTCCAGGGATCCAGGGGCAGCCACAGCTGCTCTGGGCACCCTCAGAACATCGCCACTCTGAGCAAGGATTTTCTTCCTTACATCTAATCTAAATCTCTCTTCCTTTAGTTTAAAACCCTTCCCTCTTATCCTCTCTCTCCCTGTCTAAAAAGTTGTTCCCAGTCTTTTAAAAGCCCCTTCCAAGTTCTCTGAGGCTGCTGTGAGGTCTCCCCAGAGCCTCCTCCTCTCCAGGAAAGTGTGCAGGTTTTTTCTGCATCTGGAGGAGGTGCCCCTACAGAGAGATGTCTCTGGGAATGCTGCCAGTGTCAGGGAAGTGCCACGTGGAAACAAATCCACGAGAGGTCTGGTCCAGGGGGAGATTTCTGTCGCCATGGATTTATGGGAGAGATGTTCTGGACAGTCAGATCTCAGTGGAGCTCAGCACCATCCCAGCCTGGTGCCCCAGAGAGACTCCTCAGGTGTGGAATTTGTGCTCCTGGAGGACTCAGCAGGCAGAGGGATGGGCAAGGAGAGATTCCCCTGTGCCTGTCCCGCTGTGTCTTGGTTTGGGAAGACAGGTGTCTGCCAGGGAAAGCCGGAGTCTCCCTTGGAATGGAGAATGCAAACCCCCTCCCTCCAAATTATTATCATTTTGAAATTAAGAGGCTTTCAGGCAAAGCTATGGGAATAGGAATAACAGTTCTTGACTAGGAATATTAAAAAATACAAACATAGTAGTACAAAAAACAAGCAAACAAACAAAAAAAAATCCTAGAAACCCATGGATGGTCGGAGCGCAGGCCGACACGCTGCTGCTCAGGGTGTTGGGCACAGCCCAGCCCAGCCTCCTGCAGTGACAGATGTGGTTCTGGCAGCAGGGATCCTGCAGCAGGGTGCAGTTTTCCTCTGCAGCTCCCGTGGTGCTGGGATGGCTCCGGGGCTCCTCTGGCAATCCCGTGCACACGGGCTGTGCTGCTGTTCCCAGGGCCAGGTGTGATCCAGCCGGGAATGCCGGGCTCCTCCCCTGGCTGCAGCATCTCCCGAGGGAGGATGGAATTGTCTCAGCCCTGCGGTGAGCCTGGATGGGCCAGGAACAGCAGAGATCCCTGCAGGGAGGGTGGGTCCTGGAAGGGATAAAGAAAACACCTCCCCAAGCGGTTCCAACAGACGGGAATAGAATACACAGTTTTGGTTACACATTTCGACCCAAGACGCGCCGCCTGATCTGAGCTCTGTGCCTGGGCTCCCTCGGCCAGGCTGTGCCACGCCTGGTGGCTCCCTGACCCGCCGTGACACCTCCTGGTGTGCACAGCCCCCGAGCTGTCAGCCTGAGCCCCTCCGGAGCTTCCCTGGACACTCACTGCTCCTTCTGCACAGGGAACGTGAGTCCTGGTCTCTCCCCATCCTCAGGAAACATCATTTTCCCTTCCTCAGGTTCAGTTCTGGATATCTCATGCCTACAAAGCACAGTTTGAATTTCTTTTTTTTTTTTTTAGGATGTTTCTTTTCAGACTGCTGTCAAATCCTCTCCAAAGACACGTTTTTGCGTTCCCCGTCTCGCTGTTAACACCCCCTGGGGCTGTCAGCAGCAGAAGCTGCTTTTGGTTGAACTCTGAAGGGTTTTAAAAATCTCTTCACTGTCAAATAATCACAGAATTGAATCCCAGAAATGTTTAGGTTGGAAGGGCTCTTACAGCCCATCTCATTCCAGCCTCCTGCCATGGGCAGGGACACCTCCCACCAGGTTGCTCCAAGCCCCATCCAGCCTGAGGAAAAAGGTTTGTGGACATCACATCCAGGGTTTGAGGATGAACAGACGTCACGGTGTTTATAAAAATTAAAAAGTGAAGGCTAGAATCTTACCAAAGATTTTTGGTTTAAAAAAAAAAAAAAAAAAGAAAAGGCAAAGCAGGGAATGTGTTGGTAAGCAAAATTTACTGAGAGAATTAAAATGAAATGTAAATATGTCAATTAAAATTGCAGAATTTATTACCTTTTGGGCTAATTGGTAGATTCTCTGGAGAGCATTGTCCACATGCCTCTTCTGGATCCTGCCACTTACCTAAGAAACTCCTGATATTTTGTGGCTAAATGAAAACTGAGAAGCAAGGGATGGCACATGAATTTTTTTGTTTGTTTTGTTCTGTTTCTGTGTAGGAGGGAAGAGTTTATAGTCCAAGTAAGGAATTTATCTCAGCCTGAATGCAGTGTGAACATTCACAGCACATCTCAGAGGAGTTACTCTGCAGTCAAGGGACAGCTTTGGTCCTGCTGAAGGTCGCTGCCGCTTTCATGCGGTGTTTTGTTAACAGCAGACCAAATTTTTAAGGATCTCTTTTGAAAACGTTACTAAATATGCAGAGGAATAGTGCTGAACATTCCCTAGAATCCCAGAATGGTTTGGGTTGGAAGGGACCTTAAAGCTCATCCAGTCCCACCCCATGCCATGGGCAGGGACACCTCCCACCATCCCAGGCTGCTCCAAGCCCTGTCCAGCCTGGCCTTGGACACTTCCAGGGATCCAGGGGCAGCCACAGCTGCTCTGGTCACCCTGTGCCAGGGCCTCAGCACCCTCACAGATGAGAATTTCTTGCCAATATCCCACCCAAATCTCCCCTTTTCCAGTAAAAATCCATTCCCTGTGTGCTGTCCCTCCATCCCTTGTCCCCAGCCCCTCTCCAGCTCTCCTGGAGCCCCTTGAGTCCCTGCCAGGTGCTCTGAGCTCTCCCTGGATCCTTTTCTTCTGCAGACTGAGCACCCCCAGCTCTCTGCTGCTGACATTTCTTTGGATGCAGCCTGGGACACGTCCGGGCTGCAGACACACGTGGCTGGGTCGCGTTGATCTCCTCATCCACCAGCACCCCCAAATCCTTCTCCTTGGGGCTGCTCTCAATCCCTTCTCCCTCCAGCCTGGATTTGTGCTTGGGATTGCCCTGAGCCAGGTGCAGGACCTCGCACTTGGCCCTGCTGAGCTTCATTTGAAGTGCTTTGGTGCTTCTACAACATCTTGGAGCTGATGTAGATACTCCTTCAATGTCCACGTTCAGGAGGAGCAGCCTAAAATGAGGAATTTCTTCTTCCCAAGTGGGAGTAATTAATGCAGGGAAAAGCTACTTGTTCCTTTATGTTCCTTCCACTAGAGAGGCTGGACTCGATTCCAGAAGGAATTTGAGGATCACTCCTCCACAAACTGCTTTTTTTTCCAGTGGTAATAAGATTCAGCCACATCTCTTCCTTTCTTTTTTTTTTTTTGGACATTGAACACAACACCCTCCAAAGGCATCCAACCTCCATCCCTCCTCTGCCAGCTTCCCCAGGATCATTGCTCTGAGAGGGATTTTGCAGAATGCAGATGGAACAATTCCTGAAGACCTCCTGGACAGACCATTTCTGCCCTTCAAAGTCAGGCTTGTTTCTTTCCTCTTCTTGCTCTGTCAGTGTGAAACAACGATGTAATTCCAGTTATTTCGGTGAATCGCCTGTTTTCCACAACACAAGGGCTAATGCTGTCTCGATCCCCGTGTTCCTTACAGATTTCGTTTAGTTTTTCATCAGTCTATGTCAAGTCTGTCTGCTTTGGCCAAGAAACAGAGAATATTGCAGGAGAGAGGTCACAACAACTGGCTGAGCGTGGCTGGTTTGTGCCACAGCAGAGCAAAAATCGGAAATTTTGATGGCTCGGGCTTTCTCAGAATATTTTTAGAAGAGTATAAAAAAATCCATTTGGGTGGTTCAAGGAGGAGACAGGTTAGAGCTCTGCTTGCTATGGAAAAAACAACCCCAAAACAGCACTTCTGGGTGTTTTCCATGCCTTTGGACTTTCCAGCAAGAGCAGTGACGGATAAATCACCATTTCCTTGGTCGCAGGGCTATTGCTGTTGTCAGCTCTCCAAACGCCGCGCACCCCGCGTCCGGCGAGACCGCAGCAGCGGGTTTTGGTGAAATCCAGATTACTGTGACTCAGCCGTGGCACTGCTTGGCTCCTGCGAGCTCCAGGCATCACAACGTGCCTGTTGTTTAATCCTGACAGTCAGGCTGTGTGTCAGGAGGTCGGGCCGGAGCTCGATCGGTTCCAAATCTGGAAAAACACAATCAACGCACGGGGAGAAAAAAAAAGCAAAAAAAAAAAAACCAACAAAAAAACCCCCAACCGCCGGAGCTCTTAGTGGCTTTTGAAAGAGCTGAATTCTGTTCTGTGCCAGAAATTGCTCATTCAGAGCCTCGTTTCCAGCTCTGAGATATTTCTGAAGGGGAAGAGATGCAACGGAGCCTTGTAGCGAGGGAGCCTTGAGAGGCTCTGTGTTAGAGCAGGGCAGCTCTCATGGGAGAGAGGGCTGAAATTCCACTTTTTTTTAGGGGTGAAAATACCTGGGGCAGCCACCTGCTCATCACGCCCACCTCTAGTATTTCAGGATCCACTACCCTGCCCCCTTTAAGGGAAGATTTTGGGTACTTCAAAAGGAGGGTGGGAGGGGAATGAGGTGAAGGCTCCTCAGAGGCGCTCTTCAAACTCCTGCTCAGATCAAACCCAGCTGTAAAATTCCCTCAAGGTAAGAAATAACACGAATTTAGGCATAGTGGGGCTCTAGATTTTAACCTGTGTGTAAATCACCCTTCTCTCTCTGTGTCTCTTTTTTTTTTCTCCCCTCCTCTTCCCCACCTAAATTCGCCGTTGTTCCTTTTTGCTGCAGCTATCCATAGCCTGAAGCTGAGCCGCAACCATGTGGACTGGCACAGCGTGGATGAGGTGTATCTGTACAGCGACGCCACCACTTCCAAAATTGCAAGGACTGTCACACAGAAGTTGGGCTTTTCCAAAGGTAAATATCTCCCAGGCTTTGTGAGGAATGTTGTAAATGCCAGCATTTGATGTTTTGTTGCTTGAACTCCAAAAGGATGTTCCAAGTTTTGATGTGAGTAGCCGGCTTTGGCCATTGCATTTTTTTTGCTTTGTATGGGTATTCGGAGTCCTTAGCTTGTGTAAATAATTGTGACTAGATGTGACTATTTTAAAAATGTTGCTCTGTTTGCATTGCGTATTTGATTTATTATATTTTAATTTTGTCCCGTGTTTTGATGGGTTTGGATGCAGCAGTTAGCACTACATAACAAATACATGAAAATACTACAGTGGCAGAGTCCAAAAGCTACTGTAAAATTGGAATTGTTCCTGTAATAATAAAAGTATTACAGTTCCTTTTGCAACCTTAATTTTACTGCTGGGCACTTACATGTTGTGATGCATTCCTAAAACACATGACCCTACCTTCCCACCTCCATCCAGCCTTTTCTTTCTGTTCATGAAACAGAGGGATGAACCGACAGGAAAGGGCATTCTGACAGAAATTATTTCCAGTAGGAATTCAGGCTCGTTTAAGCTCAGACCTCCCAGTCAGACAGGCAGCAAAGCTGAGGTGGTTGGAAGAGAGGGTGGTGTCCCTCGAGGAAAAAGCAGATTATTGCCAGCTTAGAAAATAGGAATTTGTCCTGCGCAGGACAAGAACCTACACATCTGCCCTGTAATTAATGCCCTCTTACCCCCCAGGACTCCTGGGTGAACACTTAATTAATGTTTCCTAAAAAAAAACCAACCCCAATATCATTCAGCGCTTCAGTTGCAGAAGAAATGAAGTAATTTATCCAGAATGCCATTGGGATAATGTGTAATAAATAAGATCTGTCCCAAACGATTTGTGGGGGGGAAAAAATATCAAAGAGGAGCTCAACTTGGTGAACAAAACCTGGCTGGGGTAAAAAATGCCCTTAGTGGGTTTGGGGTGTTTTCCTCCTCTTTAAAACCAAAATAAGTTGTTAATTCCAGTTTTTGAGGGCAGAGCTGGTGCCTGGTGTGGTCCCCTGCGTGTCACTAGAGGGGGATGGAGGCACGTTGTGCCCATGGGTTTGGCAGCACAGCAGGGAGAAAATGCCCACATTTACCCTGGGAAACTGATTTTGAGTTTGGCCACCGAGCTGGAGGACGAGGAGGGGAAATTTCAGGTTGGACCAGCTCAAAATAAAGCAAGTTTTCCCTATCAAAATGGTAAATTTTAAAGTTTTTCAACCAGCTCTCTTAACGGGGGTGGATGAAGTGACGACATTTAATCACTGATGTGGCCAGGTCATTTCCATGATCCTTCCATGCTGTGGGAGTAAGGTGGAGACAGAAGGAATTTCATTGATTGAGACACCCAGGAGAAAGGGTCTGTGTTATAAAAATGGGCGCACACTTACACAGCTGTTTCCTGAAGAGTTATTGTTCTTCAAAACAGACCTGGAATGAATTCCCTTTGCAGTGGAAATGCCTATTGGTATCACCTGGCTGCTCAAATCTTACAGGGGTTTAAAAGTGCCTGTATTTAAAAATAGATGCTAATCCTTTCATTTCATGGTTCCGTATTATATAATCTGATTTTCAACGTGCTGGCCCGGGAAAAGCCAAGCTTCTGTCAGCAGATGGGAGCCCTGCACTTGGCAGAACCTCACTGATGGTGGGATAATGTTCTTTCTGCAGCTTCAAGTAGTGGCACAAGGCTACATAGAGGCTATGTAGAAGAAGCCACCTTAGAAGACAAGCCACCCCAGACTAGTCACATTGTGTTTGTTGTGCATGGGATTGGGCAGAAAATGGACCAAGGAAGGATCATCAAAAACACAGCCATGTGAGTGCCTTGGAATGTTTGAAGCGGCCTTAATGCGAGGCTGTTGTTGTGAGCGACAGCAGAGCCTTTGGTTTGGGACGAGTCTTTCCCTGTTTTCCTTCTCCTCCTCTTCTGCTGACTCATTAACCTTTTGTGTTGTGGGTGCAGTATTTTTTATGTTAATTGGGATGTAGGCACTTAGGGAGAGCAGCTGTGAGCCAGGAGAGCAAAGATTTGTCCTGATTTGTGACTTTTGGGGAGCTGCTCAAGAGCACCAGGGGAGCTTCAGCTTGGACATCGGGAGGAATTTCTCCATGGAAAGGGTTGTTAAGCATTGGAAGGGGCTGCCCAGGGAGGTTTGGAGTCCCCACCTTTGGAGGTGTCCGAGGAATTCCTGGATGTGGCACTGAGTGCCCTGGGCTGGGGATAAGGTGGGGATCGGCCACAGCTTGGTCTCATTGACCTTGGAGGTCTTTTCCAGCCTGAAGTGCACATCATGTTTTGATTTAGAATGCCAAACAAAGTACAAAAGCCATTGACTTTTTAGTTGCAGTAGGTGACAAAGAAGAAAACAGCCCCTGTCTTCCTGCTCTTAGGGAAGAACGTAGAAGAGAGCTTTTGAAAGAATCAAAAGAGATTCGAATTTGCAGAGCTGAATGCGAACAAAACAATTCAGTGCCATATATTCGGCTGGTTCTGGAACAGGTCTGGGGAGAAACAAAAAAGGAATGTTGTGCTAAAAGATTTCACTTTGGAAGTTAAGGGTGAAAAAGAAAGCACCTCAAATCAAAAAATAACCAGAGAAAAAGCATGAAGTTAAATCAGGCATCACCTTCACATCTTGTTTTGTTTGCCTTCAGCAATGCAGTCATACCTGTCAATCAGCCAAAGACCAAAGTTTGGGTTTTGCTAAAGCCTAGAGAGCAGAAGCCTAAAGGATTCTGTGTGAAATTCTGGGTCCTGTGGCTTTGCTGAGCAGGGAGAGGTTTCTCATTTGGTCGGAATCGAGGGGAATGTTGTTCCTGAGTGGTGCCTGGGTGAATTAAGTGCCTCACAACTGGGAAGTAACTGAGCAGGACATTTTTTGAGTAAGTGGTATGGGGAAGTTAATTTTGGAGTGGAATCTCTCGGTGCTGGTTGGTGGGGTAAGTGGGCAAGCAAACTGCATCCTGTAAAAGCGGGGGAATGGGGAATGCTGTCATTCCTAACAGGGCAGAAGCCCCTCAGGGATGAAGCAGAATGTGTGCAGAAAAGCAGAATGTGACCAGAAGGCTGTGAAATCTCTTCACTGAACGTCTTTTGTGAAGAGGGGTTTGTGAACAGCTCTTGGGAATGATGTTTTCCCAGAGCTGCTCCATTCCTGGCAGTGCTCAAGGCCAGGTTGGAGTCCTGCCCATGAGTGGCATCCTGGCTCATGCCAGGGCTTGGAGCTTCATGGTCTTTAGATCCTTTCCAACCCAGAGCAACCTGTGATTTTATGCACCCGAAAAGATGTTTTTTCTTAGGAAAACTATAAAGTCCTAATGACAGCTGTGTTGGTGACGAGGTGGCATTGAGGAACCCCTCATTAGCTGAAAGAGGAGGCTGAAAAGGTGTTAATTAGAGACCTGGATGGTTCAGGAGGTGTGTCCCAAATAGCTCCAGGTTCCGTCAGCGCTGACAGGAGCACTACAAACCCAGCGGCTCCTGTGAGAAGAGCTGGGATTTTGTGCTGGGAGCTTTGTCACCCTCCCTTTGCCTCCAAAGTTGTCGGGGCTTTCCCCGTTTTCCAGGTGGTTTCAGAGTCTTTTTCCCCCCTGCACAGCTCTGAGCCAAACCGAAGGAAGAGACGGAGTCTTCAGGTTTAGATTTTTCAATGTTGCATACTTTGTTTATTGTTTCTTATCTTACAATTTTCTCAGTTCAACAAGATCTTTGCAGCTGCATGGACTCCTCACGTCTCCCCCTGAGCTGGGCTGTCCTTTTCTTTTATACTAATTACTACGTATTTCTTATTTACTATTTCTCACCAATGTCTATCACTATTATAAAAAGGTCATCTCTACTCTGACCCAGTCCTCACTAACTACTTTGTGCCAAGGTCACTGCAGAAATGGAGTGAGGGAAGGAGAATGAAGAAGAAGGAGACAACGCCCCAAATTCTCCATCTTGTCCCATTCACTTCAATGCTAGGAATCTAAAATCACTGGTTTTTCACCCTGTGATAAGCTAAACTACTATTTTTTCACACTCCTGTGGCCTGTAAACCCTCTCTCAGTGTAGGAAGTTTTTCCCATGGGCTGAGATCAAAGCCAGTGTCTCTCTGGGCTCTGGGCTGGGGTCCCAGACCCCCCTGCCCAGGTCCCTGACCCTCCAGGGCAGCCAAAGGAATGCCCTGGACTCCAGCACAGAGTGACGCTCTAGGTCAGTGCCTGTGCGCTCTGTGCCATCGTGTCATCAGCCTCTTGTGTCCCCACAGCTCTTTGTGCCAGGGTAAACCTTCTGATGTCACTTGTGTGTCATTTGTCACCTCAGAGCGCCAACCTGCGGCTCCCCAGCCCCTTCCCTGCCGCTTCACCGCTGTTATTCACGTTGTTGTTGAAGAGCCAGCAGTCCAAAGCAGAGAGAAAAACCATCCACAGCCCTTGGTTCAATGTTAGTCAGCAAAATAAACGTAAAAAATTCTATTTTTGTGGGGTGGAACGACACTGGGAATGCTGATAGCCTCGGTATAAGCTGCTGTTTTTAACAGTGAGCAGAAATAAAACTTCAGCCATGGAATGATTAAATGTTTTTGCTTTATCTTTTTCCCTCCTCCGTTTTCCATAGATAGGGGGGTTCCATGGGTGGATTAACTTCAGCTCAGGTCACAGTGCAGAGGTGTTCATTCCATAAGTCCTGCTCTAATTGGCAGCCCAACACATGAAATATTTCCTCCAAAAAAGGGACACAAGACTTTATGAGCTTCAGTAAATCTCACTCATATCCTCAAGAACTGCCAGACAGCATTGCACAGCCTTTTAAAATGCTAATTATTGGCATAAATGTGTGCATTCTGTGCGAAATTTGCAAATTAAAGCATCATTTTAGATTGAAGGATTTTTTTTTTTCTTTTTCTTTCCCCCCTTTTTTTTTCCTTTTTTCTTTTTGGTTTTTTTTTTTTTTTTTTTTAAACAAATAACGACTTAAAACCTATCAGTGAGGAACATCCCATATGTTCCAGGGAGAGATTTCAGAAGGAATGTCTGCCAAGCTCTCACAGGCCGTACTGGCGCTTTCTGTCAGCACCTTCAGCCATGATATTTGTGTGGTGTTTGGTGTTTGGGGGTGGTTTTTTTAACACTCTTTTCCAGTAGCGACACGGTGGTGCTTTTTGATAAAGAACATAAACAAGGAAAAGTGGTTTTTTTTTCACCGTTCACACTTTGAAATCGCAGCTGAGAAGATGTCAGTGGGTTTTGTTGGGTTTTTTTTTTTTTTGCCTTTTAAATGGACATTTTTTAGCAGGAAACCTGTAGCTGGAGGCCAGCAGAGCTCATCTGCCACGCTTGTGCCCTCAGGTTGCCACCTTGAGGAGAAGCTGGTGGAGCTGGCACGATGCTGCTGCATCCCTGGGCAGATCCTGCTGCTTACAGAGGTGAAAACAGAGCCCTCGTCCAGCGAAATTCCGAATGATCCCCGCTAATTTCGCTAAGGACCGGAGCTCAGCCTCCTCGTTCGGGTGGCTGGGGGCTGTGGTTGCAGGGTGCCCTGTGAGTGGGTGAATGGCAAAGATGCATCTTCCTGGATGCTCGGATGAGCGGGCCTGTGGTGGATGTGGCATCATTTTGTTTCTTCCCTGTGTAGTTAAACACATTTATTATCTAAATGCAGCACGGCAGCTGGTGCAACAAGCTGCTCCTGTCAGCTCTGATACTCACTGGGAGCTCGTCTGGGAAGAGGCAGTCCCTCCTCCAGGCTGGAACATGAGCAGGATAACGTGCTCTGAGCTGTGCTGGTACCACAGGGATGGTTCTTTAAGGGACAAGGCTTTGGAGTCTGTATTTCTGCCCAATTTAAACCGAGGTATTAAGGCAGGATGTGCTTAATTGGAGGGGGTTTTATTTGCCATCAGGTGCAGAATCCTGGAATTCCTGGGTTTGTGAGAAGGCAGAGTGCTAGCTTTAAAATAAATCTCTTTGGGGTGTCTTTTTTACTGTCCTCACTCACATATTGTTATTTGGGATGTATTTCTCTCATGGAAGTTCCTCTCTGGCTTTGTTGACTGTGAGGGTGAATGGGAAGGAGAGATGTTGTTACACGTACAGAGTACAGTTTAGAATCACAGGATGGTTTGGGTTGGAAGGGAGCTTAAAACTCATCTCATTCCTTGGGCAGGAACAACTTCCACTGTCCCAGGGTGCTCCAAGCCCTGTCCAGCCTGGCCTTGGACGCTGCCAGGGGTCCAGGGGCAGCCACAGCTTCTCTGGGCACCCTGTGCCAGGGCCTGCCCACCCTCCCAGGGAGCAATTCCTGATTCCCAATCTCCCATCCATCCCTGCCCTCTGGCAGTGGGAGCCATTCCCTGTGTGCTGTCCCTCCATCCCTTGTCCCCAGTCCCTCTCCAGCTCTCCTGAAGATTCCCTTTATGACATTTATGTCACCCCAGAGCCTTCCCTTCTCCAGGCTGAGCAATCCCAGCTCTCCCAGCCTTTCCTCAGAGGAGAGGTTCTCCTTCCTTTGGTCATCTTGGTGGCCTCCTCTGGACATCTAGGAATGTTACTCTCCACGTTCCCAGCCTCCTTTTCCAAGCTCCTGTTGTTTCACCTGGCCCAGGTGAAGGTCAGACCTTTCACCCGCCTTAGGCAGGGTTCAGACCTTTAGGCTGGACTAAATTTCGTCAGCTCCTGAGCTTGGGGGATGAGTGAAGGGACTCTCCGGTGCTTTCCCATGACAGCTGCAGTGTTGTGTCACTTCTGGGCTGCTCTCAGCCTGAAGCTGGGCTCTGCCTCTGGCTGAATCTCCTGTTTGGATTCCAAAATCACGTTTGTCTGTGCTGCTGTTCATAGCACAGCAATTGCTGCCTGCACCAGCATCTTGTCCTAATCACCAATTACATTTTTATTGCAAGTCCCATTAGAAAGCATTTTAATTGTGGATTATCATTAGGATAATTACTTTGGGATAGCTATTTTGGTACATTTCCATTGATGTGCAAGCCCGGGCAGAGCCTCTCAGAAGCCTTTCACTGCATTAATGTGTGCTGCTGGAAATCTCAAATGAAGATTTTTCCTGTAAAACCTTTCCTATAAATTTAGCTCTTCAGGTATTTGGTAGCTTTACGTTCCATTTAAATGCTTGGAAATGCCTTAAATACATTTTAGATGCTTGTTTTTCGTCCTTTGGTGCAGGTATTAATCCCGAATTAAGCACCCAGATGGTTAATATTGGCTTACAGGTTTCGACTTGAGCTTGTCTTGCAAGAGGAGTTCAGGCCAAGAGGTAAAAGGTGATGGTTAGGGCACGAAATGCTTTTGGACCAGCTTGTTTTGTGAGTATTTATTACCTAACACATGGCAGCGTGTTGCACTGGAGCTGTAGCAGCCTGTTCAGGGTTTGGGTGTATCCCCAGGGCCGTTCCCGTTCCCTCCATCCCTTGTTTCTGCCCTTTCCCTGCCTTCGCCATCTCAGCTGTGAGCTGGGTCACTCCAGCTGGTCTGAAAATGTGGGATTCCAGCAGGAAGATGGGAGTGAGCGGTGTGGATTTGGGAGAGGGAGTGCCTGCAGTGCTCTGTGCCAGCCCTTTGGGAAGAGAGCCTGGAGCACCTGGATGTCCCAGGATTGTCCCAGGATCCTGTGATGGACCAACAAAACGGCCTCAGCCCCTCTGATGGTGCAAAATCCCGTTATTCTTCAAAAGGATCGAGTGTGGATCCCAGTCATGCTTCCTTTGTTTGCATCCCAGGGTTTCCATCTCCCCTCTGAAGCAGGGTGTGTGTGTGAGTGTGTCTCACGGAGCAGCAATTTTCACAGCAGTTTTCACAGCAGTTTTCTGAGAGCAGCAGAGGCAGCGCGCGACCCGCGTCTTGCGGTTGCTCTCCGGAATCCGCCCGTGGCGAGGCTGGAGTTGGCATTTCCGCAGCTCAAGCTTTGGGAAGCTGCCACCCTGCCCATTTCCTCATCTCTCAGCACATCTCCCTCGTTCTTACTCGTGGCCGCTGCCCTCACTTCAGCTCAGCAAACTGAGCCCAAGCCAGCCCTAAATTTCCTCAATCAAGTGCTGTTATTTCCTCCGACTGAGGGAACTCCAGGGGAGTGAGTGAGAGCGGTTGGAGAGTGATTTAGGACATCATTCACCATCTCCGTGACCAAAATCCAGGAATGGATCCACAGGGCTTTGCAGGGAGTGGCGAGAGTTGAGGTTTTATTCAGGGAACATCCCATTGCCCTGTCTCTCAGAATCAGGGTGATGGGACGAGGGGTTATGACTTCGAGCTGGCACAAAGGGCAGGTTTAGGTGAAATAGTAGGAATGAATTCCTCAGTGTGGGGATGGTGAGGCCCTGGAGCTGAAGAGGAGGTTGTCCAAGTGGCTGCCCCATCCCTGGAGTGTCCAAAACCAGGGTTTGAAGCAACCTGGGAATGTCCCTGTCCATGGCAGGGTGTGGAACTGGATGAGTTTAAAGGTCCCTTCCAACCCAAACCATCCTGCGAGTCAGTGATTTTATGAAATCAAGAGTTCACATTAAGTAGTTGGCTCCTTTAAGGCTTTAATTCAAGACCTTTCCCTATTTCTCTCTCATGGATCATCTGACAGAAGAGAGTCTGCAAAGATAACTTGGAATTAAAATGAGTGGTTGCTTCCAGCTTTCAGGCATTTTGCTCTGTTAACATCAGCACCGTTCTGCAAAATTTGGGAAGCAGCTGAAGCTAATCCATCTTTTTGATCTGAGTTTGCAACTGCCCCTTTTTTAATGGAGTACTTGTAAATCCTACACAAAACCAGCAGCGTGAGATTAAAAAAAAAAAAAAAAAAAAACCAACCCACAGTAATAATTCTAAATGTGTTAACATATCTCTGGAATCGGCTCACTTAAGGAAGGATGTATATCTGTGAGAATATGGGTTTGTTATTTATTCTTTTAATCAGGGAAAGGCAGCCAGGCACATTTTGTTCATGGTGAAATGAATAAAATTCAGGCCGTTACTTCTTGCATGGAAAACAGCAATATGTCAGAATTCTTTCTAAGGTGTGCATGAGTGGGGGTTGGTTTTTTTTCCCTTAGAAAAACCATAAATTAGAGTTGTTTCTTTGTGTTTCAATGCATGGCTTCAAGTAATTGTTGCTCTGGGGTCAGTATTTCAGCGTGCATTTCTATCAGGTGAATTCTCTGCCTGTTTAGATGAGGATTTATGGCTTCAGTTGGTGTTAATTTAACAAGTGAACAGAGGGATTTGCCACCTAATAAAACTTAAAGAAGAAATCTATTTTTAAGAGCCAGAAGAGGGGGAAAAAACCAATAATAACCCCATCTTCGCAGCAGAACAGATAAGCAGGTGTGTGAGCTGGGGGTTTGCATGTGGCTGTAGCTGCACTGCCTGGAAATTGCACCCAATTTTCTGCAGGGTTTGTGCTGATCAGAATCCGTGGGGGATGTGGATGGGGCTGGGTTGCACTGGGAATTTCGATGATTCCCGTGAGCAGGAGATGGATGTGCCGTTGCTGCTGGGAGAGGATGAGAGGATGAGTGCAGCTCTGACACCCGTGAGGTGGCAGGGGACAAAAATGGGTTAGAGCTGAGCTTTGGTGCACTTGTGCCAGGATGAGTTTTAAAGTCCCTAAGGAAGAAACGTGCAGAGCTGGGGTTTGGCTTTCTCTCGGATCTGAGTGATTCTGTTTGTTCTGGATCATTCCAGCAGCAGAGAAAAGGCTCCAGGAAGAGCTCAGAGTCCCTAAAGGGGCTCCAGGAGAGCTGGAGAGGGACTGGGGACAAGGGATGGAGGGACAGCACACAGGGAATGGCTTCCAGAGGGCAGGGATGGATGGGAGATTGGGAATTGAGAATTCCTGGCTGGGCTGGAATTCCCAGAGCAGCTGTGGCTGCCCCTGGATCCCTGGAAGTGTCCCAGGCCGGGCAGGACATTGGAGCGCCCTGGGATGGTGGAAGGTGTCGCTGCCCATGGCAGGGGGTTGGAACTGGGTGATTTTTTAAAAGTCCCTTCCAAATCCAACCCTTTTGTGATGTCACACGTTCAGGACCATTGTGCTGGAGGCAGGACCACGGCTGGACAACCTCAGTTTCCCTGGGGTGAAGCCACATCTGAGTAAAATCCAGCTTTACATTTCCAAAGTTCTGGATGAGGACACGAAGCCAGCACAGTTTTTAGGAGGGGAGAGCTGAAGCTTTTCCACAGAATTGCAAGGCCACGTTATTTTCTCCAAACTCCTGTCTCTTGCTCTGACTTTTATTTAAAAAAAACTTCCCTGAGACAGTTTTTGAACAGCTTTAATAAGAACCTTTCAAGCAGCAGAAAGCTCTGCAGTTGTTGTGTTTAAAGATGGAAAGGTTTAGGGATGTGTAATAGCTGTTCCTCCACAATATTTCCAGCTGCTTCTGGTGTATAAATGATGTGGGTGTTTTTTCCTGCTCTAATAGGACCAGGTTATTTCCCATTTCCTTCACTTCTCGTAGTTGTTGCTGTGTAAAATTCTGTGCTTTGTTCATGCAGCATTTCTGGGCTTTTTTTTCTAAGCTGAGCAGCTTTAATCTGCTGCCTGGCTAATTTCCTCCTAAAATTTAACTGTTTCTCAAGTTCGTCTTTGCTGGTGTCAAGCTTTTAACCCCAGCCTGCAGCTGCAGTGGGATGGGGAGGAGAGCTGGGAAAAGGGGTTGAGATGAGAACCATTTAATAAATTAAAAAAATATATAGTAATGATGATGATGATGGAAAAATCCAAAAATAAGTCTGAGTCCCCTCTCCTGGCCGTGTTCCCCCCCCCGGCTCCTTGTGCAGCTCCTCGTTGGCAGAGCATGGGACACTGAGAAAGTCCCTGATTCAGGGTCAGCACAACCGAAACGACCAAAATATCCAAATTATTCTCATCCTAAATCCGAACCGTGCCGTGCCAGCTCCCTGGGAAGGAAATGAACTTCACCCCAGGCAAAACCACCTCCTTCGTGCAGGGAAAGTGAAGCTGACTTGGCAGTGCCAAGGAGTTGTGGGCGCTTCCAAAGACCTCCTTTGTTTCGCTCACTCGGGAGTGTTCATTTATTCGTTGGAATTTCATCTCCTTTAGAATCCAGAGTTTTCCCTGCTGATCTTGGAGTCTCCCACGTCCTGTTGTGTGTGGGGGGGTGGCAGGGAGGGTTTTGTGCTTGGGCAAGGATGGGTCAGCTCAGGCCTTAAATCAGCCCTGATTTCAGCACATCCTCTTGCTGATTTATTCTTTTTCCCCCCTTGGCATGGGAAGGATATTTTGCTTTATTGAAAAGTTTGCCATCTCCTTGGGCAAGAATCCAGGAGATTAGGAGTGCAATCACACCGGGCTTTAAAAATAGAGATGCTGAGCAGTTGCATTTCTTGGCTGTTTGCACAGGCCTGCAGTATCTGCTTTGGAAAAAAAGGATGTAAAGGATGCTACTTCCCTTTCCCTATTTTTTTTTCTCCCTTTTCCCCCTTTTTCCTTTTCCTGCTTTTTTTCCTTTTCCCCTTTTCTCCTTTCCCTGCTTTTTTCCCCTTCCCCCTTTTTTCCTTCTCCCCTTTTCTTGCCCCTTTTTTCCTCACCTTTCCCTTTTTCCCTTCTCCTTTCCTCCCCTTTTATATCCTTTCCTTGCTTTTTTCCTTTTCCCCTTTTTTCCTTTCCCTGCTTTTTTTTCCCTTCCCCCATTTTTCCCTTTCCCTTTTTTCTCCCCCCTTTTTTTTACTTTCTCTTTTTTCCTTTCACCCCCTTTTTTCCTTTTCTCTCCTTTTTCCCTTCCCCTTTTTATTCCTTTCTCCTTTTTTTTTTTCCCCCCTTTCCCCAACTTTTCTTTCCCCCATTTCATTTCCCTTCCCCCTTTTTTTTTCCTCCCCATTCCTCCTTTTTTTCCTTTTCTTTCAGCAGAAAATAAGTGTCAGTGATGGAAAAGCATTTTCACTGCCTCTCTCAAAAACGTGGTACGTGAATAATCTGCTTTTTTAGTAGCATAATGAACTTTTTCCTGGAGGGAGGAAGAAAAAAAAAAAAAAAATGAAACATGAGAGAGAGGAAGAGATAATTGTAGAAAATGTTTTAGGTTTTTTTGGTTTTTTTTTTCCTAAATACCTCTTCCTACCCCATCCTTAAGTGATTTATCCTGAGCTGTCTCATTTCTCCTGAAGAGCAGAGGAGCATTAATACATCCAAGGAAAGTGCCTCAGCTCAGGGATTAAACTCACTAAAAAGCATTTGTGCAGGTGGAAGATTAATGTCGTCGTGCCTTGGGTTGTAGAATTAACTCAAAGGGGGTTGCTTTGAAAATAGGGGGGGAAAAAACGCATTGAAAGACTGAAATAAATAAAAAAAACTTGATGCTTGGAACTGGGAACCAAGTGCTGGAAACCCAGCACTGGGGTTGGGCTTGGTTTTTTGTGCTCATCTTCAAAAATGGGAATGCAGTTGGGGCCAGGATTCAGGTGAAGGAAAGAAAGGAAAATAAAACACTTCCTCGCTTTGGGTGCTGAGTGCCATTGGTAGAATGCCTGGATATTTAATATTTTGTCTGATTTCACGCTGGTTTTTCTTTTTTTAGTGATGGGCTTTCCACACAACACAAATAAAGTCCCGTTTTTAAAAGAATGTGACGTATCATTATTCCCATTTTCCCCCAAGTCTCAGAGAGGGTCAGAGATGCTTTGGGGTTGAGGCATTTCAACTTTTTCTCATCCCTTGAGAGAGGTGCAGCAGTGTTCATGTTCAGATATGCTGTTAAAATGAAAAGTCTTTTAAAAGCCTCTCCATCTGCTCCTGCAAGTTAAAACACTCGTAAACTGATCCTGTTTCTCACTCTTGGAGCTCTCAAGCCTTCCAATTCAGTATGTGAAATTAAAATAAAATTCTGCTCTTTCAAAAGCCATATTTTTAAGGGTTTTCTTTGTGCTTAAAGGCACTGATTTGTGTTCCTTCTATGCTGATCAAGTGGTTGATTCCAGTGGATTCTGGATTTCAAAGCAGAGGTGAAATTCTTAATTTTCCCGTTTCTGATTTTCTAATTGTTTTCTCATTTTCTAATCCTTACCTTTGACATTCAGCCCCCAAGCCACCAGAATTAACAGATGCCTTTGAATTGAGTTTAGGTGGATTATGTTAAGCCCGTACTGTGATACATTCAGACTCCTTTGAGCATTCCACGCACAGAATTCGTTCATTATTTGAGGGTTTCAGTGTTTCATAATAAAAGCTTGAAATTGAGGGAATTACATGTTTTAGTAGGGATGGAAAAGCAGTAATTCAGGAAACGTGTAGTCTTTACAGGAAAACGTTGATTTCTCTTTTGTAGGATGCGAGACACCGTGAGGAAAGTGGAAGAGAAGTATTTTTCCAACCTTGCGACACACGTGGAATTCCTTCCGGTGGAGTGGAGATCAAAGCTGACCCTCGATGGAGGTACAGGACTCGGTTCTTTGGCTGCTCCAGCAGCTGCAGGCTGCAGAATTCTCCCCAGAACTTCCATCTGCGCACTCTGCTTGTGCCAGGCTCGGATTTTTGTTTGTACAACTTGGAACATTTCCATCCCTGGCAGTGTCCAAGGTTGGATGAAGCTCGGAGCAGCCTGGGATGGTGGAAGGGCAGAGGGGTGGAACTGAATGATCTTTAGGTTCCCTTCCAACCCAAACCGTTCCATGATTCTATTTTACCATTCTCCTGGGTGTAATTTAAGTCTCCTTTTGGTTTTTTGGTTTTTTTTTTTTCCCCAGACACTGTGGACTCCATAACCCCGGATAAAGTGCGGGGTTTACGGGATATGCTCAACAGCAGCGCCATGGACATCATGTACTACACCAGCCCCCTTTACAGGGACGAGGTCAGTGTGGAAAACGTGCTTTTATGTTCATTTCACTAGAGCAGGGCACAGAGAAGGAAAAAAAAATCTGGATTTGGGAATGCCAGGGAAGTTCCCTTCTAAGGAAAACCTGAGTAAAGGGTATTAACGCTTTGTAGGTCACGATGACCCACAGCAGTCAGAGTTTTAAGAGTGAGAGGAGAGGAAAGACAGCAAAAAGTACAACCCATGTCATTTATTTGGAGCAGATATATCTAAAATGGTTCTGCATCAACAGCTGGGAAACAGGAAGGGGTTTAATGTGGCTCTTCTTGATTTCTGCATATTTAGGGCAATGGGAGGCCGTAGAGCTGAGGTTGTTTTTTACCTCTGACAAGGTCCATGGATATTTGTCACTTCATTTTTGCCGTTCCTGAAGACAGATGGGATGGCAGCACGAGCAAACGTGCCCGAGCCGGTGTGAATGCATTTGTGTGCACTTGCCTTGCAGGAAATCAAAATGATCCCCAGTTCCTCGGTTTATTAGGGGCCTGTTTATATCCTGGATGCTCCCATCCTACCCTGACCCATCTGTGTAGCTGAGTGACCCCATTCATCAGAGGAGAAAAAAGCCAGGGACACGATCCTAAATTACAGTGGCCCATAAATGATGATAATATCCATCATTTAATGAATAAATGATTGTAACCTGAATAAAAACGTGGACAGTGCTTCACCCCAGTAGCATCCCTTGTGTATCACACTGGGGCTGGTTTAGGATTAATTTCTGTAGGAATTGGAGCTTTTCTCTGTGTTGGCTGTGTCCTGTATGGAGTAGTGTTAACCCTTTTGCAGCCATGGTTAGACTGGGGCACGGTGAGGCTTTTGAGTCTTACCCTGGGTGTTTGATGCCAGCTTTCGGTCGAGTTAGACTGGCAACACCATTTTCAGACTGAAATCTGTGCCTCTCTTCCTGCTCAGTAAGGCAGAATTCATCAATCAGGGCTCTCCACTGTCTCTCAGGTTTTCCCTGTCTGTTGTGCACCTGAAGCCATCCAATGAACTCCCGTGGCAAGCGATGGAAATTTCTCTGGCAGCTTGCAAACAGATATTTTTAAACCGCTTCAGAGGCTTGGCATGCCTGTGGAACATCTTACGGGAAATGGGTTAGCGAGTAAAGTTCAGGTGTGCTGGCCAGCAGCGCGTGAAAATTTAATTCATTGCTCGCTAGAAGTGCAGTTTTACAGGTTTCTCACCGTGCCCTGGGTGTGAGGACTGGCACAGAAGGAGCGTGCTTAGATCTGATCACCAAATACTACATTGGTTTCTTTCATCAGATCGAATTAATTCCCTTGAAATGTTTGCAGCAATGCACACAAGTCTTCCTTATCCCGTTTTATTTCCTTGTGACCTAACTTTGCAGAGTTTTAATTTCAGGTGGAGCATTCTTTCTGGGTGGTTTTCCCACCTTCGGTGTGTTTTTCTCCTTGCAGCTCAGGAATGAGCCTTGTCTTTGAGGATTCACATGGCCACACATTGCTCAGAATTAATGCCCCTGCTCAGTTCTTTGTGTACTCCGGGCATTTCCACCCAGAAATCCTCAAAGGATCTCAAAAGGAGCTTATTAAACTCCCCTTTTCCCCTGGGAAATAAATTGAGGGATGTGGTGAGCTCAGCCTGGAGAGGGCTGAAGCTGGCATTCAGCTGATGGCTCTCAGCTGCCACAGAATCCCAGAATGGTTTGGGTGGGAAGGGATCTCAAAATCCGTCCAATTCCACCCCTGCCATGGCAGGGACACCTTCCACCATCCCAGGCTGCTCCAAGCCCGGTCCAAGCTGGCCTTGGACACTTCCAGGGATCCAGAGACAGCCACAGCTTCTCTGGGAATTCCATCCCAGCCAGGAATTCCCAATTCCCAATCTCCCATCCATCGCTGCCCTCTGGCACTGGAAGCCATTCCCTGTGTCCTGTCCTTCCATCCCTTGTCCCCAGTCCCTCTCCAGCTCTCCTGGAGCCCCTTTAGGGACTCTGAGCTCTCCCTGGAGCCTTCTCCTCTCCAGGGGAACATTCCCAGCTCTCCCAGCCTGGCTCCAGAGGAGCTCCAGCCCTTGGAGCAGCTCCATATCCTCCTCTGGACTCTCTCCAGCAGCTTCTTCTGCTGCTGGGGACCCCAGGGCTGGCAGAGCATTCCAGCTGGGCTCTGCTGTGCCCAGGGCAGAGAATCCTTCCCCTCCCTGCAGTGCCAGGGCTTTTTGGGCTGCGAGCACCCAGGGCACAATGCTTGGATGGGAATTTGCCTTCCCCTTTCAAGGGTTTTCCCCACACAGAAATATCACAGCTGCTTCTTTCAAGCTCCTGGCCACTCTTCAGGGAGCTCCTTAAGGGGTTTGCAGGTGGCAGCTCCTCTCTCCAGCCTGGTCCTGTCGGTGTCGCAGGAGAGCCCAGAGCTGTCCCAGGGGCACTGGATTGCTCACCTGAGCCCTCCCAGAGCGTGGGGGGTGACCCCCTCTCTGATTTCAGCTCTTGTTTCTTCTCCAGTGTGGCAGGAGAATATCCAAAAGGTGCCTCTGACTTGTGGCATGTGATGTGACACCAGGCAGGCATTAATAATTCAGCACAGTCTGGTCTCAGACTGCAGCCAGCAGCTTCAGCTGGGGTGTTTTTGTGGGAGAGGACAGTGCTGCATCCTCCTCGGTACCAAATCCCTCTTTAAACATTACCCAGATGTAAAGAAAAAGCAATAAATTGGTACTCTGATGCACCCAGGCCTCTTTCTAAATGAACATTTCACATTCTGCCCCTGACCTTGCTGGTCCATCTGTGGTAACGTAATCTCGGGGTTTAGTGTCCTTTGTGTCACATCTGTGTCACTGTAGCTTCATATTTCTATAATAATAAATGCTTGCAACACGGATATGAAAGGCTAATTGTTGCATGGTAAATCCAGAGTTGTCACCTTCCTCAGACTGTCAAGTGCCTTTTTTTTTTTTTTTTCTTTTTTTTTCACTCATCTTCCCTGTACTTACTTGCAGGCTAATTGTAATGCTGTAAACTATTGATACATGTCTTGGCAGAAAACGCCTTTAGTGCGGGATAAATATCATTTACATCCGTCATCCCAGGATTTCTGAGGGTTTAGTGCAAATATTGCGCTATAAAAGTGGAGAAACTTCAGTGTCCGCCTTAGGATCATGGAATAGTTTATGTTGGAAGGGCCACTGAGGATAATCTCATTCCAATCCCTGCCATGGGCAGGGACATCTTCCACTAGAACACGTTGCTCAGTGTCCTGACCTTGGAATGGCTTCGTGGGTTTGCTCTTGTACACATATTTAAAAGGAGAATTAATGACTAACCTCTTGAAATTTGGGGCAAGTATTAACTTTTCCCAGAGCTTTCATCCCTCTTGGGTTGTTTTGCAACGGAAATCCCATTCTCTTGTGCTCTCCTTTCAGCTGCTCCAGGTGTGTTTGAAAACAAGATGGGAAGCAGGATATTTTAAGCTGAGCCTATTTCAGGGCTGGTTTTGCATATCCTGTTGCACCTAATAGTGAAGGAGCTGCCTGGCAGCGCTTCCGTGGCCGGTTTAATTAGTTTGATTGCCCTTGAACGTGTTCTCAGCTTTATAAAGCGATTGCTTACTGGCTGTGCCTGAACCTGAACTTCACCTGGAGCACAGAAATGGGTCAGAGCTTTTCAACAGCAAGAGGGGTCCTGGGAGAGAGACTCAGGCAGATCCCCGGATCCTTTTTCTGTCTCATCCCTAAGAGACAGAGCCCTCCCCGCCCGTTCCCGCAGCCAGGGCTCCTTCTGGCCTCTCATCTGTTGTTGTGACACCCCTCTGGCACCCATCGGCGATTCCATCAGGGAACGGGACAACTGTCGTCTCCTTGGGGGTCAGCAGCCTCACCAGCTCTGCTGGCACCTCCTCCTGGGCCACGTGGAGCGAAAACTCCTCATCCTCACTCTCCCAATCCCTCCCAATCCACCTGTCCTGGTTTGGGACAGATTTGGGAGAAAACCCCTGAATGGGATCCCTCTAAGGAAGCAAACCCAAGTGGCCCCTCCCTCCAACTGGTCCGGTAAAAAAAACCTCTTTGGAGAAAAGTGGAAAAAACTATTTTACTAAACAAATGAAGTGCATACAAGTATAAAGAATGAATGATATGAAACAATAAAACCTCTCGTTCTGGGGTGAGATGGCAAACTGAGAAAGTCCTTGCCGTGGGTGTAGCTCGGCTCTCTCTCAGTGCCTCTCCTCAGTCCCAGTCCCTCCGGCGCTGCTGGAAAATGCCGAGGTCCAGGCCCCGGTGGGCCGCAGGTGCAGCCCCCAGTGCTCCCCTGGGTTTTTTCAGTCCAGAGCAGGTTTAAACAGTCCCAAGAAAAAGGAAAAAAAAACAGTCCAGGGAACTTCTCTGCCCTAGCTAGCTGAAACTATCTAAAAGCAAAAAGATCTCTGTCCTGCAGTCTCCCCAAGCCCCGTCCAGAGAGGAATATTTCGGAGTCAGGCAGTTTTCTCAAAACAAACTCCACGCTTCTCCTTGCTCTTAGAACCAGTCCTAAAGGCACAGGACTCAATATACAGCACAAACAGAACAGAGGATTGGGGATACAGGCATCATAAAGTTACCCCAGGACACCAGCCTTGAGCTGCAGCTGCCCCCGTGGCTCCCAAGGACCCCCTTCCCCCTCCGCCTGGCTCGCTCTCCCTGCTGGCTGAATTTCAAAGGAGGTTGCTGCGCTTCCTCCCGAAGTTCTCTTGGCCTTTGGAAAGAGCTGCTTGAGGAACTCGGTGTCCCTCACATCTCCTTCTCCTTCCCTCCTTTCCCACAAAGCCTGCAGAAACACTCCTGCTCCTCAGGCTGGAGAGGGTGCAGAGGTCCTGTGTGCTGCGCTCCCTTTCCATAGGTACCCATCTGTTGTTTTATTTTTCATGTGGGATGATTGTCCAGCGGGAGAGGATCCTGTGGAGGCAGCACAGAGGAAGGAGCAGCACTCCCTAACTGTGTTGTTGCTGTGCTCGGGTGCCAGCAGGGGTTTACTGCTCCCTGTTCTCTTGGGAAAAAAAAACAAAACAAACTCATTTCCTGGATATTGAGAGGAAAATGTCATTTTTCTGCGCTGGTAATTTTGGTGTGCACTGAAAAGCCCCTTCAACCCCAGCAATCTGCCCATAAAATGGACCAGGGGGATGGAGTTCTGGATCTCCTTGGTGTGGGTCCAGGGGGTGTTTGGCCACACACACATCCCAGTTTCCTTCTGCTTTGCCAGGAACACGCTATCCATGCTTATTTATGCTGGTGTCTTCAAGGCTTCTGTTCCTCAGAGGAAGAGAAGATTGGGATGCTGGTGCTGGAATTTAGAGGTTGAACATCTGTTTGGGATGCTGGTGCTGGAATTTAGAGGTTGAACCTTTGTTTGGGATGCTGGTGCTGGAATTTAGAGATTGAACAGATGTTTGGGATGCTGGTGTTGGAATTTAGAGGTTGAACCTTTGTTTGGGGTGCTGGTGCAGGAATTTAGAGGTTGAACAGCTGCTTGGGGTGCTGGTGCAGGAATTTAGAGATTGAACCTTTGTTTGGGATGCTGGTGCAGGAATTTAGAGGTTGAACAGCTGTTTGGGGTGCTGGTGCTGGAATTTAGAGGTTGAACATCTGTTTGGGATGCTGGTGCTGGAATTTAGAGGTTGAACAGCTGTTTGGGATGCTGGTGCTGGAATTTAGAGGTTGAACAGCTGTTTGGGATGCTGGTGTTGGAATTTAGAGGTTGAACAGCTGTTTGGGATGCTGGTGCTGGAATTTAGAGGTTGAACCTTTGTTTGGGGTGCTGGTGCAGGAATTTAGAGGTTGAACAGCTGTTTGGGGTGCTGGTGCGGGAATTTAGAGGTTGAACAGCTGTTTGGGGTGCTGGTGCAGGAATTTAGAGGTTGAACAGCTGCTTGGGGTGCTGGTGCAGGAATTTAGAGGTTGAACAGCTGCTTGGGGTGCTGGTGTTGGAACTTAGAGGTTGAACAGCTGTTTGGGATGCTGGTGCAGGAATTTAGAGGTTGAACAGCTGTTTGGGATGCTGGTGGTGGGATTTAGAGGTTGAACAGCTGCTTGGGGTGCTGGTGTTGGAATTTAGAGGTTGAACAGCTGTTTGGGGTGCTGGTGCAGGAATTTAGAGAGTGAACAGATGTTTGGGTTGTTTGTGTTGGAATTTAGAGGTTGAACCCTTGTTTGGGATGCTGGTGTTGGAATTTAGAGGTTGAACAGCTATTTGGGGTGCTGGTGCTGGAATTTAGAGGTTGAACCCTTGTTTGGGATGCTGGTGTTGGAATTTAGAGGTTGATCAGCTGTTTGGGATGCTGGTGTTGGAATTTAGAGGTTGAACCCTTGTTCGGGTTGCTGGTGCTGGAATTTAGAGATTGAACAGATGTTTGGGTTGTTTGTGTTGGAATTTAGAGGTTGAACCTTTGTTTGGGGTGCTGGTGCTGGAATTTAGAGGTTGAACAGCTGTTTGGGATGCTGGTGGTGGGATTTAGAGGTTGAACAGCTGTTTGGGATGCTGGTGTTGGAATTTAGAGATTGAACCCTTGTTCGGGTTGCTGGTGCAGGAATTTAGAGATTGAACAGATGTTTGGGTTGTTGGTGTTGGAATTTAGAGGTTGAACAGCTGTTTGGGATGCTGGTGGTGGAATTTAGAGGTTGAACAGCTGTTTGGGATGCTGGTGGTGGAATTTAGAGGTTGAACAGCTGTTTGGGATGCTGGTGGTGGAATTTAGAGGTTGAACAGCTGTTTGGGATGCTGGTGCAGGAATTTAGAGGTTGAACCCTTGTTTGGGATGTTTGTGTTGGAATTTAGAGGTTGAACAGCTGTTTGGGATGCTGGTGGTGGGATTTAGAGGTTGAACAGCTGTTTGGGGTGCTGGTGCTGGAATTTAGAGGTTGAACCCTTGTTTGGGATGTTTGTGTTGGAATTTAGAGGTTGAACAGCTGTTTGGGATGCTGGTGTTGGAATTTAGAGGTTGAACAGCTGTTTGGGATGCTGGTGCTGGAATTTAGAGGTTGAACCCTTGTTTGGGATGTTTGTGTTGGAATTTAGAGGTTGAACAGCTGTTTGGGATGCTGGTGGTGGAATTTAGAGGTTGAACAGCTGTTTGGGATGCTGGTGCAGGAATTTAGAGGTTGAACCCTTGTTTGGGATGTTTGTGTTGGAATTTAGAGGTTGAACAGCTGTTTGGGATGCTGGTGGTGGGATTTAGAGGTTGAACAGCTGTTTGGGGTGCTGGTGCTGGAATTTAGAGGTTGAACCCTTGTTTGGGATGTTTGTGTTGGAATTTAGAGGTTGAACAGCTGTTTGGGATGCTGGTGTTGGAATTTAGAGGTTGAACAGCTGTTTGGGATGCTGGTGCTGGAATTTAGAGGTTGAACCCTTGTTTGGGATGTTTGTGTTGGAATTTAGAGGTTGAACAGCTGTTTGGGATGCTGGTGTTGGAATTTAGAGGTTGAACAGCTGTTTGGGTTGTTGGTGTTGGATTTTAGAGGTTGAACAGCTGTTTGGGTTGTTTGTGTTGGAATTTAGAGGTTGAACAGCTGTTTGGGTTGTTGGTGTTGGAATTTAGAGGTTGAACAGCTGTTTGGGTTGTTGGTGTTGGAATTTAGAGGTTGAACAGCTGTTTGGGTTGGTGGTGGTGGGATTTAGAGGTTGAACAGCTGTTTGGGGTGCTGGAATTTGGAGGTCTGGATTTTTCCTGCCCGGCACAGGATGCTGCTAATGCTCTGCACAAAAGGGCAGCAGCTCTGGATGTCTCACTCCCCCCACAATTTCTTGTTGCCATCATGATCCATCAGCTCAGCTCAGGCTTGCCCGGTACTCAGGAGGTCCTAAAAGCTGATTCTGCTGCCTTTTTTATCAGTGTTCTTCAGCCTGAGGTGGCAGGGCTGCGTCACCTGACTCGGGCTCCCCGTTTTATCTTTACAAACCCCAGGCCTGTGCCTGGGGATTCCTGAGTGGATGGGGTCGGCTGTTATTTTTGGATTTCTTGGAAGCCACGTGCCAGGCAGGCACATAACTGGGAGAGCAAAGGGCATTTTTGGCCTCATCAAGCCCAGCCTCCTGCTCCATGGTCAGCACCCTGGTTTTTGGCTTCCCCCAGGGATTTCATGGCCCTCAAGCCAGCTCCCCATGAACGTGCAGGAAGACCATGCCTGGCTCTGCCTTTAATTTAATTTGGTTTCTGGAGGGCAGGGAGCTTTTAACCTCAGTTAGTCTGAATATCAGCTGCTGCCTTCTGAGGCAACGTGATCCTGCAGGCTCGAGTTTCCTGCAGGGAGGATTTACTGGCAAAACCTCAGCTGATAAAGAGAGAAAATCTCAGAATGGTTTGTGTTGGAAGGGATCTTAAATCCCATCTCGTTCCAAACCCCTGCCATGGCCAGGGACAACCTTCCACTGGCCCAAGCTGGCCTTGGACACTGCCACGGATCCAGGGGCAGCCACAGCTGCTCTGGGAATTCCATCCCAGCCCCTTCCCACCCTCCCAGCCAGGAATTCCTTCCCAATCTCCCATCTCTATTCCCCTCTATCAGCGGGAATCCTTTCACCCTTGTCCTGTCCCTCCAGGCCTTTTCTTGGAAATATTTCAGTGTCCTCAGGCCGATGCCAAACGAGCACCAAGGTAGGAGGGTCAGCTGGGAGGATGGGATTTGATGGAGCTTTTCTGGAAGGAACAGGAATTGTTCCCTCTGTTTGATCTGCTCAGAAGCAGGCAGGTGAAGGTGCTGCCTTCTCCTGCTCCCTCTGGAAGAGCTGAGGGTGATGGAGCAGAGCAGCTGACAGGGAAAAACATCAACTCCATCCACTGCTGCCTCATTTATTCTTCTGGGAGGTATTTGAGCTTGTTTAGGAGGTGGGAGAAGCCTTAGGAGGTGGTAAAATAAAAAGAGCTCCCATTGTCCCCAAAATGTGCTGGGAACTGGGAGGGAGGATGGAAGAAGGGAGCTGGAAAGAGAGAGAGGAGTTGCTGGTCATGCTGCATTCCACTATTCCCACCATTCCTGGGATTTTTTTTTTGAGGGGGTGATTCCTGCTCTCCTGTTTTCAGGCAGAACCAGCAGCTGCTGGGGTTTGAGGCTGGCAGGAGCAGCAGGGGAAGCAGTGGGAAAAGGGCTGATTTCAGCAGGGATTCCTTGGATGGAGGTGCAGGGAGAGCAGGAGAAGCTGTCAGGATGAGGCTCCCATTTCCTACAACCTGCAGACATGGAGCAGCCTCTTGGGTTTTGGGAGGCTGAGGAGGGAGTTTTTTATTTTGTCATTTGGGGTTTTGGTTTTATTTAATAGTAAGCCTTTAATTAAGACCCTTTAGAGGCAGTAGAAAGACAAGCTGTGCATCAAAAGGTCAACTCTTAAAAAATTTATTGTAGCGATGCCATTTAGGAGAGAAAATATGATAGGCAGTCGTATTTTCCACGTTTAAATCCAACAGCAAAAAAATTCACTGTTTTTAGGCAATATAAAGCCACTTAGTGTCCTTAGAAGATATTTTTTACGTGGATTTTTAGGACATATCAAGCTGTAACTACACAAGATTTGGAAGCAATTCCCTGGACTAAAACCCTGTTCAGACCAAACTTTTCTTTCACGAGCTGGAATATTCTATGCTTTTTAAGACTAAGAAAGCAAATCAGGATTAAATCATAGCTTGGCTTGGATTGGAAGGGAACTTAAACATCATCTAGTTCCATCCCCCAATAAACATTACCTTAACTTCATACACTGCTTAAACCGAGCAGGTTTTAAGCTGGGACTTTAAATGAATATTGTTTTCTTTTCGGTTCCTTTTGGTTTTCTCTCTCTCTTTTTTTTTTTTTATTTTTTCCTTTTCTCTGCACCACAAAGGTTCAGTTTCTAATCTTAGGCCTGGCACAGGGCTGTTGGCAGGACACCAACATGCAGAAGTGCTCGCTGCAGGTGGAGGGCTCCCGGTTCTTCTGGCAGAGCAGCAAACCAGACCATTCACGTGTGCCTGGAATTCTGGAGCCTGTCCCACAGCAGAACTTCCACTCCACGGTCACCTCAGGGATTTGGAGCTTAGGGATGATCTCCAGCAGAGGATTTGGTTGAATTCAGTGCTTGGGCTCTGCTCTGCAAAGTTGCAGATGTTCCCCTGGAAATCCATGAGCTGGTTCTCAGTAATGTCCACGTTTGTGCCTGACTTCCCAGTAGCAGCAAGCTTTTAAGGAGGAGGATTGAAAACAGGGCTGGACTCAGTGTCCAACCAGGATTTTCCAAGAATATTCTGTTTTCTGCCCTCCGATTGCAAGGTCAGATCTTCATAATGGAAATGCCACGGTGCCAGAAGATTATTTACCAGTTCCTGGCAGGAATCCCCAGACAGTTTGATTTCAGCTGATCTTTGCTATTTTGTTCTGGCTTTTAATCAAAACCTTTTTAAATGGAGAAAGTACCAGCCAGCCACAGCTCATCCTGATTGACGTTTTCAGCTCCAGCCCTCGCTGAAGCCCCTGCCTGTTCGCTCATGTGTGAAAGTTTGTGCCCACAGTCTGTGCAGGAGAAGAGGCAGCACCACAGTTAAAAAAACCCTTGAAAATTGGGTGTTCTGATGCTCCTGTCTCCAAGCTGCTGCAGGGCTCCCATCATCATTTCACGGTGCTCCAGGCAGCGGGTTTGTTGTGTGGGTTCTCCCTCAGTAAAATGTGTATCAAACACTGGCGCTTCTGCTGCCATTCATATTTATATTCAGTAACGACTCAGGCTCTTGAAAAACCGTGTTGAAATTATATGTTCCATAGCTTTAATTTCCCGTTGCTAACGAGGGAATGATTTGCGCTCCCTTGTTTGTCCTCCTCCCTGCCACAGCCTGGAAGCATTGCTCGGTTTCCATGCTGAGTTTGACAGGCAAAGCTGCTGGGTTTTCCTTTTTTTCTTTTTCTTTTCCTTTTCCTTTTTTTTTTTGTTTTTATTTTTTTGTATTGGCCAGCTCCCAAATCTCCTGGTTTCCAGTGCTTCTCTCTAAAGTACTTTCTGGGAAGCTGTACATTTTTATCCTCCAGTGTAGGGTTTGGAGCAGTAAAGCTTCTCAGAGACTCCATAAACATAGGGCAAACATTTATTTATTTATTGCTGTAGTACTACAGGATTAGTCTGTGATGTTTGAGAAGCATGTTGCACTCCTGCTTTTCCCCAAAACTTGGGTTTTTAAGCATTGTTTATATCAAATGTTCAGATTCTGGCTCCGTTTGCTTCTTTTTTGCCTTTTTTTTTCCTCCCGTGTCATGCTCTTACCTGAGATGAGACTTTTTTCATTTTTTAGCAGCATCATTTCATTCTGATTCCTTGGGAATAATTTCCAGCAGGGGCAGGTGTAGGAAGGGAAGGAGGACGGGAAGCTGCCTCTCCTTTCATCCAGGCAGTGGGGAGGAGAATGAAAGGCTCGATGAGTTCAAGCCTGCTTTTACTGAGACCCAAAAGCAATTCGGGGATGTTTTCCCAGAGCCCATCCAGGCTCTCCCTGCGGTGTGTGAGCCCATCCATTTTAGTGGATTTCTCTCTCCCCAGACCCCTGTTGCTCGCAGTGACAAGGGGAGAAGGGGCTGTGGTGTGGGGTGATGCCGAGGTTATGGCAGGGATGGGAGTTGATTCCAGGTCACGCCTGGCTCGGGCTCCTTCCACCCTCCTAAAATTAACAAAGGAGCTGAAGCCCTTCATACCAGAGCAGTGCTCAGTGCAGTGCTGCAGGAGATGGAAGAGAATCCAGCAAGAAGGGGAATACGAGAGCGTTGTGCCAGTGAAAACCAGGTGCCGCTCGCCTCAGAGGGTGCCGCTCAGTTGCCCTTTGTTGGAGGGTTTGTTTCAATCTGACGCCTTGGCATCAGTGCAGCTGTTTTGGGGTCACCACGGGTCCTGTGTGGTGGCAGCTGGTGGCTCTGGAGGGGAGGGATGAAGCTCTGGAGCCAGTGACCAGCCAGCTGCTGCTGGCCATGGGATTGAGCTCATCTTCCCAGCCTGATTTAACGGGAATGGGTCAGCGTGGGACGGGGACATTCCTGAGCATCAGCTGGAGCAATGAGATGTCGATGCTAAACCCTGTTTCCTCTCCCTGCTGCCCAGCTGGTGAAGGGGCTGCAGCAGGAGCTGAACCGGCTGTACTCCCTCTTCTGCTCCCGGAACCCGGAGTTCGAGGAGAAGGGAGGGAAGGTCTCCATCGTGTCCCACTCTCTGGGCTGCGTCATCACCTACGACATCATGACTGGCTGGAATCCAGTCAGGCTCTACGAGCAGCTGCTGCAGAAGGAGGAGGAGGAGCTGGAAGAGCGTTGGATGAGCTACGAGGAGCAGCGTCTGCTGGAGGAGCTCTACGTAACCAAACAGCGGTAATGCCCCCGCTCCCAGGGATCCCAGGAGATGACACAGCCCTCTGGGTGTTTCCTGAACCCTCCAGGGCCGAGATCTTGGGTGGCTGGTGGTGTTCTGGTGGTAAATGCTGAACGCAGCACCGGGCAGGCACAGGGAGCTCTGATTCCACACGGACTCATGGAACGGTTTGGGTGGGAAGGGATCTTCAGAATCATCCAGTTCCAGCCCCCAGCTGTGGGCAGGGACACCTTCCACCGTCCCAGGGTTGCTCCCAAGTCTCATCCAGCCTGGCCTTGGAGGCTTCCAGGGTTGGGGACATTGAGGTGCTGTGAGAGACCCGTTAGAGAATCTAAAATGAGCAGCTTCGGTCCGTGAGTGGGGCACGACAAATCGTGAATCACAGGCTCTTGGTTCCTTCCTGAATCCAGTCTGAGTGCTGGGGGAGCTTGGGAAGCTGTGGTGGGGAATCAGGGTGTGCCTCACTAGGGATGGGTGCAGGATGTCTCCTTCAGCTGCAGGGCTGGACTAAGTGCAGGATTTCTGAGCAGAGGGAAGCTTAGAAACCTGATGAAGTGTTGCGGTGCTGAGATGACCCTTCAGGCACGTCACAAACGTATAATCAGGGAGAAATGGCCCTTCTCACACTCCTTAGGCATCCCCTGAAGTGCTTCCACACAAATCCCAAGTATCATTTGACACTGGCGCTTCTGCAGAGAGAGAGTGGCTCTCCCTTCAGCGAGCAATTCAGTGGGAAAGGATGGAAAATAGACTGCTGACATGCTGTAACCTCTGGAGTTTACTGGGACTGGGAACAGTTTTACCCATCCATATCTGTGCTTTACATTGTAGCTGCTTTTTTAATCCAGGCCAAGTAGAAAAGCAGGTGAACAACCTTTTTTTAATGGTAGTTGGGAGGGTGGGACACCATTCTCCAGAAATTCCGCCTCCATACAGAACTCCATAATGCCCAGACTGTTTCCTGTGGCTTGGTTGTTATTTGGGGGGGGTTTAAAACAAAAATAAAGCAGGTGATCTGGCTCCAAAAACCACCAAAGGAAACAGGAGGTGAGCCAGCTGCTCCTGAGGAAGGAGGGTGGGCAGATGCTTGGGGTGGTGAACAGGGGAATTGTCATACCTTGACGGGTTCCTGCTGTGGCCAGAGAAGCAGGGTTTGACAGGCATTGATTCTTAACCAGCTGAGCTGCTCCAGGGAAATACTGACACCATCACTCTCTCTTCCCAGCAGACAAAAAAAACCCTCTTGGACCCCACAGGAATGCCTGTTTGGATCAGAGAGGTTAAAGCTGCATTTTTTAAATGGATCTCAGAAAGATCTCTATTTTCTAGGTTGAGAGAGATAGAAGAGAGGTTGCATGAGTTAAAGGCATCCATCATATCAAAACCACCTGTCTTAAAATTTAAGGTATGTATGTTTAAGAGGTTTCTACTGCATTTTTCTGCTTGCTGTAAAAAGGCACCTGTGGTATGAGTCGTTCTGCTTACTTTTATTTTTTCCCATGCTCCTAGACACGATTTTGGCAGAGTAATTTGGATGTTGGAAGTGTGTGTACGTACATGTAAAAACGTTGTGTTTGTATTGCAGTTTGTATTTTTGATTTGTATTGTTGCCATTTATTTATGATCCTTGTTGTTATTTGTAATTCTGTATTTGTAATACATTTTGGGCAACATGGTCTAGTGGGAGGTGTCCCAGCCCTTGGCGGGGGGTTGGAGTGAGCCGAGCTTTAATTTCCAGCCCAAACCATTCTGGGATTCTGTTATCTGTGTTTATATGAAATTATATGTAAACATGTATGTAAAAATGATAAAATATTATAAATTTATTCAATACAGAAGCCTAGTTACTATATTATATACACACACAGAGACAGAATTCTGTGGGAAGGTAAAAACCATTTGGCAGATTACATCAATCACGTATTTTAAACAGTTTCACTTCTACTCCACTGAATAATCCATCTTCCTTGGGGACTCCTTCTAACGTGTCACATCTCTGAGCAAATCCAATTGAATTTCCTCCAGGAGTGGATTTTCCTTCCAAACCATTCTGCTCTGACAGTTAGCACGCTTTCAATCTCATGAGGCAGACTGCTTGCTAATCAGCTGGACAAATTGCTGGAACTCCTTATCTTTGGGAAAAAGGCATTTTCCAGCTCCTGGGTGGGATGTGCAACACTTTCTAGTTGCTCAACTCCATGCTGAAGTATTGAACCATAAAAATGGGACATGATAGATGGGAGTAAAATGGATTATTGTTTCTTAACTTGCCATTTTTCTTTCCTTGTGAGTTCAGAAGGGCTCCTGGAAGCCAAGGTCAATGTTGAGCCGTAAAAAAAAGAGGAAACCAACCATAATTCATGTTGCCACAGCCTTCTCCTTTTCATCACTGCTTGAAAGCGTGTGTCAGGCTATTATCTCTCCCATCCAGGAAGCTGGAGTCAGGCTGGTCCTCCCCCAGCTCCGGGAAGGATTATTCTTCACTCAGTTTCATTTAAACTGAAGGATTTTCAGACAGTTGCTTTCTAGATGGAGAGGAGAAAAGAAAAGGGGGAAGAAACTTTAGATAAAGAGGACTTTATCTACCTAAATCGATGGGATAGATGTGTAATCTTCAGGTGACATTTCCAGTGCAGCTCATCCTTCTTGCCCTCACTGACAGGGAGATGTTTTGTCTCTGTGGAGCTTCACGCTGGTGACTCCCGTGTGTCACGATCCGCTCGTACACGCGGGGGTCGTGATGGTTCGTTTACTGATCTCAGAGTGCAAAACACAACACAGAGGGGATTCCAGCATTAAAACAAGTGAACCTTTTATTGACTGACCATTGCAAATGCGATAGAGGGATTAAGAGTGAGAGAAAAAGAGAGAGGTAGAGGAAAGGGGGGATATAGCTACCAAACGTGAAGACAAAGTCCTCGTGGTCCGGTCGATGGGTCCGCCTGTCACGTCAGGGAGAGTCTCTCCAAATCTCTGGTTAACTCAGGGGGTTTTATCATAGTCCTCAATCACGGGGGGGAACAGGTAAATCTACAGAAGCCACCAAGGGGGAACAGGTAGTCCGTGTCCTTAGCAGTAAGCGAGAGCCATTGTCTTCTTGGGCCAACGATCACGCCTCCAGGCAAACATCTCGCTGCAGTTAAGTCAGCCCCCATCCCCTGAATTAGGGTTGTCGGGGTCTCATGTCTCAGTCCTTGAGAGGGGCTTCATATAGGGGTCTCAATCTCAGTCCTTGGAAGGGGGCTTTGATCTCCATCTGTCACGATGGTTGTGAAGCAGATGAGGGATTTTCCGTGGAGGACCACCAAAGTTACCCCAGAAAGTTCCCTTGGCCAAGAGGTGGGGAAATTCACAGGCTATTGTTGTGAAGCAGGGACCGTGAAGCAGGTGTAATCTTCAGGTACAGAACTGCCATTACACTGCTCAAAGCCAGTGTACCGTGGCATGGTGACACAGGAAAATGCACCTGCGGATGATTGGCAAGCATCCACCTCGAGCAGGTCAGAACTGCAGTGGGGTCCTCGGGGTCCTTATGACGATCGTGAGGCAAAGGAGGGGAACTTCAGAGCGACTCTTACACCATGGCTTGAGACAGAGCTCCAGAGGGAGAAGCTTTCCACGGAAAGGATGGCAAGGCAGGGTTTCAGCAGGGTGACTGAAATAGGATTGCTCATCAGCAGACCAGTCCAGCTCACTGAGGGTGACTGCTTTGTTGAAAGAGAGCAGCCCTTGTTCAACCACCCATCCCTGGGCTCTTCGTGTCAGCTCTTTGATGGACTGGAAGAAAACTCAGGGTTCCCAGGATGGGGCAGAGTCACTGGTGCCACATGAAGGAGAGTTGAGCAAGCACAGAAGTTGCTTTTGGCAAGACAAAGGCAAGAAGAAATAACAGCAGCTTGCTTGGTTCGTGCTTAGTATTAGAGGAAATGAAATTATTGACTCCATGGGGAGGGAAAACCCCACAAAACGTGAAGATATATGGGGTGTGTTGTGCTCTAATGAAATATTGGACAAGCCACCAGAGTGGGAACGTGAGGGGGAGGGATCTTTGTCTCTCTTCCTCTGCTTGTCCTCAGATGGGATCATGGAATAACATCAGGAGCTGTGGGGGTTAAAGCAGAGCCAACACCATGTTGTAAATTTAAAGTTTAGAATCACAGCCTTGTCAGAAGAGTTGGAATTAAAGGCTGAGGGGCTGAAGAACATGGGGAATGGTGTGACACCGACCCCTTCATGCCTTTCATGTGTGAAAATAGGAAAGTTTTCATTTTAGGGTGGTTTTCAGTCGTGGCAGGGGAGAGGAGAGCAGGATGGACCTCGGTTGCTCCTTAGGACTGACATGGAAATCCATTTAGGTCTGGCCTTGCAATGTCCTGGCCCAAAAGACTTCAGGGTTCTTCAGCACTTCTCACTCAGCCAAGGCTGCAGAAACTCCTCTGGTCCAGCCTGTACCTCACGTTCCTTTGTGCCCAGGACAGAAGGGCTCTGCTGCCTCACTTCTGTTGACTCATTCAGCCTTTTTTTTTTTTTTTTTTTAATTAATTATGAAAATACTGCAGTGCTGAGTTGAATGGATGACTACTTGGCTCAGCTTCTGCTTCAAATACAAATAAATTCATTAAGTCTTCTGTTTATGAATCATAACCAGGAGAGGAGTGCTGCTCTCAAAGGTCATTTTGTAAACATGTCTCCTGTGTTGTTGAAGGTTTACAGGAAAATGCCCCACTCCTGATTCCAGGAGAAGCACCAAAATCCATAAATATTTTCCAAAAAGATTTTGATCTTCTATTCCCAGTGGGTTTTTCAATACGGCAGCCTGATCTTCAGCCACCTTGCAACAGCACTGACAGTCTAATGGCTGCAGCTCAAAGGATTTGGGGTTTAGGATCGTAGAACTGAGGTTGGAAAAGACCTGTCCACCACTAAACCACGTCCACAAGTGCCACATCCACATTAAATCCCTGCTGGGATGGGGACTCCAGCGCTGTTTATCAATAGAGATGATGGGACAGCAGTGGGACAGAAGCCACACACCGTGTAACCACTGAAGCCAATTACCTCTTGAGGGTTTTCTCAGTCTCTTTTGAGTGTCCTCTGCTGAGGGCAAGCTGGCAGGCGCTCTCTGATTCCTCCCTCAAGCAGAAAAACCATAACTGTGCCTTTCAGATGCTTGACACAGGAACGTCAGCTGGACGGGGTTGGAGGTTACTTATTCAGTCTAAAGGATTGCACTGGGAACGTTTCTTTCTGTCCTGTTTGAAGATGAAAAAGCTTTTTGTCCCAGCTGCCAAAACACAAGGTCTGTGTAAAACCTGGGAGGAGGAAAGGGAAGGAGCTTTGCACCAAGTGACAATTTTAATGACGGAGCGGTGCTGTGCTCCACGTGACATGGAATAACCATGCTGAAGGTCCAGTATTTTCCTTTCTCCATCAAATTGGGACTTCTTTTGAAAAGAAAAAGGGGTGGCACCAGTGCCAAGACGGAGGAGGAGGAATGTTTTGTGCAGCACTGGAATCCAGGAGATGAAAAGGACCATTATTCCTATGCCCTCATTCCATGTGCTGACATACAGGGAAGGCACATGGCATTCCAAGGGTCCTCCACGTGCCTTTAGCAAGAACTGAGCAATTTCTCTTGCTGGCTGAGCATCTGATGGTGGCAAAATTAATTTTTCAAGTACGAAAATAAAGGTTGCAAGGTAATTTTCACCTAGGGAAATGTTTTTTCCAGTGAGTTTTCCATTTGATGGTTTTAGGAGGCAGTGTCTGAGGGATCAGCATTGCATTCTGACCTTGGGTTGGTTGTAAAGACCCCAAAATGCAGGTTCAGTGACTTCTCAGACGTGGCAGCTCAGATTTACACAGCTGGCGTTGGAGGCAGGACTTGAGAGCGAGGTCACAGCAGCTTTGGGTGACATCAGAGTGTCTCTGTGTGCTGGGACATGGTGGCACTGGTGACACCTTTCTGTTCACCTAACCCCAGCTGTGTGTAGCAAGAAAATCACGGAGAACTTGGTTAGGATAAGAATGAGGAGGTCTGGCAGGTTTGGGAAGCTCCAGGAGAAATCAGACTCATTTCTTTAGCGTCTCCCAAACTCTTCTTGCTCCATCCTTTCCAGCCCTGCTGGACCTTCTCTGAGTCCAAATACCCAACCTGATTTTTGGTTTTAGCACCCCAACATGCAGCCAAGGGCAATTTCACCCTCGTTTATTGACGCTGTGATGCTCTTCCCTGTTTGGACCGACCCAAGGCTTTGAGTCCCTCCGTTAAAACCAAGAAATCGGGCGGTGAGAGAAACCAAATCCAGCCGCGTTAGGAAGCAGCATTTCCATCCTCACTGACACGGGTGAAATCTCTCCCCAGGTTGAGAATTTCTTCTGCATGGGATCCCCCCTGGCAGTGTTCCTGGCCTTGCGTGGGATCCGCCCCGGAACCAGCGGCAGCCAGGACCACATCCTGCCCAGAACCATTTGTAACCGGTTATTAAACATTTTTCACCCAACAGATCCAGTGGTGAGTCTTTAATTGCAGGCTCAAGTCTTTCACCGTGCCTGTTTTTTAAGCTCTGGGATAATGTGGGGTCTTCAAAGCTCGGGAGTCAACACGAGTGTGTTCCAGCAGAGGATTATTTGTTAATGGTTGTTGTACAATGGCTTGGGAACTGTGGAATAGCATTTCCCTACAAATAATTGCCATAAATAACTAATTTTTTTTGCTTCTCTTTTCTTAGTAATAAGCATAATTATTCTGAATTTTTTTTTTTTTTTTTTTTCAAAGACATAATCTTTTCAGACAAGGATTTTATGTTTAACTTCCAGGCTTCCATTAAAACAGCATCTGTCCAAAGACATTTGTGCTGTTAAAAAAGGCTTCACAAGCAGTTCACAAGATAACATGAAAAAGCAAAGACTGGGATTTTTTTTCCCCAAAGGATCCTAAAAGTAAAAGTTTGTTGATAATATTTGGGAGAGGATTATTGGTGATTATTTGCCTTTTCCTTATTCCACAGCAGCCAGTGTTGGCTGTTACCAAATTAGTCACTGGACCTTTGATCTGCATCCCCTTGGTAACTTTTTTGATGCAAATCTGATTTGGAATTTTACGTACAATAGCAGTTTGGGGATACTTTCCTATTTAAAGTAACTGAATTTAAGTATATTCAGACTTCAATCCAAATGTGGTCACGTTCAGCTCCAGCTACTCCAGAATTTTCCTAGATTGTCAGGGACAATTGGTTCCACTCTGCAAACAGTAACTTAGCTTACTTTTAAAATAAAGAAACGCAGGATGCTTTTCTACACCTCAGAGGACAAAGAGAAATAAATAATCAATAGGAAAATATTTTTTTTTTAAATAAACATAACTCAACGGTTTGCACGGGGATCAACAAAGAGCCATCAGGCAAAATGTTTACACAGCCAGTTCCTCCTGATTGCGTTAGAATCAGCTTAACTTTACGCGTTGTTCTCTCAGCAAAACCATCTGTGAGTAGCCTGTGTGTTGGCGACGACGTGTAGTACAAGTGTTGTAGCACAGGTGTTGCAGAGACGTGCAAAAGTGAGCTCACAAGCAGCTGGTAAAGCTTCCAGGATGTGAAACTGAAAGCGAATCCGACCCTAACGCTGATGAATTTCTGCGTGTGGCCAGCGTGTTGTCAGCCCCACGATGGTGCATCACACTCTGAGGGTTGCCAGCAGCCTCTCAGAAACGGCTTCAAAATTTAAATTAAAATTTAAAGCGGGCGAGACGGCTTGAGCGGGGGTGTTTGGAAAAAAGCAAAGAGGTTTTAATTAAAGAAGAAAATAACAAACTGGACAGAACAGAAGAATAAAAGATGTGCAAGGTGCAGGGAGGTTCCTTACGCCTGCTCAGACACCCCCAAAATGCACTGAGAGGCTCTGTGCTCTCTCAAGTGTTCAAGGATCTAGGATGGGGTTTTGGCTGCTGCCCAATAGAAAACTGATACATTTCTTGAGGAAAAGATCCAGCAGGTGCTTTTATCCTGGCACTGGGCCAATTATGGTAAGAAGAACATGGAAGTTTCTGGTTCATCTTCCTTATAAGTTCAGGGGTGAAACCGAAACTCTTTCCTAATATAAAAACATCTGTTAAAGCGTGGGGATGCACTGCAACACCACACCACCGCTGTGTCACCGTCCAGGCTTTGCTTAGGACAGGTATTCCGGATTTGAGGACGGGGAGAGCTCTGGATTTAAAGGGAAAACGATTTTTTTTTTTTTTTTACCCCACTCTGGACTCCCAGGATTGATCATTGCCCCGAATTCCCCTTTTCAGGCCTACAGGTTGGAACCCTTAATCCTGAAGCACTACAGCAACATCTCGCCCGTGCAGATCCACTGGTACAACACGGCCAACCCCCTCCCTTACGAGCACATGAAGCCAAGTTTCCTGAACCCCAGCAAAGAACCTACCTCAGCCCCGGACACGGAGAGCGCGTCGGCGGCGCCCAGCCCCACCACGTCCCCGGTCATGGTGCGGCGCCACTACGGGGAGTCCATCACCAACATCGGCAAAGCCAGCATTTTGGGTAACGTCCCCTCTGTCCCTGGGCTGGGATGGGACACCCTGTGGGGTTTTATCTTCTTCTTCGTGTTATAGACGGGGTTACTACACGGGTGTTGTGGTTTCGTGTTCGGGCGCGGTGTTTGTTAATCCTCATCGGTATCACGGCCTCACGGGTTGTGAGCTCTGACTAGCAAATAGGAAAAACAGAGGTAGAATGGAGATGGAGCACTTCTTTATCTCTACAAGGTCTTTTCAAGGACAGTTCGTCCAATTATGAAATGCCACCTGAATTATTTTTACTTTAAACCCAATAACAACTTGAAGTCGGCAATGCGGACTTGATTACAGAAAACCACCCAAACCCATGAGGAAGAAGAAGAAGGACCCAGACAATGCCCTAAACCCTCCATCTTGCTCCATATATACTAAAGTCTTAAATCTAGGTTTTTCACCCTGTGAGATCACACAATACTATTCCAACTACGCGCCCACAACCCCAGTGCCATCGCTCAGGTCAAATGTGGTGCTCTCTTGAGGGTCAGTGTCTTCTGCAACAGAAAGCATGAAATCCTCAGCCTCCAGACTTCCAATAACGTCCAGCATTTTGGGTAATGTCCCCTCTTTCCCTGGGCTGGGATGGGACATCCAGTATTTTGGGTAACGTCCCCTCTGTCACTGGGCTGGGATGGGACATCCTTGGGGAGCTTTGCTGCTCCCTGGGGTTGGGGACAGCCCTAAGGGAACTCGGCTCTGGAGATGGGATGGGAGAGCTGGGGGTGCTCACCTGGAGAAGAGAAGGATCCAGGCTGACCTTGGAGCTTCTTCCAGTACCTTGAGAGGCTCCAGGAGAGCTGGAGAAGGGACTGGGGACAAGGGATGGAGGGACAGGACACAGGGAATGGCTTCCAGTGCCAGAGGGCAGGGATGGATGGGATAGTGAGAAGGAATTCTTCCCTGTGAGGGTGGTGAGGCCCTGAGGTTTTCCAGAGAAGCTGTGGCTGCCCCTGGATCCCTGGAAGTGACTAAAGCCAGGTTGGGTGGGGCTTGGAACAACCTGGGATAGTGAAAGGTGTCCTTGCCTTGGCAGGGAATTGAAACTGGATGAGCTTTAAGGTCCCTTCCAACCCAAACCATTCCATGATTCCATTCCTGTCCCTTGCACTGAATCAGGGAGTGGCTGAGGTTGGAAGTGACCCCAGCCCCCAAAATCCCTGCTGGCTGAGGATGGTTTCAGTGAGTTCTGTAGGTGTCTGGCTTGGTTTAATCCCAGCTGACATTCACTTTGAAATAAAAACCAGTTTATGTGCATTGGAGTCAAAGCTCGGGGGAGATGATGCATTTCAGGCAGTTGCTGCCTTATTTTTGTCTGTCTTATTGAAGTAACATCCCGGTGATTTGACAGTTTCCACTCTGCTTCATGAAAAAAAAAATAAATTAAATCTTGTCTTCTGATTCCGCTTTCTGGTATTGGCAAATAGCAGAAAAATCACACCATGTAACCCATTACAGTTTCCTTTAACTCACGACCCTACAATAGGAAATTCAGGCTGGTTTAATATAAAGTCTGTTCCTTTCTGGCTTTCTGAGTCAAAATAAGCCCTGGTTTAAGTGAGCTTAAATTCCCTTCACTGGAGCTTATACTTGATCAGGCACTTGCAGTTTTTGTTGACTCAAGGCTTTTCTTTAGCTCTCTGTGTGGGATTTGGGGGAAGCCTAGTGCCAGGAGTCTTCCCAATCAAATAAGAATATAAAAGCAGTTTTTCCTCAAGTAGAAATACGTGCTATTTCAGAGCAGAGCGGGTTTTTTGGGGTGTTTCTATAGTAAATGTAATGTCCATGAGGTGGCAGCAGAGTCGGGATAAAACATGACAAAACTACTCTTAACTTTTATATCCCTCTTCCTGGGCAGCCAAAATAATCCTTTTAAAGGATGATAGAACATTTTTAAAGGTCTCTTAGGGCAATGGACCCTCAATAAGAGAAATGTCTTGAAGGTGCTAATGGGATTTTTAAGTGAAGAAGGCACCAACTTTGTTAGAAAACATTTTTTCTCTTAGTCTTAGAATTCATGAAAGAGGAATCACAACATATCCTTCAAAGTACCAGATTTCCTCTCTGCAGATGTGCTTCATGCATTTCCCCCCCCCGCCCCAAACACAGCTTGCAAATTACAGCTTTTGCTTGTACACCAGATGAGTTTGGGGATAAGCAGAGCCCACTCCAGCCAGATGTTCCCACCCCAGGGAAGCACCAGGAGTGTTTTCTTTCACTCAGCTCCAGTGGATGGGTGCTGCAGTGCCTTTAATTTGCAGTGCCTTTAATTTGCAGTGATTTTAATTTGACTGATGCGTCTCGGGTTGGTTTTTTTTTCCCCTCTGTGCTGGATGCAGGAGCTGCGAGCATCGGGAAGGGCCTCGGTGGGATGCTCTTCTCCAGGTTTGGCCGGTCCAGTGCCACCCCCCAGACCATGGAGACGGGAAAAGATGGACCTGAGGGGGATGAGAAGAAAGCCACCACTGTCGGGACCCCACCTTTGTCGCACAGCAGCTCGGGATTCCTCGAACCCACAGGTGAGTGGTGCCCATGCTGTGGATCCAGGATGAGTGGGGCAGGGGGCTGGAAATGCCCTAAGTGCACCTGACAGGATTTGCTGTCCTGGGTTTGCCACAAAGCAACAAATGTTGGATGTCAAAGCCAGCTTGGACAGGGCTTGGAGCAACTTGGGGTAGTGGAAGGTGTCCCTGGCCGTGGCAGGGGTGGAGTGAGATGATTTTTAAAGTCCCTTCCAACCCAAACCTTTCTGGGCTTCTGTGAATCTGTTCTTGGATTGGAAAGGATTTGATTGGATTGGATTGGATTGAATTGGATTGGCCTTAAATCCCATCCCACTCCACCCCTGCCATGGCAGGGACACCTTCCACCATCCCACTTTGCTCCAAGCCCTGTCCAGCCTGGCCTTGGACACTTCCAGGGATCCAGGGGCAGCCACAGCTTCTCTGGTCACCCTGTGACAGGGCCTCCCCACCCTCACAGGCAGGAATTTCTTCCCAGTATCCCATCTAACCCTGCCCTCTGACAGTTTAAGTGCTTTTTTCCACCAAAACTCCCAATTCCCCCGTACATCTCCCGTTCTGAAGCGCTCTGGATTTTAGGACACGTCTGACTGGAAACAGAAGCTGCCCTTGTCCTGATCTGAACTGCTCAGAACAGAAAGTGCAGTTGTAGCAGCTGGGTTTTTCGAAAAGCACCGGTACTTCCTCGCAGGAAATTCATCCTTGGATTTATTTCTCAGCTCCCCCTTGGCACTGCCGCAGGACACGGGGGGGTTTTTTTTTTTTGGTTGTTTTTTTTTTTTTTGCAATCGCAGGAGTCACAAGCGTCCTGTGACAGCGCTCACATGATGGATTGCAGTCTGTTCATCCTAATTTCGACAGATAAACCTGTCTGAGTCAGCGTCTGAGGGCAGGAAACTTCAGGTTAGACGCGAGGGAAGCAGAGAAGCGGCGCAGGGAACATCACGGAGCTGCCGAGGGGTGGGGTTGGCACAGATCCCTTCCTGCACGGATCCCACATCCCTCCGTGCTGGAAACCCATCCCTGCTCCATAGAAGGAGAACGTGGAGCAGAGGCCAGCGGGGCTGGGAGCTGAATGATGCAATCCCCACCGAGGGCTGCGGTGGGCTTTGGCTCCCGCCCAAGCTCCCGGCTCGGCCTCTCGGAGCGGCCTTCCTGCGCTGTCACCGGGGGTTTTTTTGGGGATAAACTCTCCTTGGAAACGACTCTGGTTGTCTGCTGGTGTTGCAGGGCTCGCTGTCCTCGCTGCAGAGCGGGGCGATGCTCCTGGGGAAACGGGGAGATCTGTGCCGCGTCTGCCGGCGATGCTCCCTTTCCATCCTCCTCGAGCCAAGAATTAACATTCCTTCAAACTGCCTTGGATAAATGGCTGCATTTTCGACTCAGTCTAGGGCTTTGGCTTTTGTAGCCCAGCAGGCTTTTAGGGGTTTTTTTGGTCCTTTTTATTTTATTGCTCCTGGTGGAGATTTTCTGACCGCCGAAGGGCCTCAGCAATAGGTTAACGTTGGCCCGGTTAAAACGCAGCGGTAATTGCTTTGAATGTGGCATCAATCAAAGCAGCCATTGAAACAGAAGGGGTAACTGCTGAAATAGGCTTGGAATAATCAGGATATTAAAAGGGCAGAGCTGTGGAGGGACAGCTTTACAGGAACTGCTTGTAGCATTGGGTGTAGTCTCCTTGTACAGACAACTAAAGATGCAAGAAACCCAATTATTTCAGAAAGTTTCCTAGTGGGGCCTCAGCATTTGCTGGATATTTCTCTGTAGTTATCATAGCAAGTATAAATAAATATATTTATAGAGTTACTATAAGGAAAACAGCTGCTTGGAAAAAAAAAACCCTGTCTTTTCCCGAGTTGAGAATCAGCGAATCATTCAGGTTGGAAAAGACCTCTAAAAAAGCATGTTTCGTTTCCTTTTTTTTTTTTTTTTTTTTTAGCTGAACCCAGCACCGCTCTTAGGTTTGTGCTCGACGCACGAGGTGCATTAAATATTTCTGTAATATTAAATCTTGATTCGGCTGAGTGCCCTGTGAAATGCAAACACAGAGAGACCGCCTGCGTTGTTGGTGCAACCACAGAGCCAGAACCCGAAACGCTCCGGTGTTTTTGCAGCTCTAACATCCCTCTTGTTCCCTTTTTGTTGTTTTTGTTGTTGTTCATTTCCCAGTGGAGCTGGAGCACAGGATCGACTTTGAGCTCAGGGAAGGTCTCGTGGAGAGCAGGTACTGGTCTGCAGTCACCTCCCACACCGCTTACTGGTCATCTCTGGATATTGCCCTCTTCCTCCTCACCTTCATGTACAAGCAAGACCAAGAAGAGACCGACAAATCCAATTTAGACACTATTTGAATTTTTTGACCGGGGCCAGGAGAGGAGACTTTCAAAAACCAGTGGCACAAAAGCGGATGTTTGACTGCAGAGCTGCAGGAGCTGTGGCACGGAGGTTTCAGGTTTAAGTGCATGTGTTGGGGGGGGTGGTTTTCCTATTTCTAAAGAGGAGAGGTTATTTGTATTTCAAAGCACTTTATAGTTTTCAACGTTTTGCAGTGCTGAATTAGGCCTGAAAGGGTTCCAAATTCCTGTCAGCGTGGACTGTACAAAGAGCCGAGACAGCGTCGTAGCATCCCGTGAGCAGTTGTGCTTGGGTGACATCCTTGTTAATGACCATAATTGCTGTTTAGTTCATTAAACTATTTAAAAAAAAAAAAAAACCAATTGTATTAAAAAAAAAAAAAAAAAAAAAAAAAAAAAAACCACCAAACAACACAACAACAACAACAAACCAAACCTAAACTGATTTCCATTAACAAAAAAAAAAAAAAAAAAACATGTTCAGTACAAACCTAAACCTGCCATGTTGCTGGTGTTTTCTGTACCCGTGGATAACAAGCGGTGGTGTCATTTTTCCAGGACTTTATTCAGCTCCACATCCAATTATCCCTGCATTGGAAGCCAGTTCCGAGTGCTGGCTTCTGAGGGCCTATCCTACGTGACACATTTAGGAACTAATGCTGAAGAGGAGGGGAAAAAAAAAAAAAAAGAAAAAAAAAAAGCATGAGGCAAATATTTGAAATACTGTAATTATAATTTATTATTCTCTCTAATCGTTTCATTTTATTCCAGTGTATAAACCATTACTTTTTTACTGATTTCTTTTGACATAATTTAAGAACCACATTTATTTTCTACAGTGTTAAGACTTTTTTCTCAGAAATGCATATCTTTGTACTACTATTCAAATGAATATATGGACACTGTGGCACACTTTAAGTATTTTTTCATTAAAAATAAATATTTGTGGTTTCACACAAATGACATCGGTCACGTTCTTCCCAGAGGTAAGTGCCGTTGCTTTTCCAGGTTCCAAGTGTCTCTCAGGCACGTTGGATTGGTTTGCAGAGGATCCAGCTGTCCTTTGTTGACCATAATTAAATCCATACATGTGTGTGTTTGTATAAAAACATATGGATGTGTATATTTATGTGCAGGGGGAGCGACGGCACCATAAAATAAACTTGGTGGGGCCTGCGAATACCAACATTTAGATTAGGTTTGTGCCTGAAACTAATTCAGAAGTCAAGAGGGAAGCGTTGGGATGAAAGGGAGTGATCTCCAAATAAAACACCGGAGGGTCATTGCTGAGATTTTAGAGCGGCGTGGACGGCTCTGGAGCAGAAATGTTGGATTTTTGCCCTCAGAGCTGCCTCTGCCTGAGGTATTTATGATCTGGATGGCACATGTGGGAGCTGCAGAGCCTAAACTTCAGTTAAAAGAGCAAAAAGCTCAGGCTGTGCTGTTGGTGAATCGTCGCATTCTCAGCGTAAACAGATGTGGCAACATCAGCCCAGAACAGTGGCTGGAGCTGCGGAAACCCAGAGTTCCCTCTCTGGGGGGAGAGGGTGGCTCTTCTCCCAGATTGTATTTATTTGGGCTGCTCCTTCCCTGAAAGCACTGGGAGTTCGGATTCTCTGCTGGAGTTAGGGATTTAGGGATAATTCTGAGGGGGGGGGAAACAAAGGAAAAGGGAAGGGAGGAGCGGAGGGGAATGGGAAGGGAAAACGACACAAACAGCGGCGAACCGACACCCGACACTCAGGTGGTGGAAAGGACCTCGGCTTCGGTGTGGATCTGTGAAAAATCCCATCTGGCCTCGGAGAAGTGGAGCTCTCCTGCCTGACCTGTTTACCCTGGTGGATGAGCAATCCCAGGAAAGGAAAATAACCCCCTGAGAGGAGGAAGCCTCTGCTCCAGCAAACGGCCTCGTGTTTACAGGACTGGGCTCTCCAGATAAGTTGTTTAATCAGCTCCTCCTAATGAGGACAACTTAAACACACACACAAAAAAAAAAAAAAAAAAAGAAGAATCTCCTTTTATATATTTGGAACGTGCGAAACGTTTCCAAACGTGCCCGGTTGGTGTTTCAGGGCTTTCAGAGCTGGGTTGTGGTGCTGCCGCCTTCTCCCTTTCCAGCTCTGGATCCACGCTGGATCCTTTTTTTAAGGGCTGTAAACAAAAGGGGTTAATTCCTGCAATTCTTGTGGTCTGTGGAAACCCTGCTGTTGTCCAGGACGTGTTTCAGATTTATGGAATAGCTGTTCCCCTGGCCTCAGAACATGCTGGTACTCGCTGACTGCTCTCCATATAAGGGAGGAGATCCGACTCTCAGGTCCGTGCCCCTTGGAAAATCGGGGAGAAGGCAGCGCTGAGGAGTAAATCACACTGCTGGGAGGAGAAGGGATAACGAGAGCCGATACCTGATCATCCCTTTGTGTTTTTCCCTGAGCTAATGGGTGTGTTTATTTGTGAGTCTGCCCTAATTAGCAGCTCCCTGGACCACCTACTAATCTCCCGAGCTAAATTCCGACTATAAAACACACCTTGAAAGAATCAACTGGAGATTTTACTCTAAATTGCGTGCAGAGGTGTTAAACAGGCTTTCATCTTTTTAATCCTCAAAAAATGCCCCTCGTCCTGCTGCAAGGGTGAAATCCTCTTTGCAAAGCAGATGGTGAAGGTGGTGGAAGGGTTGCCCCACCTCTGTTGCGTGGTGCAGCACAGAATTCAAGTAGGGTCACGTCCGCTGCTTCCAGCTCTCTGGTCAGATGCTCTGTGGCATAATGTGGAGCTGGAATGTCCTGGCTTCCAATTACTGACTTGTTTTCTTCTGTGGGGATGATGTTGAGCTCTCCAAGCTGTGTTGACTGGTGGTTTTTCTCGAGAAACCAAGATAAGGGGAATGTTCCTCACGGCTGTCAGTCTTCTGCCTGATACCGACCTGTTTTCCAAACTTGGCCTTGAGGTCTTTGTCCAACTCTGTTGCTTGCAGTGGTTTTGCTACGAGGTCATTTTTTGCTGATAATGAGCAGGAATTTTATTGTTTTTCCTTAATTCTGTCCCTTTGCTCCTAATTATTCTGGCCTGGTTCTGCTGCAGCTTCCTCTCCATTTGCATTCACTCCCTCCCTGCTTCGGTGCCAGAGTTCCTGGAGTCAGACACCCTTTGCTTGATCTCACCACGGACAGTCAGGCTGGCCAACTTCAGTCATTTTATCTCCTTCCCTAATTAGGAGCTGAAACATATTTCACATTCCCATACTTACATTTTTGCCTGGTTGCCACCTGTTTTTCCCGGTTTCCTGCTGCTCCTTTCCCAGGTGCTTGGCTCTTGAGCTGACTCTGCCGTACCTGAATCGTTGGGAATTGATGTTTTTCTTTTTATTTCCAAGCTGAGTTCATGAATCACTGTGTCAACTGTTTGCACTGAGTTAGTTACTGTGTATTTGTGTGCCCTCTGCCAGGCGAGTTTATTTGGAATTCCTCGTTCCCCGTTTTCCTGTTAATAGCTTGGGGAGGAGATTTCTGCTTCTGCACAGCTTTTTTTCTGCTGAATTCGGACTGCAGGTGGTTGACCTGTACTGGGTCACCTCCTCAGGCTCAGCCAAACATCTTCAGTCGCCACCAGAGAGCTTTCACACGCCAAGGCCCAGTTTGAGCTGTATTTAATAATAATTTCCCTCCCAAAAAAATCCCCACCGTTTTCTCTTGATTTGGCTTTTCCCTGCCTCTTCCACACAGGTGGTTTTTGTGCTTTAGTCTCTTCCCCGCTGCTCTCCAGCCTGTTCCGAAGCGCTGGGATTTCGTTCCTGCTGGATTCAGCGTTCGTTTCGTGCTTGTCTGAGCATCCTCAAGGCTTTGAGGGGAAATCTTGGAACCCGTTTGAACCCCAAGAGGCACATCCCGCTCTTGGGACCCCCCAAGACTTCTGCTGAGCGCTCAGCCTCAGCAGGTCCCACCTTGGATGCGTTCAGCTCCCAGGGTGGCTTTGCAACGTTCTCTCCCTCGCTGCGTTTGTGCCGCTCTGGCTGCTGCTGTCAGCTCAACCCCGGCGCTGACAAAGCACTTTCTGTCCTTGTCAGTGAATTTTGGCACTCCAGCCAGCAGTGGAGCTGGGCTGGGCTCTCCCAAGGCTAAATCCTTGCTCCTCGTGTTTCTCCTGCATCCCTGGGGAGCCATTTGACCCCCACTTTGCTATAGAAATCCAGCGTTTTGTGTTTCCCTGCGTTCCTTTGCAGAAGCTCCAAAACCGGCAGCACAGCTCGGAGCGTGTCAACACTTCTCCTCTGGCAAGAGGAGTCCCAATCCATGGAGAGGAACACCTGGCTGTGATGTTTCAGGTCACCCTGAGGGTCAGTGCTCTCTGGGAAGCCAATTCCAGCCTTTTCCCCCTCTCTCCCTCTGCAGCTCTCCCGCAAACCTTGGCCAGTCCTTCCCCTTCAGGAGTGAGAAGCTCCCTGCAAAAACGAGCTGTCCCAGGGGCCGTCTCTGGTGGTTTTGAAATCCTCGATGATTTATCCAAAAAGAGAGGGGTTTCATTTGATGATTCTGCGAGCATCTGCCACGGATTAACTGCTCTCTTTGTTTCCTAAATAAAATAGCAGTTCTTGCAGCTAACGCTGCCCGTTCCCTGGGGCCTCACTGATTGTGGGCATGGACAGAGAATCCCAGAATGGTTTGGGAAGGGACCTTAAAGATGATCTGATTCCAACCCCCGGCGGGGGGAGAAGGGAAGTCCAAACTTCTCTAGCACATTGGAGCTCCAGAGACCCCACATCCAGTTTGTTGTTCCTGCTCATTTTATGGCTCTTCCAGTATCCCCAGAAAGTCAGGATTTCATCTCAGAGCAGGCCCAGACTGTGCTCTTAAAGGGCAGCTCTGTCTCACCATTTCACTGCTCCTTTCTGGTTTTCTGTTCCCATTCCTCCGCCTGCAAGGCTCAGACTGGCTGGAAACCGAAGCCGTGGGAAGAGGGAAAGGAGAGCAGCTCTGCTGACCTTGGATTTGTGGTCTCTCTCACCTGCTGGTGTCTCTCACACCTTCCCAAAGAGAAAATTGAGGTGGTGCTGCCACCAGAGAATCCCAGAGTGGAGTGGGTTGGACAGAACTTTAAATCCCATCTCATTCCACCCCTGCCATGAGCAAGGACGCCTCCCACTATCCCAGGTTGCTCCAAGCCCTGTCCACCCTGGCCTTGGACACTTCCAGGGATCCAGGGGCAGCCACAGCTTCTCTGGGCACCCTGTGCCAGGGCCTCACCACCCTCCCAGCTGCGAATTTCTCCCCAGTATCTAAACTAAACCTCCTCCTGTGAAACCTTGCCGAGGTTTGGCGCGGGGCTGCCCCAATCCCTGCCCTCGGTCCCTGTGAGTCCAGCTGGGCAGGAACAGCTCCCCCCCGGCTCCCGGGACAGGGGTTTCCTGTTGGAAATGCAAAATGGCAAAAAAAAAAAAAACCTCTGGAAGAAGAGCCAAAACATGCACAGATGTTTTATCTTCCCACCTTTCCATCCCACTCCCGCTGTGCTGAGCTGAAAGTCCGAATGAGGAGCAACCGTACTTCGAGTCTTTACAATGCCAGTGTCCTGCTCTGATGACTTCCCAGGACGTTTACGACTGCGGGGATTTGTCAGAAAATTTCACATTCATTAATTGCTTCTAAGTGACCAGTACTGAAGTTTAAAAATAACTGTACTTTCAGCTTTGCTAGGAGCACTTTCAGTATGGAAATTTAAGTTAGGGTAATTTGCAAAGAGGGACAGACCACTTCCAAAACAAACTCCACTTTCTAGGACGAAAGGGGAAGGGTTTAAAAGTAAAGGAGGAGAGATTTAGATTGGATATTAGGAAGGAATTCTTGGCTGGGAAGGTGGGGAGGCTCTGGCACAGGGTGCCCAGAGAAGCTGTGGCTGCCCCTGGATCCCTGGAAGTGTCCACAGTCAGGATGGACAGCGTTTGGAGAAACCTGGGATGGTGGAAGGTGTCCCTGCCCGTGGCATGGGGTGGGACTGGATGGTTTTTAATGTCCCTTCCAACCCAAACCATTCTGCAATTCCGTGATTCCATCTTCCCGTTGCTTCTTTACAGCCGTTTGTTCCAGCAATCCCACCACTACATTCCACCGGTGTTTTCCCAAAGAGTTTCAAAAGAGTTTCACAGCTTCTGGGCTCCGTGCTTTGGACAAGGGGAGATCCTGTTGGAAAAGCAATCCCCAAGGATCTGGGACGCGGCACTGGTGTGTAGCCCTGGGTGCTCTGCAGGGAGGGCTCACACTGAGACAGCAGCTGAATATTCTGTGTTTCCAAAGCCTCTTCAGATGGGGTCTCTCTGTCTCTTGGCAAACTCCTCGGGAATTCTCCTTTACGCCTTCCAGGCTGCCCCTCCTCGCACGCAGCCGAGCGTGGGGTGGGTTATTTTTGTATAAGAGTGAGGTACTAAAAGCCAGCAGGAGATGGGGAGGGAGGTGAGGCAGCTTTGCGGTGGCTGCAGGGAAGGGAAGAGGGCAGAAACGTTCCCTCCCGGCGCGGCGTGTTCCGCTGTCACGGATGGATCCACCTTGGCGTGCGAGACGCCACATCTGCCTGGGGAGGGGAGGGGAGGAGGGGGACACAGCCCAGGCAGGAGAGGAGCTGATTAAATCAAGGAGAAGTCTGGCAGAGCCGGGGAACAGCCTGATGTGGATCAGGCAGCACGTGTGCAACACATGTCGGAGCTTGACGTTCCCAGCCGGAGCCGTGGGCGCGCGCGGAGGGCAGGGAGCAGGAGGGGAGCCACGGACCTCCCTCCCACCAGGGCTCTCTTCCCACAGCACCCTCTTACTCATGGAATCCTGGAATGGTGTGGCTCGGAAGGGACTTTAAAGCCCATCTTGTTCCATCCCCTGCCACGGCAGGGACACCTCCCACTGTCCCAGGCTGCTGCAAGCCCCAAGGTCCAACCTGGCCTCGGACACTTCCACAGCTGCTCTGGGCACCCTGTGCCAGGGCCTCCCCACCCTCACAGGGAAGAATCTCTTCTCAATATCTAATCCAAACTTCTCTCTTTCTATTCAAAACCATCAACCTCTGTCCCAGCAATTATTCTTTTATTATTCTACTCACCGTGAGCACAGCTGAGCAAAGGAACTCACCCCAGTCGTGGCTATCTTAAGGCTTGTCCTGGTGGGATTTAACTCCTCCGGTGATCACACTTGGCCCTGGCACAGTTCTGCAAGGCAGCTCATGTCCTGGCAGCTTAGATGGGATCTCCCAGAGCCCAGAGCACAATCTGTGTCCAAGGAACTGCTGGCTGATGCTCCCAGGGAACAAGCCACAGGACAAGAGGAAACAGCCTCAAGTCGCACCAAGGGAGGTTTAGATTGGATATCAGGGAAAACTTCTCCATGGAAAGGGTTGTCCAGCCCTGGCACACCTGCCCAGGGCAGTGGTGGGGTCCCCACCCCATCTCTGGAGGGATTTTAAAGCGGTGTGGATGTGGCATTTGGGGACACCGGGCAGTGGTGACCTCAGTGCTGAGGGAATGGTTGCACTTGACCTTAGATGGGTTTTCCAACCTAAACAATTCCAGGATTCTGAGCCTGTCCCAGCCTTGCTGCACCATCTCTGGCCCATTTTCAGTGGGCAATCTCTAAGGAGCAGCTGATTCCTGTCCCAGAGCCACCTAAACCCGGGCACTGATGGATGGCTTAATCCAGAAGGGGCTGATGTGGCAGCTCCCACCCAGCACCTCCGGGCTGCTTTCTAGGGATTATTCACTTCCCTTCCCAACTCCTGGGGCTCCCTGAGAGTTACAGCTTTGACATCTGTCAAGCCACAGAACCTTTGGGAAAAGAAAACAAAAAAACAAACCAGTTGAGGTTTGACTGCTTCTTCCCGCAGTGAATTTCAATTCCGAGTGGCCTCAGCCCTGGGAATGCCTGGGAAATCTGCAGCCCCTGTCAGTCCCGAGCCCTGCAATGCATCCCCAAAGAAAAGAAGGGTCATATGGATTTTGCAGCGAACATTTTGCCGGTTTCCAGCTCTCCTTCATAATCCTGATGGCATTCTTGGCCTCCTTGGGTTCAGGATTTATGGGGACACGTTCCCAGCCTCCTGGGGGAAGCGGGAGCTCTGGCTGCAAGCTGTTCCTGGGTCAGGATCAGGCTGCTCCTGGCTTTATCCTGTGCTCTCAGGAGAAGCTGAGTGTGGGATCTGAGCAGGGATGGATTCATTTTTCGCATCAGTTACATCTGCAGCGCTCACTTGTTACTCCACAGCCAAAGCTGTGTTTAAATCAGGCCTTTTAAAGCCTAAAACTTGCTGCAAAATTTCCCCTTCTCCAAACAATTTTGTTAATTAAACAGCTAACTCATCTCTGGCTGGCTCTCCCCGCAAATACCCCATCCCAAACGAGATTTTTCCTTAGATTTGGATGAAATGCAATGATTGAGTCATGATTTGATTTTTTTTTTTTCCCCCTGGCTGTGTTGCCGGAGCAGGGAATGTTGCTCACAATACTGGCTGTTGCCATATGCTTTTTTCATCAAGTTAAAGGGTGCAACTTTCTTTTTTGCTTCCCCCTCCACATGACTCACTCCCCAAATATGTTTCTGGTTAGGATGCCTTGTGACTTCTTCCTGACATAAGGTTTTCTAGTTTGCAGGCAGCGTTGGGAATCGCCTCTGTGCGTTCTGCGAGGTCCCAGCTCCCGGGAGAAGCGTCCTGGAGAGAAGGAGCAGCACGATGCTCGCCTGGAGTTTGGGTGCTTGCAGTTTTTGGGAGCCCTCCTGCTCCAGAAATGGTTTTCCAGAAGCCTGGAAGTCCCACTCCGACGCCTTTTGCGTGAGGAATGTTGTGCCTGGGGAATTCTGAGGGATTTGTGAAGAGATCTCTCCTCCGGATGCTGTGCAGGGCCAGGATCGGGCTGGATGATCCCTGTGAGTCCCTTCCAGCTCAGGATATTCTGTGATTAGATGAACTTGGCCTTTTATCTGTTTGCTTTCAGGAATGCTGTGAGTGAAGGAAGGACCTTGGAGGGACAGACAGACGGACTTGTCCCTCCTGGAATTCCCTTTAAGACCTTGCCTTCAATCCAGCTTTTGCTGACCCCCAGACATCACCACCGAGGCCAAATTCCCTTGGAAAAGGTGAGTGAGGATCCATCCCAGTGCTCCCAACATCCCCGTGGGCAGCTCCCATCACGTGGCCAAGGGAAGGAAACGGCTCCCCCCAAAAAAAAGGAGGCTACAAATCATTCCAGCGGAGTTTCCTGAACCTGACCCTGCACCTGCGAGCACTGGCTGTCTGAACACCGGTGTCCCCCACGCTCCTGGATGTGCATCCCAAACTCCTCACAGCCCAGGAGATGCCAGAGGCCAGGAAGAAGATCCTGCCTCCCTTCCAGCTGCAGGAACTGAGATGCTGAGAGTTAAGTGGCTGGCCTGGAGCCAGAGTGCCTGGGAACGAGCCCAAATCTTCCCTGTATTAGCTGGGACACGACCCTGCAGCGTTCCTTGCCCTGCTGGAAATGTCACCCACGATCTCTGGAGCAGCTATGCTGCAAAGAACATCTCCTGCCTTTTATCTTCCCCCTTTTGAAATTGCTTTTCCTGACAGGACAACCCCCATCTGTTTGATCTTGTGGGATGCAGGAGGGCAGGAACACTCCAGCCTCTCTCCTGTCGCACTTCTCGTTTCCTACAGCCTTGCCTGGAAAGTTGACTCCGGCCTTCTCCACGCTGGGAATGTTCCAGAGAAAGTTGTTCCAGCTGAGTGACTCTCCAGCAGCACGTCCCTGGGTGGTGGCTTGGTGGCAGAAGACACGTGAGGACACAGCAGGGCGGCCCTGCCTGATCCTGGCACCTCTCCCAGGGGAAAGAAATTGGGATTCTCGTTGTCCCTGCACCTCCTCAAAACACGGAAGCTGCTCTTCCCTGTGCCCCCTGGGACGTCACCTGCCACGACCACGGGCAGGTTGGGTGTGGAAGGTGGCAGCTGTGGTGTCACCTGCCAAAGCCACCTGAGATGCCAGTGCTGCTCCCAGGATCTGGGTTCTCCTAAGGAGGGGCTCGTTCTGCTGGACAGCAGGTCCCACCTTTCCACTGGGGTCTCTTCCAGGAAGGACAGGTCGTTTATGACCAGCCCTCCACATGGAAACCTCTCCTTGGAGATCCAGGAGTGAATCCTGCAAGATGCTGCCTAATTTCCGTGTGATTTAATGGAATTTTGGAGGTTTAACTGCGGGTTGTTTTGTTTTTTTCCTTATTCTTTCCAGTGCTGCTATCACTGTTTTTTCTTGTCCTGGCTCTGTCACCATCCGGTGTCATCGCTTGGGAGATGGAGGAGGAGGAGGCCGAGGAACAAATGTTGGAATAACCCATCCTTGTTCAGCTGGCAGCATCTCCAGTGTCCCAAACACACTGGAGAGCTGGAAGCAAAGCCTGGCCACTCCACAGCCCTGCAAGGAAGGACAGGGGACCAGAGGCTTGGAAAAAATTCTCTGACAGTATAACCTCATGGATTTTCCCTTTAAGAAAAAAAATCTGGAAGTGTCAGGATTTTGGTTGTTGGATGGAGTTTCCCTAAAGCAGCCAGTGCTTGGTGCAGAGAGCTTTGGGAGCCAAGCAAGGTGATAAATCCCTGACTGTTCATCATTGACATTCCAAGATGGGAGAGCAGCAGAAGTCTGGGTTGGGATCCCAGATCTGCCCATTCCCCCCGGTCCATCCCTGAGAAGGTGGCACAGAACTTCCCGCTTGTCCCTTCAGTTCCTGGTCCCCAGGAACTTGCAGATCCCAGCTGAAAGCACGACATCCATCATGGGGAATAAGGATATCCTGATAGGACAAGGGGTGATGGTTTTACACTGCCAGAGGGCAGGGTCAGGTGGGAGATTGGGAAGGAATTCTTCCCTGGGAGAGCAGGGAAGCCCTGGAACAGGCTTCCCAGAGAAGCTGTAGCTGCCCCATCCCTGGAAGTGTTCCACGTCATGGTGGTCATGGCTTGGAGCAACCTGGGACAGTGGAAGGTGTCACCCATGGCAGGTGTGGAACAAGATGGGATTTAAGGTCCCTTCCAACCCAAACCATTCCAGGATCCCACAATTCCGTGATCTCTGCCACGGTGGCCTCTTCTCACCCGAACCAATTCCCCCCTCTGTGCCATTCCCCTTCCCAAGAGCTCCCTGGTGTCCTGTTAAGCCACTTCAGAGCATTGACCTGATTTTCTCCTTGTCTCCAGGATGTTCCCTCTCCTGCTGCCATGGGCCTTGGCTTCTCCTCCCACCCTCCCACGGCTGCACGGCCGCGTCTCGCGGCGCATTCCTCCGCGTCGGAATCTCCGCCTTGCTATCTACGGAGCTGAAGGATATTTCCAACCCAGCCCTGCCAGAAAATACTGGCATCCACCTCCATCTCCCGTCCTCCTGCACACACATCCAGCTCCTCGAGCGCTCTGATTCTCTGCCATGTTTAAACAGCCATCACTGACAGGCAGTTCTCCATCCAGCAGGTTATTTTCTTTCCTGGCTGGAGGGTTTGTTTTTTTTTCCCCCCCTTTTCCAAGCCCCAGCTGGTTCCTGCAGTTTCCTCTCCTAGTGATCAGGTTGGACTCTTCCTGCTGAGTGTCCACGCTGAGATTTACCTGCCAGTGGGACTGGAGCAAGGCTGTGCCCGGCGATAACTCTGACCCGCCTTTGCGGAGGATCGCAGAACCACAGAGTGGTTTAGAAAGGACCTTAGAGATCACCCTGGTTCCAACCCTGCTGCCACCTGAAGCTGGCGTGAAGCTGCTGCAGCTCCAGCGTCCTCCAGTTCAAGCAATGAGCTGTCAAAAGGTTTTTCTGGCCAGAGAAGGTGGGAGAGCCCTGCTGGCACAGAGTGGGCACAGCGGCCACCCAGGACTCCTCTTTCTGGCTTTTAGAACCCCCTGATGGCGGGGTCACTCCTTCACGCCCTCACATCTAAACAGCCTCCCCAAAGAGCCAGTCTGAGTCTTTCTCCAGGTGATTCCTCCATTGCTTTTTTGCCCATCCCTTGTGGAAAGGCAGAACAGGGCATTTCCTCCCTCTTCCATCCCTCCCTCCCTAGGTAAACCCTCTTTATCTACCTGAAGATGTTATCATCATCATTCTTTCTTTCTCTAGGGTAAACAGCCTGAATTCTTCCAGCCTTTCCTCATTGGTCACTCTCCTGTCTCACCAGGATCTGCTGAGGAACTGGGGGTCCTCAGTGGGGCCCTCCCTGAGCCCACCTGACCCTTATTTTGCGGGGAATTTTTGGGGCTGCACCCCAGGAGCACCACAGGACCCTTGGCTTCAGGTGCCGTGTTTCGTCCAGGAGCTCACCAATCACCTCCATTTCATGGGATTTGGGGGATTCCCAACACGATTGCCCATTCCCAGCCAGCTGAGAGCCCACCTCCCTTTCCTAGGGGAGCTGCTGATGGCTTCAGAGCGCTCTGCTCGGAGACGAAGTTCATCCCACCCGGCTGATTCAATAACATCGACCTTATTAAACCACTCTGCCCTGCTCTGTCTCTATTTTTCCAGCACTAACTGCATTACCATCCCGCTCGCATCCGATCCTTCCGGTGGAAGGCTGGAGCTGGAAAAGCACAAAGCCGTGCAGCTGTCTGGGCATCATCCATCTCCTCCTTCCCCCAGCACAACAGGTTCCCAAACGTGCTGCAGCTTCTCAGGGCAACTCAGGTGTCTGAGGGGCAAATAAAAGATATCAACCCCTTCTATAGGTGGATTTGTGTTCTGATTATTTTCCCCAAATCCCATTTTTTCAGCCCAGAACAGCTCTCTGAGAGCCGAAGCGATCCACGGTGGGGAGACATGGATGTGACCGGGAAATCTGAGCTCCATCAGGGCACGCTCCCCCCTGTTTCCCTGCAGCCTCCCAGTGTTGATTTCCCTTCAAAAGGAAGCAATTTGGGTGGTTTTTTTTAACCAACGATGCACCCAGGGTCTGTTGTGCTTTTTCACGGAGTGAACCGCCCCAGCCACCCTGGGCAGCGTGATCCCTGCTCCAGTCGGGATCTGCGTTCCTCAGGGGTTGTAAAGTCACTGCCGTGTGTCCAGCCTGGACTTCTCCATCTGGAAAATGGGGGGAAATCGCTGTGATTCCCTCGGCTGCAGCCATTCATTGCGGGATATGATCAGGGAATTTGGGTGACCTGTACTCACAACAAAGCAAGAAGAGCCGGGATATAGAATCCCAAAGTCCCAAAGAATGGTTTGGGCTGGAAGGGACCCTGAAGACCATCTCGTTCCAACCCCGCTGCTATGGGCAGGTATCACTGGTTTTGGTTAAAAATAAGACAGCAGAGATTTTGTGGGGCTGGAGAGCCCCATGGACACCCCAGTGATGAGGTTGTAGGGGACAACGCTGAGTCGCTCCCCCTGGACCTGCGACTTGGGGTCTGGGGCAAATTTGGGTGCCTCATGCAGGGTGAAAGTGTCTTTCTCCATCAGGGCTGTGCCCCCAAGCGCCCCACCGAGGTGTCGGTGCTTTGCTCAGGGACCTGTTATCAGCCAGCTCTCACACAGCTCTGATGTGGGAATCGATAAAAACTCTCCTTCGGTGCTTTTCGGTCTTTGGCAGCGCATAAGCAAAGGCGGCCAAAGCCCAGCGGCTCTGTCCTTGGCATCCTCCTCCTCTCCTCCTCCTCCTTTCCTCTCTCCTCCTCCTCTCCTCCTTCTCCAGCCCCGCAGCTTCCCGCAGCAGGGGTGGGATTTGTCCGGAGGGGGTGATTTATAGGACAGGTGTGATTTATGGGGCTGCAGCTACACTCGGGGTGCGGGGAGCTTTGCAGCAGCCTCGGAGAGCTCCCTGCACCTGCGTGGCTTTGCTTCAAGTCCCTTATTCCCGAGGTTTTGGATGTTTCTGGGATCAGGAAACGGGAACAAGAGGTGGTGTTTCTGCTGCCAGCCTCTCCTTCCTTCTGGCTGGGCTTGGAGCCCCATCCTTAGGGAGCTCGAGGCCACGTGGGTCCTTCTCAGGGTGGCACATGGAAGGGAGGTGTGGGATTTTGGGGGATAATTGGTCCACAAGTGTGTCCCAACTGCTCTCCACATCTGGATGTTCCCAATTCCCTTCCCTGAGCTGCTGCTGTCATACCCCTGGTCATGGGGATGAAGGATAAACCCAGCTCGGAGCATTTTTGGGGGCTGTGGGGTGGGGACAGGACCCCAGCACCAAGTGGGTTGGTGGTGGAGCCAGCATGGATCCCAGTGCCATCCAGAGGGGATGGGGGGCCCAGGCTGGGGTTTCTGGGGGTTCCACAGTAGGAAAATCCATCCCCATCCTCATGTCCCTTGGGCACCGCTGGGGATTTCCTTCTCCATTCCACAATTTCGGGATTTTTGCCAAGCTCCAGAGCAACACCAGGGCTCATCCATAGAGTGGGAGTTGTCCAGCGTGTCTCAGGGATGCTCCAGGCCTCAGTTCCCTAAAAAAGCCTGTCAGAGCAGCTTCACCTCCCCCTCAGAGAGGGAAAACTGATGGGCTGGGAGCCAATTTCCCGAACCGTTGGGGAGGGAAGAGCTGGGGTTGGGAGATAACGGGACGTGCCGGTGCCAGGGCTGGGCTGATGCTGCGGCACTCGCTGGTGCCAGCTGTGGGGCTGGCTGTCCCTTTGGAATCACACAGGGTGCTGGGGACAGTTTTCTTCCCCTTCCTTCACCACCTGGGAGACCTGCAGGGTTCTGGGTGCCAGCACAGCTCCACTTCCCATCAAGTGGCTTCCCCCAAGAGGGCCTGAAGAGCAGCTGTGAATAATTGACGGTGGAATTTGGGGATATTTTGTTTTGTTTTTTTTTGGTTTCCCCTCCAGTAAATCACTCTCAAATAGATGTTTCCCACCATCTGCCCAGAGAAATGTCAGAGCCATCAGATGAACTATTTGGGACTTTTGGTGTTTCTTCTCGCCGACTAACAGTGGATAAACGATTCGGGGTGTTACTTCTGACACCCCAGAGTCACCAGCCCCAGGGGTGGTGAGTGAGTGTTGCCTGACATTTGGATTTTCTTTGAGCCCCTGCTCCATGGGAGAAGTCCAGCCTTCCAGCCTGGACTTGGTATTTGTAAAGGCAGAAGAATAGGAGGCCTTGTGGAGGTGGAGAGAAGCCAGAACGGGAGTGGCAAAGGCTCAAAAAATCTGATGGACAATAGAAAGTGGTTTAATATGCTGCATATTGTGGGAGAAGGGGGGATGTGGGAGATGTTTGAGCCTTTGGGCTGCGTGGAGGCGATGGTCCTACATCCCTGAGGGTTCTGGAGAGGTTTGAAAGATGGATGTGGACAGCAGCACCTGAGAGGAACAAATTCCTGCATCCCCGGTGCAGCATTTAACACGGGAAGTTACAAGGTGAGGATGATGAGTGGTCCCTAAACCATCAGTCAGGCACAGGTGATGCAGAGGAAGATCAGCAGTGGGATAGATTCTCTTGGGAGACACTCAGGCACCAGGCAGGGAGGTGCAGGGATATTTTGCAGCCCTGGCAACCAGCTTTTAGGATAATTTCCCTGGGATTTATCCAAATTCTCCATCACATCACGGATTCAAGTGTTCAGCTAACAACTCCCTTTGGCTCCAAGTGATGTTTTAGGGTGCTCTAGAACCTGCCAGCCCTTCCAGAAGGACACAAAATTCAAGGACACTCCTGACACCGACCAGAAAATGATTTGGGGCGCGTTGCTTCCTGTGTGGGTCAAAGGAAAAGTCACACTCAGTGGAGGTCACTCCTGGCAGCTGGAAACATCAGAAGGACACAGAAAAAGGCTAAAAGATAAATGACAGCACAGGAATTAATGTCAGCAGGAAACCAGTGCCTGACACAGGCCCAGCCAGAGAACCAGCGGAGTGCTGTGCTCCGAAGAGCTGATTGCAGAGGAGAAAACCTCTCAGCCTGAGGCTTCGAGAGCTTAATTGACCCAAATACCTGGAAAAAAGGTGAACAGGGGACAGAGAAGAGCCCTGCAGGGAGGTTTGTCCTGCAGCACAAGCCTGGCAGGCTCCAGTGCACCGTGGCTGATTTCAGGAGCTAGAGGCAGGAAAATGAGAAGGGAATTTGTAGCTGTAGGGCCTCGAAACCTCAGCTTGACCTGCCAAAGAGGAGGAGGCACCTCAATCCAGCTTCCTGCCTCTTAGCATAGCTATCTCTTGCAGCCTAGGGTTTATTCCAGATGCTTCCAGAAGCTGTGGATGCCCTGGAAGTGTTCCAGGCCAGGTTGGACGGGGCTTGGAGTGCCCTTGTCTATGGAAGGTGTCCCTGCCCACGACAGGAGGGAATGGAGATTATTTATAAAGTCCCTTCTGACCCAAACTATTCCAGGATTCTCTTCTATGATTCTGTAACCTTTGGGCACGAAGGACCAGGCTGGATGGTTGTGACAGCGTTGAATCTTGGTCCCTGGCTTCATCCCGTGTGGCCTTGGCCATCAGAAAAGGGGCATGGACAAGGACAAGGACATGGATGAGGGGAATGGCTTTCCACTGCCAGAGGGCAGGGTTAGATGGGATATTGGGAAGGAACTGTTTCCTGTGAGGGTGGGAGACCCTGGCACAGAGAAGCTGTGGCTGTGCCTGGATCCCTGGAAGTGTCCAAGACCAGGTTGGACAGGTCTTGGAGCAACCAAATCACAATCACAACCTAGAAAGACTAAACTTCCCCATCTCCTGTGCCTCTTCAAGATCCTCACCACAAATGTCCTTCATCCTTTCCATTACGGGAATACTGGATTAACTCCATGCACATTTGTAGGACACGTAGCCACGACAGCGTCGCTGCCTTTACATCCAGAAAAATAGAAGAGCCACATCATGTGGATGTTTCTGAACTGACAAAATCAGGGAAGAACAAATGTGGCCAGGAATAAACAAGGAAGCAGAGTTACCCAGCATGTTTCCTCTGCCAGGAGCGTGACCCTGTCCCTGCTGGGAAATGGTCATTTGTGAAAAGGGAGCCTTGGCTGCCTCCAAAAGACGCTTGGAGGCGGAAGGGGATGAAGAGGTGGGAGGTTGGAATGAGATGGTCTTTAAGGTCTCTTCCAACCCAAACTAGTCCGAGATTCCATGATTTTGTGAAGAGCTTGCAAACCCCACATGAAGAGCGGCATCAGCGGCAGAGGTTTGGAAGGGAGAATATGGGCCGGGAAGTGTTGGAGGCACAAAAAGTGGAGGGAATAACAAGCAGCTGCGTTTCTCCTTTTTGGCTATTGGTTTGTTTTTTTTTTTCCCTGAAACATCATCCTTTTTAAGAAAGAAGCTGCAGACAGGGAATATCGAGACCCAGGTGAAGCAGAGAGGTGACAGGAGCCTGCTCACTGCCAGGTCAGAGCGTGTCGTGCTCAGAGCATTTGAGGAAACAGCATTTGTTTACACAGAGATTCGGGGAGTTTCTCTGTCTGTGTGTATGGAGACAGGCCAGGCACCCAGTCCTGTTGCTTTCCCAGCTCCAGTCACCCAGCAAAGGCACTGAGTTGCAGAGTTCCATGGCTGGTCACCCTGGGAAGAGCCAGTCTGACCGGCTTGCCCGGAGCAGCCAAGCAGGAACACAGGCAGGGAACGCCAGCTGCTTCCAACAACTGCCCGTAACACTTTAAAAACCAAAACAGAGGTCACGAGCTAAAAAAAAAAAAAAAAAAAAAAAAGAGGGACAAACTGAATTGGGGACAGGGAAATTGTCACTCAGCTTCACCGCTGGTTTCCCCAAGGATGCCCACGCAGCCATTTCGCTGGAAAAGCATCCCGGTTTCCACGAAGAAGGGGCAGAACGGGCTGGGAGCTGCGGCGTGGGCAGGTCTGGTAGGTATCATCCCAATCCCGATGGAAGCGGCCATGCGTTTCGGCACCTTATTTGGCTATTGCTGCTCGTAGGGAGCGAGGACTTGTTGCAAACAGTGGGAAGAGCCCTGGGGATGCTTGGCTGGCTCTGACGCAAGAGCTGCGCCGGTGCATTTTTGACCTTGCGTTGCCTCTCGGCCGAGAGCACCGCAGCTCAGGGAGCCTCTCCCTCCACGTAGGAAAGGAGCTGCTGGGGATGGAGAGGGCAGGGAGAGGGGATTCCTGAGGGGAAGGGAAACTCTGCGAGCGGGTTTGGGAGCAGAAGGAGCCGGCAGCCTTTCCTCAGCCAGCTGTACTAAAAGGTTACCAGCTCCGCAGGGCCGTATCCAATTGCATCAGCTGGGAACCTCGTCCAACACGCCGGGCCGAGAGTAACCCTTTCTATTTATTGCCCTATTGTTTGAGGCTGGAGGAACACGGAGATACCATCTGGGAAAGCTTTGTTGTTACAGACCGGCTCTCGCCTGCGCTCCAGAGTCACCCTCTAAATTGCACATTTGGGGGGATGGAATGGGGGCTCCTCTGGCCAGGGATGGACGCCCCAGGAGGGTTTGAGGGGGGAAGGTCACCTGCTGCAGCGTCACCCAAATTCCCTCTGGCAGAATCGGCCACATTAGCAAAAACCTTTGGATAAAACCTGGCTAAGTCTGCCCAGAGTGACCTCAGGAAAGGTTTTATTAGTATTAAAGGTATTACAGGTATATTAGGTATTAAAGCAGAGAAATAGCTTTTATAAATATCTCCATTACAACAAAGTGAAACGTGGGGAAATCTTACCATCCTGTTAAGAGGTTTTGTTCCCTGTATGGTGCCAAAGCAACCTGGTCTAGTGGAAGTTGTCCCTGCCCATGGCAGGGGGGCTGGAACTGGACAGTCTTTAAGGTCCCTTCCAACCCAAACCATGCCACGATTCTACGATCCTGAAGCTCCCACCGCCATTCACAGGGAGTGTGGGAATGGTGAGGCAGCGCTGGGCTGGCTGGCAGAGCCATCCCGAAGCTGCCAGGGCGGGCACAGCTTTGCCGGGATGTGACTTCCCATCACCTGGCATGGAGCAGGACACATCCACAGCGCTGGACCTCAAACCACAGCCCCTTCCGCGTGCTGGATTTTCAGGAAGCGCGGTTGCTTGGCGGGATGTGTGTATCACTGGGTGGAGGAGCTACAGGAAGCGGATAATATATCTTTTTTTTTCCTCCATTTGTGCCGGTTCAGACCCTTTTATTTAAAGACAGTTCCCACTTCCCCACACTCACACAGATTATGAGGATGGAGGGAACCAGCCCATCTCCCAGCCTCAACGGGGGCACGGACTATTACGCCAAGGTAAGGTTTTGCCGAACGGGAAGGCTTTTTTCGGATGAATTTGGGGCCAGTGTTAAAAAACACCCCAAAGGGTGCGGAGTGGGCACGGCTGCCGTGGAACCTGCGCGTGTTTGGGACACCAATGGAGCACTGATGCTGCTCTCCGCGCTGGCTCCCGAATTTCCCCCTCTGGATGTCCTGGGACCAGCGGCCACGAGCCGAGGCGGGCAGGGCTGAGCAAAGCCGGGCACAGCCGGGCCGGGATGAGATAAACCGGGATTAGGTGGGCCGGGCTGAGCCGGGCCGGGCTGGGCAGAGCCGAACCGGGAGGAGCCAGGCTGGGATGAACCGGGCTGAGCCGGGCTGGGCAGAGCCGAACCGGGATAAGCCGAGCTGGGATGAACCGGGCTGAGCCGGGATGGGCAGAGCCGAACCGGGAGAAGCCAGGCAGAGCTGAGCCGGGATGGGCCGAGCTGGACTGAGCCGAGCTGTGTCGAATCAGCCCCAGCCGGGCCGGGCCGGGCCGGGCCGGACCGGGACAATCCCAAACCGGGCCGGACCGATCCCGGCCGGGCCGCCCCCCGGCGATTCCCGGATGTTGGAGCGGCCCCCATTCGCTCCGTCCTTCGCTTCCATAAAAGGCCAAGGGGCCCGGCAGCCACAGGCGCGTTTTTCCTTTAATTATTATCCCCCTCCTCCTCCTCCTCCCTCCCTCCCTCCCTTCCCTCCCTCCGCCTCCCGCTCTGCCCGCCCGCGCTGCTCCTCCCGCGGCGGCCCCTCAGGAGCGGCGGCGGCGGCGGCGCGGCCCCGATCCCGCCCCACCGCGCCCCCAGCCCTGCCCCGGGGCGCGGAGCGGGCACAGCCGGGCCCATCCCGCTGCCGCTGCCGCTGCTGAGCCCGCTGCCGCTCCGTCCGGCGCAGGAGGCCGGGGCCATGGCTCTGGACGGGATCCGCATGCCGGACGGCTGCTACGCCGACGGGACGTGGGAGCTGAGCGTCCATGTCACCGACCTGGGCCGCGACGTCACCCTGCGGGTCACCGGCGAGATCCACATCGGCGGCGTCATGCTGCGCCTCGTCGAGAAGCTCGGTGAGTGCCCCGGGACCCCCCCTGCAAGCCCGGCATCCTCCCAGTGCTCAGCCCCCTGCTCCGGTACTGTGCTGTTAGCTCCCAGCACCCTGCCCAGTGCAGTGTCCAGCTCCCAGCTCTCTGCTCCAGGATTGTGTTCCAGCTCCCAGCACCCTGCCCAGTGCAGTGTCCAGCTCCCAGCTCTCTGCTCCAGGATTGTCCTCCAGCTCCCAGCACCCTGCCCAGTGCAGTGTCCAGCTCCCAGCTCTCTGCTCCAGGATTGTGTTCCAATTCCCAGCACTCTGCTCCAGTACTGTGCTGTTAGCTCCCAGCACTTTGCCCAGTGCGGTTCCCAGCTCCCAGCTCTCTGCTCCAGGATTGTGCTCCAGCTCCCAGCACTCTGCTGCAGTACTGTGCCGTTAGCTCCCAGCACTCTGCCCAGTGCGGTTCCCAGCTCCCAGCACTCTGCTTCAGGATTGTGTTCCAATTCCCAGCACTCTGCCCCAGTACTGTGCTGTTAGCTCCCAGCGCCCTGTTCCAGGATTGTGCTCCAGCTCCCAGCACCCTGCTCCAGGATTATGCTCCAGCTCCCAGCACCCTGCTCCAGTACTATTCTGTTAGCTCCCAGCACTCTGCTTCAGGATTGTGCTCCAGCTCCCAACACTCTGCTCCAGTGCTGTGCTGTTAGCTCCCAGCACCCTGCCCAATGCAGTGCCTGAGTACCCCAATTTAGCCCACAGCACTCTGCTCCATTGCTGTGCTGTTTTCTCCCAGCACCCTGCCCAGTGCAGTGTCCAGCTTCCAGCACTCTGCTCCAGTACTGTGCTGTTTTCTCCCAGCACCCTGCTCCAGTACTGTGCTGTTTTCTCCCAGCACCCTGCCCAGTGCAGTGCCTGAGTACCCCGGTGTAGCCCCCAGCCCTCTGCTCCAGTGCTGTACTTCAGCTCCCAGCACCCTGACCCAGTACCCTGACCCAGTACCCTGCTTTAGCTCCCAGCACCTCTGCTTCAGTACGGTGCTCCAGCACCCTGCTGCAGGACTGTACTTTTGTCTCCCAGTGTTTTAGCTGTGCTTTAGCTTCCAGCATCCTGCCCCAGTACAGTGCCTGAGCGCCCAGTGCTGCGCTCCAGTGTTGCGATTTAGCTCCCATCACCCTATCCCAGTACTTTGGCTCCCAGCGTCCTGCCCCAGTGCTGTGTTTTGGCTCCAGCACCCTCTCCCAGTACTCTGCCTTAGCTCCCAGACCCCCAGATCCCCTAACCCCCCATCCCAGCCCCCCAACCCCTGCAGCCTTCCAGGTTCTCCCTCTCACCTCCTCCACCAGCCAGACTTCACCACCCCGGGGCCTCAGCCCCATCCACCGGCCGCTTCACACCCAGGATTTTTACACAGAGTTAGGAAACAGCTCCGTTTTCGTTCTTGGGGGTGGGGGTTTGTGGGGAGCTCCATCCTGAAGTTCCGTGAGAGCAAAGCTCTCCCGTGGGGTGCTGTGGTCGAGGGCACCCTGGGGACCCGGCGGTGTGCGGCGCCTTTGGGTGCGCACCTGGACAAAGAGCCCGTTTGTCCGGGAACAACGTGGGAACAACGGGGACGTGTCCAGGGCTCGGTCCCCGCCGAACCCTCCTCCCCCTTGTCTCTTTATGGCTCGGCTGTGTTGACTCAGCGGTGCAGCCCGGGCTGATGGCTGTAATTGCTCAAATAAAATATTAATTGCGAGGTCCCGCGCGTGCCTGCGGCTGTGGGAGTAGCGGAGCTGTCAGCTGCAAGGTCCCGCTCCGCTGCGGAGCCCGCGTGTGGCTTTTTTTTAAAAGAAAGAAAAATAAAAAGCCCATCTCCCCCCCCCGCCCCGTGCATAGGTTTTGATTTATTAATTAGCTGGAGTGGCAGGAAGGAAGGCAGGGATGTAAATACGCTGGGTTTCGAAAGGAAGCGAGCGCTCGCATCAGAGGGTCCCATGCTGGAGGGAGCCTGAACGCCCCAAAAACTTCGTTTTATTCTGGTTTTCTTTTTTTACTTTAACGCTGGAGGTGCAGAAAGCTTGGCTGAAGTTGAGCTCTCTGTGGCTGGGGAAAAAGCAAACCAGCTTTCTAGAGGTGATACAAGAATCCAGCCATGAGTGAAGGAGCGATGCTGGGAGCTGGGAGATGCCGGAGCGGATCCAGGGCCCAAACGTTGTGTGTGGAGAGCCAGGCATGTGCGCGGGGCCGGAGCCCGGAGAGGACCTAAATTAGCTCCTGACGTAATCCGTCCCCCCCTAAATGTTTGCCCAGATCCTCTCCACTTGTTAAATTAGGGATTGTATGAGAGGGAAGGAATGCGGCGGCTGCAGCGGCGTGGGGAGAGGGGATGGAGCTCCCCAGGGGCTGAGCCCCAGCGCCTCCCTTCCCGGGCCGGTCAGATCCATGGATATCTCCGGCTGTTGCCTTCCCTTTCCCCTTGGCTTTCGTCGCCCAGCCAAGCTCTGCGTATTTAGTTCCTTTTAATCTTCCTTCGTGTCAGCTCTTCCAGCCCTCTCATTATTTTTATGGCTCCTTTGAGCTCCTGCCAGTTGAGCGGGGTCGGGTTTAGCGGAGCGGGGTGGGACGGGGCTCGTTCCTCATTCTCCCGTGCTCCTCAATGCCTCCCTTCATCCCAGCCTCTGCGCTGCCTTGTCTCCACATAAATTCATTTTGCAATTTTTCCACACTGAAACCCTTTCCCTGCGTTTTTTAACCTCTTCCTCCCTGTCATTCCTCTGTTTAATTCCTTGCTTCAGCAACTTTCAGTGTTTAAAAAAAAAAATTATTATTCTCCTGCCAAGGAGATTTTCTGCTGTGAGTTTTAAGGAAATTTCCTAAAGATAGAGTTTCCTTGCGGTTCTGTGTTTCCCTGTGGGATCCCCCATGGGCTGTTCCACTTGCACAGTGCAGGGGAAGGAAGGAAGGCAGGTCAGTGCCTTGGGCTGGGGTTTGCCTGCTCCATCCTTTGGGACAAATCCTGCAGGCTTTGGAAAGGAGACTTCTGTGGCCTGCCTGGAGTCTCAGGGAAGTTTAGGACATCAGTGGGAATCTGCAGCAGATCAGCCACACTGCGGTTCTGGGATGGGGGTAGGAGCTCTTTACCGTCAGTGAACAGGGGGAAAAATGCCTTCCCTCCTCCCAGCAGCAAGGAGCGCTTGGAAAAGGGAAAAATCTTGATTGACATCAGCATTTATTGATGGTTGTTTGGGAGTAGTGCAGTAAATATCCTGCTGGGATGCAGCAGGAGTCCAGCAAAGTCTCTCCTCTGTAACTGCAGGGCTGCAGGTATCCATAAATCCCACGGGCTCGGTCCCTGCCTGCGCAGAGCGGCCGCACTCGGACTCTTTGGGAACAGGCAATTAAAATCCGTGGCTGATGCAGGCAGGGATTGGAGGAAGCCCAAGCAGCAGATAGGGATTCTGGTTACTCAAGTGAATTGCAGTGACCTGTTGGCTCCCCTGTTATTCATCACCCGCTGGATTAAGCCACTCCGTTAATTGAGCCGTGCCAAGTTCTTGGCAAAGTCATCCCTGAAAAATAAGCAAAAGGAAAAAAAAAAAAAAAAACTGCTGAGGTTTTAAGAGCAGCAGCATTGAGTTGCTCCATGAGGGCTGGGGTCTGTGCTGGAAACTCCTGGTGCTCTCTCAGGGTTTTTTAGGAATTTTGCCACTATTGACTTACAAACAAAACAAAAAAATAAAATAAAGCTAGGCTTAAAATCACTGGGAGCAGAGGAAGGAAGGAAGTGAACGCAGGTTATTGTTGTTGTCAACTTGAGGCTGTTTTAAACACATGGAATTAAAAAAGTCCTGCTTTTTTTGAAAGGAGCTTGGGAGGAGCTCTGTGGGGTTTATGGAATTCTGTGGGATATATGGGGGATGCTCTGTCTGGTCGTGGGAATAAAGGAATAGCTGACAGAAACAGGGCAGGGGGGACAAATGGTGTCTGGCAGAGGCACAGCCTTAGACAGATGACCTAAATGTGCACTGAGCAGATTCAGAAAGTCCGTGGATAGAAGTTTTGTGATGGAAATGTGGATTTCTCTCTGGGATTCTTTAACAGGCAGATGGGTGGCAGGCGACTCCCAACTCCTGGGGTTTGCTGGAAGCACTGAGCACCTTTTTGGGCTTGTACCTGAGGAAAACAGATAGAGTGGAAAAAAAAAAACAACCAAAAAATCCCAAAAAACAAACCAGCAAGGTTTGGAATTATAGATGTCCTTCTGGACCAGAAGGGGTTAAGGATGGGTAATGTGGTGGCATCCCTATTTTAGTGACCTGGGCTGGGCAGGAGAGCTGACTGGATAAATGTCAGAGCAAACCCTCTGCTCTCAGACGGGCTGACAGTGACACCTCCTGAAGCCTTCGGGGTTTTTTTGTGAATTGAAGCTGGGATAAGGGTTTGTGCAACTGGTTTAACCTCCATTGTTCCCTCTGGCAGCTCCTCCATTGTCTCCTTTGTGTCACCTGGGAGAGGGTGGGATGTCACCTGAGGACTGGCACGGGAATTGTCCCATACAGTTTTGGTTGCAGCACTTAAAGCTCTTTTTAAAAGCGGTTTCAGCCTGCAAATGTGTCTGGGATTCACCCCAGGGGCTCTTTTCACCATCAAATAGACTTTGCTGTGTTATCTTCCAAGGATTTCAGCTCCATTCCTTGCAAGATCAATTCTAAATATTAGTCTTGTTCTGCCTGTGAAGTCTCCTCTCCTTAATGGACCCCTGAAAGGTTTATGAATAAAACACCAACAAAGTGCAGCGTCATTGATTCGCCCAGGTTTGTGTTTGAGGTTTTGCCGTGCTTATAAACACTCCAGGCCCTTCGTGAGGCACGCTGGAGAAATTTTTTGCCTCGAAACTGGAATGAACTCCTGGAAACAGCTTGAGGCTATGGGAGAGAATACAGAGTCCTTGTCCCAGCTCATTCCTGGTGTAAACACGAGGCAGGAGGAGGCTGCAGGGTTTGTCTTGTAGGTGGCTTGTTCCTTGTGCTTTGGACTTTGCTGGGATGAGGCATCCAGGTCTGGGGACTCCAGCACAGGAAGGACCTGGAGCTGCTGGAGCAAATCCAGAGGAGGCCATGGAGCTGCTCCAGGAGCTGGAGCCCCTCTGCTCTGGAGCCAGGCTGGGAGAGCTGGGGGTGCTCACCTGGAGAGGAGAAGGCTCCAGGGAGAGCTCAGAGCCCCTGGCAGGGCCTAAAGGGGCTCCAGGGGAGCTGGAGAGGGACAAGGGATGGAGGACACAGGGAATGGCTCCCAGTGCCAGAGGGCAGGGATGGATGGGAGACTGGGAAGGAATTCTTCTCTGTGAGTGGCTGGCCCAGGGTGTGCAGAGAAGCTGTGGCCGTCCCTGGATCCCTGGAGGCATTCCAGGCCAGGTTGGATGGGACTTGGAGCAGCCTGGGATAGTGGAAGGTGTCCCCTCCCATAGCATGAGATGGGCTCTATGTTCCCTTCCCACCCAAGCCATTCTGGGATTCTCTGATTGTAGCCACAGTTCCCAGAACTGGGTGTCTGAGCATCAGTCCCTGGTGCCAGGCGTGACTCAGGGAGTTTCTCCAGTCTGTGCCCACGATGTCACCTGAACACCTTCACTGGGACACCCACAGGTCCTCAGCTGCCACCTGAGATGAGAAGGATTTTTTCTCTTCAAACTCAGCCCTGGTCACTCCTCAGTGTTGCTTTCCAAGTGCATGACGGCCATGAGAGGACTCCAAGTGCTGCTCAATCCTCGGGGAGCTGTTTGTGTTCCCTGTGGGGCTGCGTGCTGAGAGCTTGTCCCAAATTCTGTCACAAACTGGGCAGGCACTGACCCTGCTCCCGATTTCCCTGGAAAATTTCATCCCAAGCTTTTAAACAGCCAAACTTGCGCAGGCCGTGGGGTGCTGAGCACAGAGGGGGACCTGGCACCTGCTGAGCACCAAAGTCCTCCTGCTCCAGATCCAGGCAGGATTTGGGGCTGGTCTGAGTTGGAATTGGTACCCCACTGGATGCTTCAGCAGCATCCTCAAGGAGACCAGCAGAGCTGCTCCCATTCCCTGCATTCCCACATTGCCACTTGATGAATGCCTTCACCTGTGGCCTCTGCTGATCCTTACCCTCCAAACAGCACATTTTTGGTGACATCTAAGTGACAACGTGCTGTGAACACACACCTCGGCCATGCACATTGATCTGTGAGGGGCTGGTTCATTCCTCTGCATCCAGCTTTGGACTCCAGGAAGCTCCAACGTGGGCTCAGACTGATGGAGGCTCAAATAAAGTCCTCTTTGTGAGCCTGGGTGGAATATTCAGCTGAGCTGCCAGTGCCAGAGGAATTCAGGATGGGGGGAGGTAAAAGCCACATAAAGGCAGCTCCAAGCTCTACTCACGGCAATTAATATTTGTACCCAGAGTGCTGACGATTCTTTAAGGGGCAAAACAATTAAGATTTGATTTTTATTATTGTGTTTTTATTTTAATTCTGTCGCTGTGAGCCGTGGGATTTGGCTGGAAGGAGCCCGGCCGAGCTCGCGGTCCCGGTGGGAGGGGAAGGAGTGGGAGGTGGTGTTGGTGTTCCTGCAGTTCCCAGAGCCTGGGTTTGTCACACCACAGACAGGAAATTGTTGGGTTTGCTGCTCCCACCCAGCCCAAATCAGTAGTTTCCTCTTCCAGCTCCCTCAGGTTTCGATTTGACATGAGGCACGTGGGGAAGTCGGTGTGGGGAGCTGAAAAAATCACAGAAATCATCATATTCACACACTTTCCCTTTTATTTAATACCTTTTTTTTTCGCTTTCCCTTTTCCTTCCATTTTCCTCTCCATCAGGGCTTGTGTTTCACTCAGGCATCTGCTGAGTCTCTCTAAGCCGTACAAAAAACTCAAAGAAATTGTAGTCAGAATAGAATCCCTGGAAATGTTCAAGGCCATGTTGGACTTGGAGCACCCTGGTCCACTGGGAGGTGTCTCTTGGGGTGGAATTAAATAGTTTTTAAGGCTCCTTCTAACCCCAACCACTCTGTGATTCCATGATTCAGCAAACCATTCAGTTAAAACCTGGATTTTAACCCTTGGTCTTTGATGTGATTAAAAAAAAAAAAAAAAATATTGTGGATAACTGCCTGAAATTGTGGATGTGGGGAATGTTTACTGAGTTGGGAAAGATGAGGGGTTGTTTGCACTGCAAACTTCAGTTGTTTCAACATCACCAGGGACACCCAACACCGCCAGCTCCTGGTTTGGATGTTGGGGGAGTTTTTTTAGCGGTGGTTTTTCTGACAGGTGAGGGGAAGGAGGGAGATTTACAGCCCTCGTGGAGCTCACTGATTTCAGCCCGGCATCCAGCCCTGGGTGTGTTACGGGGGAAGAGTCTGGTGGTGTGAAAACATCGTGGAGAAGCTGCGTTTCTTCATTCTCATCCTGCATTGTGAATTAACTGATTGCTTAGAGAGGGGCAGAGAAACAAAACTGAGCGAAACTCACCTGCTGGGATTCGTTTCTGAATGTTCCAGTGGCTCTCAGGGGTTTATGGTGTGTAATTTGGAAAAACGCTGACACCCCCCCCCTCAAATTCCTGTTGGATGGAATTTTAGCAGAGTTGCCGTAATTTACTTTTGACACATTGCTCTCATCCAGGCTGAAGCTTCTGCCAGGTAGAGCTGTTGGGACAGACCATGAGAAGTGCCCAGAAAACCAGAGGAAAGCTTTTTTATTAATTTTTAAATTTTATTTCTGGAGAACTGATCTTGGTTTTCCTTTCATTCACCCGTTTCCCAGCGAGGTTGCAACACCCCTGAATGCAGCTCCCCTTCTGTGGCCATTCAGATGTGAACCTCAGCTGGGGGCTGTGTGCATGGCATGGCCCTGTGCCAGCACTGCTCCCACTCTTCCAGACCAGCTGGGATCCTGGGAGATCTCCACTTTTTGGTAAAACGTGGCTGAATTTGGCCAACAGGTTGAGAACAGTTCCAGGAGGGGATGCACGTAAAAAAACCAACCACACCAGCAGCTGCAGAAACCTTCCCCAGAAACCTCAGCTGATTTTTAGCTTGCAGAACATCCTGACGGCACCCAAAAAAATCCATCTTCCCAATGGATTTTAAATCTTTTCCCAGCCCATTATACCTTCTTGGCTGGTGGTTGTTTTCTTTCTTTTCCCCTGCCCCCTGCAGCCACTTTAGGAAGGGTTAATTGCCGAAACTCCAATTCAGTTAGAAAGTCGTGCCTTTATGAAATTGCCTGGAAGAAGCTTTGTCCCTGTCTTGCTCAGCTTCCCAGGTCTTGCTCAGCTTCCCTTCCTGGGTGATGTTCCACAAAGCTTTGTCCAGCTCCAGGGTTTCTGCAGGAGCAGAATTGTCCCTGTCCCTCATGTCCTGCCCAGGGCTTTAGTGCCAAGGCAGATCCAGGCTCAAGGCTGGAGGTGTTAAAGTCCTTTAAAAGTGTTTTGTGTTCCTAAATGAGCTTGGGGCAAGAGGCAGAACCAGAAAGAAATCGTGGAATTGTGGAATAGTTTGGGTTGGAAGGGACCATCTCGTTCCACCCCTGCCATGGGCATGGAGACTTTCCACTATCCCAGGTTGCTCCAAACCTTGTCCAGCCTGGCCTTGGACACTTCCAGGGATCCAGGGGCAGCCACAGCGTCTCTGGGCACCCTTTGCCAGTGCCCTGTTCTTCCAACCATGAACCCACATGGATCTGTAAGAGGAAGACCAGCACTTAAAATTATGGAGTGGGGTGATGTGGCCTGAGGTGTCCTCAGACCTCCAGAAGTCCCTTTCCAGGGATCTAAGCTTTAACCAGGGGTTAGCCATCACTAAAGCACTTGGGGAATTGCCTGGTGAGAGGTTGGGAATTCGAGGTTGGGAATTCGGGTTGCCCATCATCCTCCTTTCCCTGCCTGATGCATCATCCCTCCCAGTGCACATCCTCTGGCTCCCTTACCGGGTGTGATGTCTTTTTGGCAGGAGCAGCTTCTCTGGCTTGCACATTTCTTGGGGATGAGTCAGGACTGCAGGCTGCTGTCACCCTGGGACACTTGTTCTTTTTGGAGGGGGTGAGGGAGGCTGGGCTGCTCCTCAGGACAGCTCCCTGGAGAAGTGCTCTTCCTTCCTTCCTTCCTTCCTTCCTTCCTTCCTTCCTTCCTTCCTTCCTTCCTTCCTTCCTTCCTTCCTTGCTTCCTTCCTTCCTTCATTCCTTCATTCCTTCCTTCCTTCCTTCCTTCCTTCCTTCCTTCCTTCCTTCCCTCCTTCCTTCCTTCCCTCCTTCCCTCCTTCCCTCCTTCCTTCCTTCCCTCCTTCCCTCCTTCCCTCCTTCCCTCCTTCCCTCCTTCCCTCCTTCCTCCTTCCCTCCTTCCTTCCTTCCTTCCTTCCTTCCTTCCTTCCTTCCTTCCTTCCTTCCTTCCTTCCTTCCTTCCTCCTTCCCTCCTTCCCTCCTTCCCTCCTTCCCTCCTTCCCTCCTTCCCTCCTTCCCTCCTTCCCTCCTTCCCTCCTTCCCTCCTTCCCTCCTTCCTTCCTTCCTTCCTTCCTTCCTTCCTTCCTTCCTTCCTTCCTTCCTTCCTTCCTTCCTTCCTTCCTTCCTTCCTTCCTTCCTTCCTTCCTTCCTTCCTTCCTTCCTTCCTTCCTTCCTTCCTTCCTTCCTTCCTTCCCTATGGAAACCACACTCCTTAGTCAAGTTTTCTGCCATTTCTCATGATTCCATGGAGGCAGGAGAAGCCAGTGAAAGCCTCCTCTTGGAGGGCAGCTTGATGAGTGGGGGGGAACATTTAGCAAAATCAGGTTGGGAAGATCCTGTTTCAAAAATAATCCAATTAAAAATATACTGATCCACCATTGCTTTCCTTTGTTCCATGCTGTAGAAAAAATGAATAATCCACATTTCTCTGGGATGCTGGTGCTGGGATTTAAAGGAATTCTGCACAGCACTGGCAAAGCCCTTCCTGAGCCCCTCAGTGCTGAGTGTTGGGGAGCTGAGGTGACCTCAGCTTTCAGCTCCTCTGGAGTTTCCCGGTATCCCAGCTGGATTCAGCATCTCTGGAAAACTTCTCTCCCTACTCAGGGGTGTAGACAGGATTGGGTATGGCTGTGCAAGCGTTTAAGTGGAGCATAAAGGTACCAAATATCCAAAAAGCTAAAAATTACAGGGGTAATTTCACAGGAAAACGTGATGGAAGTGTTCAAGGCCAGGCTGGACGGGGCTTGGAGCAACCTGGGATAGTGGGAGGTGTGGAGGTGGAACAAGACACAATCCAAGTTAATAAACTTTCAAGTAAGCTAATTGAGCAATCCTATTAACACTGGGAAGAGCTTCCTTCCTCGAGTTTACTTTAGAAAACCAGTGGCTTTCAGGCTTGTTAGGATCTGCTCTTCTCCCTGTATCCCATGGGCTGAGCATCTCGAGCCCTGCACTGCCAGGAGCAGCACTTTGGGATACTTTGGGTTGACCTATCAACTCTTCAGCTCTCCAGTTACCACCCCTGCCTCGTCAAGACACGGACTTTCCATTGCCAAGCTCACTTAGAATCCCAATAAAAGGCAATCAAAGAATCCCACCTGTTCTTCCAGCAGCGCCTTAGCGCGCGCTCCCTCGTTAGCGGCAGACACTCCGTAATTTCCCCGAGCAAGGACAGACACGCGGAACATCCACATGCAGCACTGCATCCCAGAGTGCTCAGGCTCCTCCACTGGGCTTTTTTTTTTTTTTCCTTTTTTCCCTCCTCCTTTATTCCTTGCTCTTGAATCACCCTGTGCCACTACGCGGGGGCTTTGACGTCAAGGCTCTGCCACGAGCGTGTGCCCTGGCACACGGGGATGAGAGGGAGGTCTCATGGAATCACAGAGTTGGGAACAACGCTCCTTTTGTCCCTGTTTGTTCGGTGCTCGGTTTTTACTTTATTAAGTCAGGCTATTTTGTTGTTTTTTTTTTTTCCCCAGGCAAGAAATATTCTTCTCAGGGTGAAATTCCGGCACAAATCCACCCTTTTTTAGGCACCTCCGTGGATGGGTGTGGGTCTTCTCCTGAGCGTTTGTTTTCCTGAAAATAAAGGAGCATGAAATTTTTGCGGGGGCAGATGGTGATAGGACAAGGGGGAGTGGTTTTGAAGAGAGGAGATTTTTAGTCCCAGCTCATTCCTGTTGTAAACACAAGGCAGGAAGAGGCTGCAGGTCTCTTGTTCCTTCTGCTTTGGACCATGCTGCATCCAGATCTGGGATCCTCATATAGGAAGGACATGGAGCTGCTGGAGCAAATCCAGGAGAGGCCACGGAGATGCTCCAAAGGCTGGAGCTGCTCTGGAGCCAGGCTGGGAGAGCTGGGAATGTTCATCTGGAGAGGAGAAGGCTCCAGGGAGAGCTCAGAGCCCCTGGCAGAGCCTGAAGGGGCTCCAGGAGAGCTGGAGAGGGACTGGGGACAAGGGATAGAGGGACAGGACACAGGGAATGGCTTCCAGTGCCAGAGGGCAGGGATGGATGGGAGATTGGGAACTGGGAATTCCTGGCTGGGAGGGTGGTGAGGGGCTGGGATGGAATTCCCAGAGAAGCTGTGGCTACCCCTGGCTCCCTGGATGTGTCCAAGGCCAGGTTGGACAGAGCTTGGAGCAGCCTGGGACAGTGGAAGTTGTCCCTGCCCATGTGGGACTGGATGAGCTGCAATGTCCCTTCCCACCCAAACCATTCCTGGATTCCATGAAAACCATGGTGAGAGTTGCCCATGGTGGCAGATCCAGGGGCATTTCAGGTACCATCCTGTGTTACCCATGGATTAAATCCCTTCCACAGGTGCTGGCTGCAGAGTGGCTGCTGTACAGGGTGTTTTCCATTGTCAAATAAATGTGGGAGATGTGATTAAAAGCCCTCTCAAGTCCCATTAGCTCCGGAAGCATCAGCCTGTCCTGCCTGCAGCTTTGTTGCATCAATCTGGTGATCATTTTACGGGCTGCTGATCTCCCCATTTCAAAGTATAATTTGTCAAGTGTTGTGACCAGAGGCTGGAGGGATTTTTGTTCCATTTTGAACTTTGCTCTGCAGTTAAATCCCCCTTGGGGGACGGAGAGGACTCTACTCCAATGCACTCCAGAAAGACCCATATTTTCCTAAACTTACAGATTTTGCCCCAAGACAGGGACTGTGTCACCCAGCAAACACATCAGCGTTTCTGCTGGACTCGTGATAAATGAAAATAGCTCTGTTTTTACTCTTTTTTTTTCCCTCCATAATTATCCTGGAAGGAGTGGCTTTGGCATGTTTAAAGGAATCCGGGTTTCCAGAGGTCAGTGAGAGCAGGGAGGAGGTTGGAGGGAGAGAGCAATGGGTTCAGATACATGAGCGTTACACATTTATATTTATATTTTAAATGAAATAAATATATAACCAATATGAGAAAATAAAAATATTTATTTTAAGAAAGATCTGCAGCATCTTTGGGACCTTCAGTAACTCTCTTGGCTATTGTGGTGTCCAGGGCCAGGAGCTGGGCTTGATGATCCTTGTTTATCCCTGCCAACTCAAGATTTCCTTTCCTTTCCTTTCCTTTCCTTTCCTTTCCTTTCCTTTCCTTTCCTTTCCTTTCCTTTCCTTTCCTTTCCTTTCCTTTCCTTTCCTTTCCTTTCCTTTCCTTTCCTTTCCTTCCTTTCCTTTCCTTTCCTTTCCTTTCCTTTCCCTTTCCTTTCCCTTTCCCTCTCCTTTCTCCTCTTTTTCTCCTCTTTCTCCTTTTTTTTTCTCCTTTTCCCCCCTGTTCCCCTTCTTCCCCCTTTCACCTCCTTTATCCTTGGCCTTCCCCATCACTGCTGTCCTGCTCCATGCACCAAATTAGCCTCTTTTTTTAATATTTCTGAACATTTCTGAATATTTTAGGAGTATTTGCCCTCTTTGCTGCTTTTGTTAGTGCTTTGAGGCTGTGCCTTCCCCCTCCTGGACAAATAGAAAAGAAAAACCCACCAGAACAACCACACGAGGTTCTGTGCAATGAATTTTGATGGCTGGTTGTGGTGGGTTGTTTTTTTTTTTCTCTTTATTTTTTGCTTTCAGTCTTAAATTTCTCTCCTTCCCAAGTTTTTTTTGATACTTTTACCTTGTTTTCCATGCTCTGTGAGCATCCCAAGGGAGCAGGAGAGGGTATCCCCCATCCCTGAGCTCACCCAGGGCATTCCCAGCTATTTATTGCTGGAAGTCTCTTTTCCTTTGAAGGACTTTTTCTCTCCTCCTCCAGCTTCCCAAGAGGGGTGTGGATGCAGCCAACACCCAGCTCGGGGTTTGGAGAGCCCCTTGGAGCTGTGAGGGCTGGATTAAGGTGTTATCAGCAGGAATTTGTGTTTAAAGGTGCTTTAATCAGCTGCCTGCACTCAGTGCTTTTTGTCCACAGCTGTATTATTTCAATTCAGTGTGAAGTGCATGTTAATTTTAAAATCCAAAAATCACCACCCCCCCCGAAAAAGTAACGACTTTTATTTTAATTTTTCACATAAAAACCCTCGAGGAGTTTCAGCCCATCTGCACCAAACTCAGTGAAAAGGTGGAAAACTTGGGGTTGGTTTTGTGTAGATTATAAAATACGAAAGTGACTTTTTGCAAGAGGAGATGCTTGGCTTGTGAGTTGCTTTCAGTCTCTGCACTGTATTTTGGACATATATATATATATATGTTTATTTGTGTGGTATTTATATATGCATAGTGTATATATGTGGGTATATTTTTACATGCCTTTATTTTGCATGCTTATCTATAATTATATATGTATATAATTTGGTTTTGTCTCTATATGTGCATATATATATGGGGTAAATGTTTATGTGTGTGTTTATATGCATAATATATCTTATATGTTTTATACATATTATATATGTATAAAATACATGTTTAAACATATTTATTTGTAATTTTTTAATATATATTTATAGATATAAATTTGAGATGATGGAAAGGCATTTTGCCACATCAGCTTCCCAAGCGTGCCCAGACCAGAGCAGGGATAATCCTGATTAAACCCACCCCTGGGAGAGAGCCAGGGAAAGCTGTGGAGCTAATCCTGCTCCTGTGGAAAACCCCCCAGTGGGATGGATGGGCTTTGGCTCTGGCATCTTTTGCTCCAGAGGGGGATGGTCCTCTCGGATTGTTCCTGTGGGAATGCTGAAGACTCAAATCCATTGCTCTAAAAGCCATCATTTATAATTAAGGAATGAGCTGCAACCTCTGCTCCAGCTGCTTCCACTGCAAGGTGGAGAGAATTCCGGGGAAAACAGCGTTAGCTGCAAACCCTCTGCTTCCAAAAATCCACAAAAAATCCCTGATCCAACCCAGGCGGGCTTGCAGAATTCCCGCTGTGCCTCCTCAAGGTTCTGCAGGAGCCTTTTAATTATTTATTATGAACCGCCAGTGTTAAGGTGATGGAGGCATTTGCAGGATCTTGGCTGCCCTGTGGATTTAATCCTAGATGTGGCTGTGGAAGGGAATTTGGGAAACCCCAGGAAAGCCTCTCCCAGAGGTGAGAGCCACCCCTGCCTTCCAAACACCCATCCAGTGGGATTGAACCGTGCTCTGGGAAGGGGGGAAAAAAAAAGAGATTTATTTGGTCATATCAGGGCTCTGCTGTCCTGAGCAATGCAGGGAAGGAGAGCCCATCTGCACCAGGGGATATCCCAAAATAACAAGGAAAATACAGTGTTTATACAGCACTGGAGACTTGTATCCTACTGCTTGTAAGTCCTAAGCTGGCCCGGAGAAGCTGCCAAGTGACGGCACAGCTCGTGCAGGAAGGAGCTTCAATAGCTGCTGCAGCAGGAAAGGGGCTTTAAAAAACTATGGGTTGGCAGAGGGAGAGCGTTTGGGAGCAGCCAAGTCCTGGGGTAAGTGGGATAAATGGGATAAATGGGATAAATGGGCTAGCAGGCAGGGCCGCCTCGATTTTCTTTGCCCTTCACCCAGATTCAGCCTTGCTGCTTGAATGCTGATCGTGTCCGTGGGTCTCAGAATTGAAACACACCCCGTGTGCATCTCAGTTCGGCCTTACTGCTGCTCGGATTCTGGATGGGAATTCGGTGGTGGCTGCGGGAATTAAAATCTGCAGTTGTGATTCACGCTGGACGAGCTGGCGGGATGCGACTGCGGCCAGGCGCCGGCGTGGATTGAAAGCTGAGGATGTTTCGGGTTTTAAAACGCTTTACAGAGCGGCCCTTCACTCCTTCTCTCACTGTTCTGTCCTCACAGAGGTCTCTTGGGCCATTTGTGTGATTTAAGATGCCTCTGGCGTTCCCAGGACTGTCTGGATGGCTTTCCAAGGGGAACGGCTCCGTGGGTTTTGGCCGTGCAAAACATCCTGAACGTCCCTCGTGCACGTCGCTGCCTCTTGGCACAGTTCTGGGAGGCAAATGCAACGCCAGGTTCTGCCTGGAAAAACAAAAAAGGATCACAGCTGGGTTGGCCAGCCTTCCCAGGCTCCAGAGGTTTGGGTTCAGGCTGCAGGGAAAGGTGGGGGAAGCAGGGAGCAGGGTTTATTTTTGAGGCCGGGAAGGAAGCGCCGTGCTTCCCTTTCCCGAGGGTGTTGCTGCTGGGGTTGGGCTCCTGGAACTCCCTGAGCCCAGCCCACGCTCCAGCTGATGCTGACAGCTCCAGCTTCCACATTCCTGCTGCCTTCACCTGAGGGATTCCCTGCCTGGAAGGCTGGCAGTGATTTCTTGTGACCCTTACATGTGTGCAGCTCATCCTGGAAGGGTTTTTGTTGGAAGAGAGCTCAAAGTCCGTCCAGTCCCATCTTCATGTGCAGGGGCACCTTCCACTGTCCCAGGCTGCTCCAGCCCCAATGTCCAGCCTGGCCTTGGACACTGCCAGGGATCCAGGGGCTTCTCTGGGCACCCTGTGCCTGGGCCTGCCCACCCTCCCAGGGAAGAATTCCCAATTCCCAATATCCCATCTAACCCTGCCCTCTGGCACTTGGAAGCCATTCATCCTTGTCCTGTCCCTCCGTCCTTTGTCAATATTCTCCCTCCCTCTTTCTCGAAGCTTCATCAGGTACTGGCAGGTCACAGTTAGGTCACCCTGAAGCTCCTCTTCTCCAGGCTGAGCAATCCCAGTTTTCCCAGCTTTTCCTCGCAGCAGAGGTGCTCCATCCCTCTGATCATCTTGGTGCCTCTCCTCTGGACTCGCTCCAGCAGCTCCGTGCCCATCACATTCAGCAGCTCAGAGGAGCTGCCGGATCTACACACATCCCTGAGATTTGCAACCTGCAGTAAACTTGTAAATCCCAGGTCTGGCATCTCTGAGGTGAATTTGTGCTTGGAGGCTTACCTGAGCTCTGATGAATGAATGGCCAGCTGATAAATTGATAATTGATTGATAAATACAAATAAGTTGATTAATGTGATAGGTTGTATAATATGAAGTGGCCAGCGACTGATGGTGGTAGATGGGACGAGCCTGAGCTGAAATACTCAGAGCCTTGTTGTGGAGCTGTAACCCCAACAAATCAGTAACTCATGAATTGGGACTCTGGTGAAGGTTTATAAACCTTTGATCGGATTTAACCCTTGCCTGCAGGGATTGCTCCAGGCAATCCCGGATCCCTTGCAAAGCACGCAGGGCTCTTGTCAGCGTGTAAAACTCAACCCCACAAAGCAGCTGCTAAACATTTGCCAGCCTCCTTTATATAAAACTACCCCGTGGGACAGGCACAGGACTTCCCCTTCCTGCTAGAACCAACTAACTTCACTGTTAATTGAAAGTGTTAATTACTGTCAGGCCCAGAGACTTGTTTTTGTGCCGTGGCCTGAGTGGTTAATCTGCAGCGTAAACCCAAATCCCCTTCTGTTAGGCATAAATGTTACTGATTCCAAATGCCTTTGGTTTTTTCCTCCCCCTGATTTTCGGTGCCAACTCGTTCAGCTTTCAGTAGGGCAGAAGTTGGACTTCGTTACCAGAGCCCATTGTAATGATTTCTTGGATTTTTTTCCGGGTAGACAAGGCTTGTGCAAGTTTGCATGCTTTTCTATATTTGGTTTTGTTTAATTTGATTGTACAAAGCTGTTGAAAAGTCCAGCTGAACGTTTCCACTTTCTGCAGTCCTGACCGTGCCATTAAACCAGGAGTTCAAAGGAAAAACCCAGCTCCTGCTGGCTTTTCTCAGTAACCCCGAGCTCGAGATCCCGGTTTGAGATAGGGACAGACAAAAGTTCATTTGTCACGTTGTTCTCATCTCAGTTGAATTCAGATGTGGCTCATGGGGATAATCCTCGCTATCACAGGATCATGGAATATCCTGAGCTGGGAGGAACCACGAGGATCATCCAGTCCAGCTCCTGTCCAGGACATCAAGAATCCCAGCGTGATGCTGGTGCTGTTACCTTCAGTCCCTTAGTGTCTGCTGGGACTTTACCTAATCCTGGAAATTCTCCAGTTCTCTGGAATTGCTCCTGCCTTTCTGGCTGGTGCCCTGCACTGCTGAACGATGGAGGACAGGAGCTGTTGGCATAAACATCAGCTCGTGGTTTTCATTGGGGTTAAACTGGTGTTTCATGATGGAAATCCAGGATCACAGGGGGATCTGGAGCTGAAAACTGAATTACTCTGTTACTAAATGTATTATTATGTTATGTATCATTCCATTCTCCTTTCCCTGTGTGGTGGAAGGATGTGGCACTGTTACTGGCTGTCAGAGTGGAAGATGCTCTGCAGGAACGGCGGGGCCAGGTGTTAGTGAAAAATGTTCCAGGTGTTAGGGAAAATATTGCACAGGGTTTGTCTTTTGGAGTTATCCCCATGTTTTGGTTCCCCAAAGGCTTTCCAGCCTGGAGGTGACCTCCAAGGACCCCATGGTTCTATCCCTGCTGGAAGGGGATGTGGCTGTTGAGTTTTCTTGGTCCTTTGGGAGGTAACTTTTCGTTTCAGCTGGGAATTTTCAGGGGATTTTTGTAGAAAGTCCCGTTGAATTCTCCTTGCAGAGCTTCTCCTGGTTCTGTTTTCCATGTGTGCCAAGGTGGTTGGGCTCGCCTTTGGATAGCACAGGTATCCTGAATGGTGGGGAAAAGCCCAAGAATTGGTAGTTAACCCCCAAAACTGTGCAAAATCCCTGCTGGGGGAGGTGTTGGGTCGCTCATAACCCCTTGGCTTTGTGTTCCAGGTGGGATCACTGCTAGGCTGGTGATCCACGGACAGCTGTGTCTCATCCTCAATCCCCTTTGGTTCTTTCCTGCTTTTATATCCCATCAAAACAGCATTGAAAACAAGCAGTTACTCGTACCCAGAAAGAGCTGCTGGAGTTTTTTGGGTCCATAGTTCCTTGTCAGTTCTGAGCACGTTTCGAAACTTCTTTTGTCCTCCGAAGGCTCGTTCTGATCCCGCTTTTAACCGGGGGAAAAAATGGGTTCTTTGTTGTAGATGTCAAGAAGGACTGGTCGGATCACGCGCTGTGGTGGGAAAAGAAGAAAACTTGGCTCCTTAAAACTCACTGGACGTTGGATAAATACGGGATACAGGCGGATGCCAAGCTCCAGTTCACCCCTCAGCACAAGCTGCTGCGCCTGCAGCTGCCCAACATGAAGTACGTCAAGGTGAAAGTCAACTTCTCCGACAGGGTCTTCAAGGCCGTTTCTGACATCTGCAAAACCTTCAGTAAGTGCTGAAAACCCCCCCTCCCGTGGTACTTCCTGCTCGGTTTGGCTCCTGCCTCTACTCTGGTGCATGTGATTGTCCTGGAAATCTGATAAATCCTTGGTGTTTTCTGGCTTTGAGCACCCTGGAGTCACCTGGACATCAAGCAGCCCAGTTGTCCATTCTTTTTCCCTTCCAGGTCTGCTCTTTCGTGTGTAAATACTTAAATAACAGGACCAGTTGAGCCAAAAAGTGATTTTAAAAATGCATTTTTTTGTGCTGAATCCTCTTCCATAGCAGAGCTGTCCTCGGTTTGTCGCAGACGAGGCGTTACCAGCCCTGTGAGATGTTCAGGCTGCTGGTGTTGGGTTGTGATTTTTTTTTGCCCCCCCCTGCAAATTTATGTGCTGGATGAAAAGCAAACCCTGAAATGGGAAATCTGCCAGCCCTGTGGGTTCTGTTCTAGTGGAAAATCCTATTAGAGATTAAGTGGTGATGCTCCACCGTAAAACTGTCTGGTGGAAGGAAGGAACCAAGTCTTGCTGTCTCCTCCTCGCCCTCATTTCCTGGTGGAGGAGAAACCCAGGAGAAAGGAGGGATCCTTCCCTACCAGGCATAATTTTTTACCCATCTTCACAAATTCCCCATCCCAAAACCCAGTGTTTCTTCCTGCCCACCAAAAAAAAAAAAAACCAAAAAACCCAATGAGGAGATGGCAGCTCCACCCCGAGGAACTCCAGGAATCTCTCCATATTGGAATTCTCCCCTTCCAAAAGAGCCTGCAACCCATCCTCAGCTGCAGCAAATCTATTCCTGCTCTCAGAAGGCAGCTGAGGTTACTCTTGGCTGACCCAGTTGTTTGGGGAGGCAGGAAGAGCTCGTCCCTACGTGCCGTGTCCGGCGCCTCCGTGGTTTGGTTGGTATTTTTAGCTGGTTGCGGATCTTCGCTGCTCCTTTCCTGTTTTGTTGGGGCTTATTTAAAAGTGTAAATATTGGGCAATTTCTCCTTAAAATAGAAGAGGCTTAGCCAGCGTTATTTCTGAGTGGATTTTGCTTCCCCCCACCCCCGTGGCGTTTGGGATGTCGTGCTAGACAGGGAGGTCCCCGGCTTGGACGCTGATGAATGTCTCCAGCAGTGACTCACGTCAGGAAATTCTGATACGGTTCATCACGGGACAGGAGATCTGTCACTGATGCTGTCAGAACCCTACATGGGCCTGAAGCAGCCTTTTCCTTCCAACTGCAGAGCTTTTGGGGTATTTATGACCATCCAGCAGAGTAATCCTGATATTTACAGGTTTGGGAAGGGGGGAAAGCCTCCGGGATAGCAGAGGTTGGAGCTCTGAGCAGGCAGCAGGGACACATCCATCAAGGGTGGTGCTGACTTCCCTTCTGCAGCATCTGAAGTACTGAAATGAAGTTCCTGGTTTTGGGGAAAGCTTTTACTGGAAATTTCACTTTCCTCTGAGTGACTCTCAGCAGCCTGAGCTGTTTGAGGACAGACACAAACTGCATTAAGTGATTAAGTTGTTTAAGCCTCCCAGTTGTGTTTCCTGGGAGCCAGATGTTCAGCAGAGCTACTGGGAAGATGATACATGAGCTTGAGGGAAGAGGGATTGGGATGTGGGGATGCAGAAGTGCTGGAGTTGGAGGGACTGGGTTGCTCTTCCCAGGAGCACAGAGGTATAAATACAAATTATGTACAAATACATTTTATGTCAGAGTTAAAATGCCGCTAATAGATGTTGAAATACCACTGTTCATGTCTAATGTATTTTAACTTTTGTATACTTCATATGTATAATATAAAAGCATATGTTAGGCATTAATATAAATATATATATTATATATTAGGAGTAAAATCTTGGCTGTGAGGATGGCCCAGAGAAGCTGTGGCTGCCCCTGGAAGTGTCCAAGGCCAGGTTGGATGGGCTTGGAGCAGCCTGGGATAGTGAAAGGTGTCCCTGCCCATGGCAGGGGTTTGGAATGGGATGGGATTTAAGGTCCCTTCAAACCCAGACTCGTCTGTGATGTTGTGATTCTGTGATTCTCCTTTTCCCCTCCCCAGCTGTGTTCATCCTGCCCCGTTTTTCTCCGTTACCTTTCCCTGCCCTCCTCAGCATCCTTGCACAGCGTGGCTGCAGAGAGCTCCCATATCCCATATTAATCAAGCTAATTGTCTCCCCGAGGAAAACTGAGCAGGTATTTCAAGGTGGAAGGGGAAAATGATCCCAGCAGAGTCCTTGTCCCTAAAATCCTTTAATTGCTGGGCTCCAGGGAAGTCAGGACAGAACTGTGCCCGGGAGTTGCTCATATTTTGGCTGTACCTGTTTGCTGTCTTTGCCCTGGGATCATTTAATCGCACACCTCAGTAACTCCAGCACAAAGCATCATTAATGAGTAATTGAAGTAATTCCTGATGTTCTCAGGACTCTGGCTGGCTGCATTTATAAAATCCTCTCTACACAAGCAAGAACACCCATGGATGGATTAATTAGGGCTGTCCTTTGTTTCTGCTCCCTTTAAATTGTTACCCAGAGGTGTGACCCTTGCAGAGTGTGGTTGATTTTTAAAGAGAAGTCCGTGTTCTTGTGCAGAGGGAAGTTATTCCAAAGGGCAGCTCCCCGGGGCTCCCAGGAGGTGCCTGTGAGAAGATGCTGGAGCCACTCGCACACGCCTCACTTTCCTGGAGGTCGTGTGAAGCCGGAAAAAAAACCCAATCCCATTCCCCAGTGGCCGAATTGCAGCCCCTTGATTCCCACAGCAGCCACTCAGGAGGGTTAAAGGCACGGATTGACCCCGGCACACAGGAGGAGAGGAGCGGGCAGCGCATGGGATGGGCAGCCCTCATCCAAAGGGCGGCCTGGAATCCTGCCCGGGAGCAGCTGCTGGCAGGCAGCTCCAGCCTGAAGGGCCAGCTTTGATCTGCAATTAAAGACCAGAGAAAGAGAAAGTAAAACTTCATTTTGGGATTTTTTTTTTTTTATTTTTTTTTTTGTTGGAGCGACAGGGATTTGTGTTTCCCGCCTGGCAGGCAGCAGGACACGGGGCTTGGGATGGGATGTTCCCGTGTGCCTTCCTGCTCTCATCATCCCACTGGGAGATAATTGCTCCCAGGAAAGTGCCCATCAAATATCCAGCTGCAGTTTGATGGGGCTGCACTCAGCATTTTATCGGTGTGAGTGGGAATGTCCTCATTGAAAGTGGGATTTGGCGAGGTAGGAGATGCTCACACATCATCTGACATAACAACAAATGGAAAAATCCTCTTTTCCTGCGTGAGTAGGAAGGAATTCCTGGCTGTGAGGGCAGTAAGACACAGGCTGCCCAGAGAAGCTGTGGCTGCCCCTGGATCCCTGGAAGCATCCCAGACCAGTCTGGATGGGGCTTGGAGCAGCCTGGGATAGTGGAAGCTCCTTGCCCATGGCAGGGAAGTTGGATGATCTTTAAGGTCCCTTCCAACCCAAACCACTCTGGGATTCTGGGATGGCTTCTCTTGATTCCAGCCCAGTGGATGCTTTGCAGCTGCTTCCTCCCAGCATTCTGCCTGTATTTTTTTCCATGTATCCCAGGAGCTCCAAGGGACTCCAGGCAGGCTCTGCTGCTGCTCTGCGGGCACGTGGGACAGGAAAAGCAAACAGCAAGATGCAAGTGTGAGAGCTTTTTCCCAGGCCTCGGCGTTTCCTGCCCCAGCAATGCTCCTTCTCCTGGGGACACAGCTTCTGCTGGAGCTGCAGGGTGAGGGGAGATGCTGTGACAGCAGGAAAGCTCCCCTCCTTCTCCTCTTCTCCTGGCTGTGAAGATTTGGGACCTCTGCTGCCCTCCAGCCTGAGAAGAGGAGCAGGGGAAACTCTGGTCGATGTTCCTGGGAGTACAGAGAGGACAACTCAGTGCCAGAGCTGGGAGGAGGCAGCTCTGGGAGGACACACTCCAAAATTCATGACCAATCCCTCCCTACCCACCCCGAGGCTGTGTAAAACAGAGAAATTCCCTTCAGGCTCTTTGAATTCCCCAGAGCCTGGTGGAGCCTCACACCAAGCTGCTGCCTGGTAATCCCTGTGAATTAGTCACCTGTTTTGGAAAACCCAGTCTGGGGAGCATCCTGTGCCCAGCTGTGGCAGTTTCCATGCCCACATTCCAGCTTGTTCCAGTCCCCAGCTCCTCTTCTTGCACAGGGTGAGGGTGCTCTGATCCTGAGGAGCTTGTGGAGCTGAGTTTGCAGAGAGACCCATGAGGTGATGGGCTGCTTCCCATCATCCCAAAAAGAAGTTTTCCCGAGACACAGCGAGTGACGGCGAGGCGACAGCCAACCTTCCCTGCCTCGGCCTCCAGCCACCAAATGCAACCCGAGCCGAGGTGGCATTTGGTGACAGTGGCATTTGGGAGTGGCAGGATGCCAGCCCAGCCCAGCCCAGGGAAGGTGACACCGTCCCAGTGCCGAATGTGACCCTACCTTTTTGTTGTTGTTGTTCCCGTTTCCAATCGCTCCCTGCTCCAGGACAGAACGTCCTCTGACTCCTGAAGTATTTGCAATATTTCCACGCCCTCCGTTGCCAAAAAGACTTCTATAAAAAGCCACTGTTTGTTGTTTTTTGGGGTTTTTCTTGTGGTTTGTTTTTTTTGTTGTTGTTGGTGGTGGTGTTTTTTTTTTTTTTCCCGAAACTGAAACCCTTTGGTGGACGATGTGCAGCATTCCCAGGGCTCTGTGACAGGCACGTGGAGCTGCATCCTTGGCCCAGCTGCTTTCCAGGAGGCAAAGCTGTCTGGAGTCTGTGGAATCCTAGAATATCTTGATTGGAAAGGACACACAAGGATCGTCAAGTCCAACTCCTAGCCCAGCACAGGACAAGAATCCCTGGCCACTGCAAACCTCCTAAACTTTCTTTTCTTCCTTCACACCCCGTTGGTAAATAAAGGAGTGTTTTCCCTGAAATCATGGAGATGAAATCGTGGAGTCCTGGTAGATGCACATGAGCATCTCAGGGGGAATTTGGGGAGCAGCACCAGCATTCAGGAGGAATTTCTTCATGGAGAAGGTGCTCAGGCATTGGAAGGGGCTGCCCAGGGAGGTTTGGATTCCCCATCCCTGGAGGTATGGATTCCCCGTCCCTGGAGGTATCCAGGGAAGGACTGGACATGGCACTCTGGGCTGGGGACAAGGTGGGGATGAGTGATGGGTTGGACTTGACGATCCTGGATGTCTTTTCCAACCTAAATGACTCCGGGATTTCGGGATCCAGGCTGTGGATGCTCAGGAGCATCGGGGGTGACGCTCACGGGGAGACGGAGGCGGTGAAACGCCCGAGGATGGATTTGCTGCCTTTCCCCTCCATGAGCAGAGAGGTTTGGCAGTGGCACAGCTATTTCTAAATATGTCCAGGGAATGGGTGTGGAAGGAAACCTTCCCATTTCGAGAGCCGGCCAAACTGCAACGTCCTCAGCTTTTTCAACGGCAGGGCCCAAGCGTCCGGCTGCCAACGGCGGCGTGTTCCCCTTTTATTGCCTGCCCGCGCTCAGCTGTCGTGCAGGATCCAGACCAACCCCAGGAACAGGGGTCAGGGAAATAGCCAGATTTAATTACAAAGTGTCTGAGATGGAGGGGAGGGGAAAAAAAAAAAATCCTCTCCGCTCTCCCCCCCGTCCCCACCCCAGCTGTGTTCTGCGTGTGGAGGAGCATCAGGTTTTATGTCACCGTGTGAGTCAGTGAATTTTTTCATCCTTACTCTGCTGTTGACTGAGACCCTTTAAATAGAATTCCTGAAGACATTAAGACGTGCTGGCCAAGCCAGCGCTGCCTCCTTCCTTGGAATTAGTTGGATTGCTCTTTATGGGCCGATGCGGAGGGAAGGGTGTAAGTGGATTGTTTTTCTCTTGTTTGTGGGATTAAATTAATGGAGTTTAATTGGACTCGAGCTGCGCCTCAGCCACTTCAGGGGCAAGGCTTGTAGTGCTGCCTGTGCTCCAAGAGGCATCTGGATAACGGGAGCATGGGGATTTCGTCCCACTTACGGAAAAAAACACCCAAACATTCGAGTGTTTGTTGACTCTGCCTCTGCAGTGGCTCTTTTTATTGGCCTTGCAGTAATGCTTGGTTCCATCACCACTGCCTGCATCCTCCTCCTCCTCCTTTTCCCTCTCCTCCTGGGTCTCTCTGGGTTGGTGGTGCCCAGTTTCGGCTCTGGGAACCACTGGCACAAACATTCACACCCCTCCAAACCCCACTGACCCCATTTTCGGGTGCTTTTTGCACGTCGCTGCTCCCTTGACAAATCCATAAGTCAGCAGGCACTTGGATTTTCCACCCACAATTTGGGAAGGCTCCAGCAAAACCTCTGCCAGGGTCGGCCCCAGCCGATTCCACACCCGTAGCACTCCGAGGGTATCTCCAGAGGCTTTGTGGGATGTCCTGAGAGAGCTGCAGGGCCCCAGGCAGTGAGTGGAGAGCTTGGCTTTTGCCCAGATAAATATTTAAGTTCCTGGGCATCTGAAGAGCCCATAATAAAATGTACTGAATGTACAACCCCAGTAAACTGTGCCGGGGGGGTGAGGACCTGCTCCATCAGATACTGCCCAGTGCCCAGCACAACCACGGCCTTATCTCCAGGCACTCCTCAAGTTATTTAAGTCCTCCTTTAGTTTTCTTTTTGTTGTTTTGTTTTTGTTTTTTTTCCCCCTCTGGTGTGTTTTGCAGAACTTTTATCTCGAGAGAGTTTATGTTGCAGATAAGTCGGATGCTTCATTCTGTAAACTTACACCGCGAGAAACCATCCGCAGAATTCGCTCATTCCAAGGAAAAAAAAAAAAAAAAAAGCATAAAAAGCAAAAACCCAACCCTTTATTTTTGGTTTTAAGTCTGAAATGGAAGAAGAACGAGGTTTGAGGTCTCGTTTTTCTAAGACTCGTCAGAGCGATGCACAAAGGCTGTGATTTTTATGAGTCACTGGTTGGAGGGAGCAGTGATGCAGTGCAGAGAAATCCCACTTCCCAGAGATAGCCCACTTCAAACCACGTTTCCTGAAGGAGGGTGGCTGGATCAGCATTAAAGACGGGATTTCCCCTCAGTGCTGTCTGTGCTGCAAGGAAATTTATGGCGTTTTTATGTTCAAGAATTGAGGAGCTGAACCAGCCCTCTGGCCTTTAAGGGAAGCCAGAAACGGGGAAGGAAATGATGGATGCTGGAAGCTTCTTTGGAACGTTAATTTTCTTTCTGCATCAAAATTTTCTTTGTGTCTCGTATTATCATCTGTGGTTACGAGAACTGAATACAGAAAGTAGTGTGATTTCCCATAATTTCAGTTTTTGAGGAAGCTGGTCCATACTCAGCCCTTCCAGTCAATGGTGTCATGTTCTATATGTGGGTGATGTAAGAAAACCATAAATCTGATTTCTTGTGGGAATGGGAGCCCGTGGATCCCTGGAATGTCCAAGGCCAGGTTGGACAGGATTTGGAGCAGACTGGGACAGTGGAAGTGTCCCTGCCATGGCAGGGAGTGGAATGGGATGAGCTTTATGGTCCCTTCCAGCCCAAACCCTTCTGGAATCCCCATCACAACACATCTTGGTGGATAAAGATGCAGCAGCTGCAAGATTTACGTGGTGGATGTAGTGCAAAAGAGCATAAATTGGGAATTTTACACCCTGTAAGGAAGATTTTTGGACTCAGTGTTCAGGGTGCAGATGCTGCTTTGTGAAGGAAGGGGGTTTAATCTCAGCTCTGGAGTTTGTCTCAGGGTGGGAGATAAATGAGCACAGCTGGGCTGGGTGAGGTGTGCAGGGGCTGGGTGGGAAATGAGGGATTACACAGGAAAAAAGGCCAAGGACTTCCCTTCAGGCAGAGGCAGCAGGCACAGGCAGGATCCTGCAGGCAAATGGAAGAGAAAGATGCTGCAGGCAGCAAAATGGCTTCATCCAAGAGTTGGATAAATTTCTCTTGGAGGTTCAAAGCTGCCTTTCTGATCATATTTTGAGCTCCAGAACTCTTCCTTCAATGCTCAGGCCATCCTGTCTCTCGCTGTAGGACAAGAAAGAAAGAGGAAAGACTCCCAAGTATTTCAGAAGGCAAAGAGTATAGAAAAGCTTTATTGTCTAGTTCTTACCGCCTTGTATAAGGTGTTCCCATACAGACACCTCTCTAATCCTGTTGGTGAAACTAGAGCAACAGCAAAACACCACCTGGAGAAGGATTGTTTTGGGAAAGGAGAGTTGTTTTGCAAAGCTCGTTTTGAGAAGAGGCTTTCTCGAGAACTTTTCCCTTGGGAAACAGCTCTATTAGCAGACTAAAATCCCTTCAGACTCAGAAATATCAGGCCCACATGTCTCCTTCCCATAGAATCCCAGAATGGTTTGGGTTGGAAGGGATCTCAAATCCCATCCCATTCCACCCCTGCCATGGCAGAGACACCTTCCATTATCCCAGGCTGCTCCAAGCCCCAATGTCCAGCCTGCCCTTGGAACACTTCCAGGCATCCAGGGGCAGCCACAGCTTCTCTGGGAATTCCGTCCCAGCCCCTCCCCACCCTCCCAGCCAGGAATTCCTTCCCAAGATCCCATCTAAACCTTCACTTCAAAGCCGTTCCCTCAGCTGCCTTGGTGGGTTTGTAAAGTCCCGGCGTCTGCGGCGCATCCGTCGGAACGCGGTCAGGAGGAATTTGCCGCTCATCCATAGAATCCCTGCCGGGGAATGCTGCGGCATCCTGAGGCTGTGCTGCCCACTCCATGCCCTGCAGCTGCCCAAAGCTTGCCCTGGATCCTTTGTATCCCTCCGGGAGCATCAGGAAGAAGCGAGGGGCTATAAAAATCCCTTTGATATCAGATGGTCGAGCCCTGGGATGATTTCCAGGATCGCTTCCAGAATCCGAGCCTGGCCTGGAGCCTTCTCCCGGCCTCCCTGAGTGCTTCCAGCTGAGAGGCTCCAGCAGTTGCTAATGCACCATAAATAAACCTCAGAGCCTCAACCTTGCTCCAAAATACCAGGGGAACTCCTCGATTTAGGCTGTGCTGCCTCTTGTCCCCTGCGCGTGACCCCGGTTGTCCCAGCAGATTCCTGCTCCGTGAGGTAAGCTGGGATAAATGGGAATGTGTGGAGCTGGCTGCACTCGGGCTCGGGGTATTTATTGCTAGAAATGGTCAAAAAAAAGTTGGGCAGGTGGTGGGGGCAGGGGTGGGGCTTAGTGGGACGATGTGCGTGGAGTGATAATAAGTCAGGGTTAAACGAAGGCTGGAATTAGATAAAGCTTCGATATAACAAGGAATAAAAATAGGTAAATAAGATAGGAATAAATGTCTCTAAATGCAGAAATCAAAGTAAATTATAAAAAATTACATAAAAATAAAATACAAATATATATATATATATATATATATATATATATATAAAAAATATATTTTATAGGTTTTAAATCCATATAGATATCTAAATCTATATAATTTTAGCCTAGAAGTGTTCAAGGCCGGATTGGACAAGGCTTGGAGCAACCTGGGATGGTGGAAGGTGTCCCTGCCCATGGCAGGGGGTGGAACCAGGTGGACTTTGAGGTTCCATCCAACCCAAACCATTCTGGGATTCAATGACATCATTGAAATAAATAGACGTAAATATATAAATAAAAATAGAGCTCAAAATAAATTATGCTTTCTAAAACTAAATATCCGTATATATACTATATATATCTAAATATTATGTGTAAGTAACTACAAGAATATAAATAAAAATAAATTTAAAGTAAGGTAATGGTTTGGGATGGGACACCTACAATATAAAAGAAGGTTCAATCCAGAAGTGCACAGCCTCTGGATTCTGGAATGCCAGGGCTAGTGGGATCCCACCCCTGAAAATCACCTGGATGGGGCCAGTTCCCAGTGTGGTGTTTCCCAGCTTGTCTGCAGGAAGGAAGGATGTTGGTGTGGGTGGGCAGTGTGGGGCTGTGTCCTGCTCAGGTCACGTGCTGGGGACCAAATCCCGGTGTTAATGATAATCCCTGTGTCTGGGAATGCTCAGGGAACTCCCAGCACGTGGTGAGATCCCAGCCCTGTAACTTGTCCTGGCTGGGATAATGGCTGATTGTGTCCTTCAGCATTCCTTGGGTGGGAAAACCCAGCCTGGCTGCAGCCAGCTCCTGTCTCCTCATCTCTCCTGCAGCGGGGATGGGACCAGGGGGTGCATTCCAAAGGGCATTCCAAAGGGAAAGCTTTGCAGCTGAGCATTTTGGGATGATAGGTGCAAAAAAACAGAGCATGGAACAACACAGGAGCTTCAGCACGGACAGCCAACAGAGGAGACTCCGGAACTCCTTCCAGGCTCAGGCAGGTCCGTGATCTCCGCAGAATCACCAGAGAATCACAGGATGGTTTGGATTGGAAAGGATCTTAAATCCCATCTCATTCCACCCCTGCCATGGCAGGGACACCTTCCACTATCCCAGGATGCTCCAAGCCCTGTCCAATCTGGCCTTGGGCACTGCCAGGCATCCAGGGACAGCCACAGCTTCTCTGGGAATTCCAGCCCAGCCCCTCCCTGCCCTCACAACCAAGAATTCTTTCCCAATCTCCCATCCATCCCTGCCCTCTGGCACTGGAAGCCATTCCCTGTGTCCTGTCCCTCCCTCCCTTGTCCCCAGTCCCTCTCCAGCTCTCCTGGAGCCCCTTCAGGCCCTGCCAGGGGCTCTGAGCTCTCCCTGGAGCCTTCTCCTCCCCAGGGGAACACCCCCAATGCTCTCATCCTGTCTTTTCCCAATCCAAGCTGTATTTCAGAGCTCTCCAAGCTTTTGCAGCCTTTCACCGCTGCAGTTGGATGGCTCCATGCCCAGGTGAATCCTTTTCCAGGTCAGCTCCCACACACACTGGCCGAGCACAGGGACTCCTGGTGCTGCTCTGGTTCCTCCATGGTTTCAGTGGTACAGCAGGCAGCAGGCTCTGCTTTCCCAGGAAACTCCTTCCCACTTGGAGCTGAGTGCAGCAAACCCAAAGTACTGCCTTGGTGGGAGATGAAAATTCCCTTTCTCCTTGCTCCCCATATTCCCATGGCTTGAAACACAGTGGGATGCTCCTCGTTTTAAATGGGTTTTACGTTGTTCGGGTTGGTCCAAGGCAGGAAGACGGGAGAGGTTTGCTGTGAAAAGGAAACACTTTGGCCAAAATCTCTTTTAAAAGTGGGTAGATTATAGGATTTAAACTTTTCAGTCTGATGTGTAAATAAATGGCTTAACTCTTGTATTGCTCCTATGGAAGTGAGAGGGTCTGGCCTGTTACTGTGTGGCTAAGTAGGGATTTGTGTGCTGATTTCTGTTATTTCTATTTCTATTTCTGTTAATTTTATTTCATTATATTATCTATATATTATGATGTATTACATATTATTTATAGTTTTATATTATTAATGTGGAGGTTTATTATTTTTATCATTTCTATTCAATGTATGAAGGTGTCTAGGCTCTGTCACAGGGTCTGCCAGTGCTCACATTTACATTTGAGTGGCTGTGCCTGGGAAATTCCACATTTTATCCAAATGTTCCACATTTTATCCAAATGTTGCGTTACCTTTCCAGCCAAGGACAGTACTTGTTTCCAACAGGCTTGCAGGGAAAATGTCCTCAACTTGATTTTTAACCATTACAGAGCAGGAAATTCATCCAAGGGAGATATTGGACTTGGCTGGACGTTGTTCCTAATGGAAGGATATTCTTCTTTTCCCCTTTTTATCCCCTTTTTTTCCCATTTTTTCTCCTTTTTTTCCATCCTTCCATTATAAAAGCGGTCCATTCTCCCCTCCAGACATCAGGCATCCAGAAGAACTCTCCCTTTTGAGGAAACCCAGAGATCCATCAAAGAAAAAAAAGAAGAAGTTGGACGATCAATGTGAAGACGACACCTTCGAGCTGGAGGGGCCACTGATCACGCCGGGGTCCGGTGAGCTGGGGGGAAAAAAAATGGGAACGGGGGAAAAACTGGCACAGCAACGTGGGGCTGATTGAATTTCTTAAGGTCTGTGCAAGAAACAGACCCCAAATCCATGGCACGAGTCCTGGCGGGCTGCAGCACTCGGTCGCACGGATGCATGTCTGGAGCTGTCACGCACTCCCGGGAGCAGAGCAACCCCAGGCTTCACAGAACAAGCCAGAGCCCGAGTGTGGCCACTTGAACACTCAGATCCTGTTGCTGAGAGCTTTCCTTACCCCGCTGAGAAAGGAGTTAAATGGGAAATCGTTCCTAATGTCACATTCCTGGCGTGGTTTGGGCTGTGCCACCGTTCTGCTCCGTGTTTACAGCCCAGCAAGGGCAGCGTTGCATTAATTGCTTTAGCCTTGCCTTACATGAAGGGTGTAGCTGTAGATTGTCGTGCTAAATAAATCCTTTTATTGCTGGGGGGATGGTTGGCCAGTCTGGATTCCAGATCCAGAGCAGGACTGGGAAGTGAATTTCTGATGGAGTAACATCCCTGATGGAGTTTCCACAGGCAGCAAATTGATGCAGGTGTCTGCAAGCAGAAGGGGTTCTCAGCATTTTTTCCATGGCTGCTGGAAGTCTGGTGTCTGAAGGCAAATGGCAGGAGTTTAAAGCCATCATTTTGGCCAAGTGGGAGCACTTTATCCCAACTGGATTTGTGGAGAAAGCCGCGGCGGTGAACGGGAGAGACGTGTCTGGCTGCCAAAGCTCTTGCGTTTAAATCCAGCACTCCAAGGGCAGCAGGGCAGCTTTAATTAAGAAAAACCACCTTGGAATTGTAAAGTTGTATTAATTGGTGTTAAATCAGCTGCAGGGAAGGTCGTGGAGCGTGGTTAATGCCAGTGGTGGCACAGGGCTTGCAGAAAGGAAGGTTTTGGCTATGCAGAGTGATGTGCATCGTGGGTCTGGAACAAGGAAAAATAATCCTTTTGCTCTGATCCCTCTCTTTCCCCTCTCAGCTACTTAAAAATACTTCTGGGCTTGTCCTCTTCCACTCCTGGCTCAGAGAATTCGGGCAAGGCTCCAGTCAATTTTCATTTCCATTTGGCATTTTCATCTTGAAAAGCCATTCTAAGCCTTTCCAACAGCCAATGTTCACAGAGAGCATCTCTGTTAGATTAATAGGAAAGACTTGGCCTCCTCTGGGTGAAATGTATGCAGAAGCTGGGGTCTGTTTTAATTATTTATGGCTCTTCCAGTGAGTCACTTGGCCGGTTTTGCTCTCCTTGTGAATGAAATCACTCACAGCAGGTTGAATTCCTGCCTCTTCAGGTGCCATTCGATAAAAGTCGTGGGTTTCATCTGAATAAATCATTTCTAGCGTTGTTCCAACATCACTTTGTGTGCTGAAAGCTTCTGGAAAACTAACTAAATAATTCAGGAGGTGCTGATTTCACTGTCTTGGGAGTGTTTTGTCACTGAGCACCCCAAACCTGGCAGCGAAACCATTTAAATCCCGGTGGGCAGAGTTGTCAATACACCCACAGGATGTGTTGCCCAACACTTTCCATTAGAAGACCTGTAGTCACTTGTTTACATAAATTAGCCAAATTTGTAGCTATTTCTGCTGGAACTTTCCATGACACTGCCTGCCTGGGGCAGATTTTCTAAGGGAAGCTTCTTTTGAGATGTTTCAGGTGTTTGGAGAAAGAGATGAGGAGAACAGTGCAGGGGAAGCTTTGCTCTGATGGAGCAGACACTCGGTCAAGGAATATGGGGGATATTCGTGGAAAAAACTCGCCCAGAATTTGGGGCAAAAAGTGGAATTTTCTTTTGTTGGTCCAGTTGATGCTCAGGCTTGTGTTCTCGAGCCATGTGAAGGCTGAAGCTGTAGCGAGGGTGGATGGGGAGGAGGGAAGAGCTCTTTCGGGAAGTGGTTTATGGACGGTGATGAGGGTTTATGGCTGTTTTTTTTCTGGAGTTCTCTGCTCCAGTGCTGTAACAATCCATGGGGAGAGCACCTTTCTGCTGCTTTTATAATCCCAGGATAGCTCAGGTTGGAAGAGACCCTAAGAGAGTCCCAGCTCCCAAAGTGCAAGCACCTGGTCTAAAAACCTGGAAATGATCCCTGGCCTTCTCCTCGCAAACAGAGGTGATTTTTCCATCCCTTGACCATTCCTGATGTTTTTTTGCTCATGCCTGGTTTGCTGGATCTGTGGTGGTGACAGGTACTCGTGGTGGTGACAGGTCCCCAAACGATTCATCCAAACTGGGATGCCAGCAAAACGAGCAGGAGCATTAAAAGCATCCTTGTTTGGTTGTTTTCACTTACATTTTCCACCCTGCCCGGCAGTTTAGAATCAGGTTTGTCATTATTTGGAGTTTCCTAGCCACGATGTTGGCTGTCACTGGCATTGGTGCTGCTGATTCACACCGTTCTTCCTGCTCTTCAGGATGCCCATCATGAAAAATGAGTGTTTAGAAAGGTTTTTTTTTTCCATTGGTTTGGTCTTGGAGTTTTCCAGTCTAGCTGAGTTTGCTGTCATTCCTTGGCCATGGGGCTGGGGGGATGATTTGGAAGCGTGGCCCAAGGTGGTAGTTCAGTGCAGCAGCAGGAGGTGACACCAAAGGCCTTGTTGGTGGCGTCTCAACTCTGTCACCATCTTCAACACCCTCGGCAGGGCTCTGGGAGGGAGAGCTTGGGTGCATTGAGCTGCAGGCTCATGATTTAGGAAGGACACAGCCCTTTCCCAAAAATCCAGTGTGGTGTTGGACCTTCTGGTTCTGGTGGGCAGATTTTTGCCCAGCAGGTGATGCTGGGTGAGCTCCTGGCCCGACGTGCGTGGAATGTGCGTGCAGTGGAACTCCTGGCATGAGGAGACGGTGGTTGATCCTCCCTTATTCTGAAAATCTGGGTTTTCTATAAAAATTTCTATAAAAATTCAGTGTCCCTGTTTCAATGGATGGTTTAGGATGCGAGGGACTTAAAAGGGATTTAAAACATTTCTCATTCCACCCCCTGCTGTGGGCAGGGACACCTTCCAGAGACCAGGTTGTCCAAGCCCCATCCAAGCTCTCCTGGAACGCTTCCAGGGATGAGGCAGCCACAACCTCTCTGTTAAGCTCTCAGCTGCTTTGAGCTATGAGATACCAAACTGGATTTGGGTTTTTTTTTTTCATCAAATTAATAATTTTTAAACGTTTGGGTGTTTTCATGTCTGCTCTGAGTTGGTACGAGCTGTGAAGCTTCAAAAGGCTTGGGAATAACATGTGCTTTTGGGATCAGTCTGGCACCACATCGCACCACCCAGCACATTAATCCTGAATTTGTGTGGCCACCTCAGCAAGCTTTTCCATCCGGGAACGCCACATTCCCATGCCCGGCCGTCCTCATAACGTGAATAAAATAGCGGGAAGTCACTTCAGTCGCTTTGCTGCCACCAGCGCTGCTGCAGACGCTCCATTACCGTGGTTCGACTTCACCTGTGCTGTTCTGCCCTCTTCCGAAAACACTCACTTTTGGCTCCTGTCCTTCTCCTGCTCTCCGGGTGACTTTCTCTCGCCTTCTCACTTCCCTCCTTTCTTTCCCTCTCTATAGGCACCGATATTCTTTACATCGGCCCCGTCAAAGGTGAGCTCCACCTCAATAGGACTTTTGCCCTCTGCCTGTGGTCTCTTTGGCTGCACCCTTAGTTTATTTTCCTGCTCCTCTAAAACTCTTGACTTCCAAAATCTTTAAGCAACAGGTAATACCGGTAAGTCGGGGGCCACTCACATCCCAGGTGCCACAGAAACTCATGGGGCAGGAGCTTCCCGGTGTGGGAGACCTGAGTCTTTTCCCATCCTTTGGGCTGGAATGAGTTTTCCACCAGCTTTGCTCTTGGAGAAGAGCCGAGAGAGAGGCGAGGGACAGGGAGAACACGGGAGAACAGGCGGCGCAGCGTTTTCCCGCTGCGCAAAGACGAAAAGGGAAGGTTTTCCACCCGCCGGCTCCGGGTTTGCGCGGAGCCGGCGTGGCCGGGAGCAGGCGGGGCTTGGCCCTGGGCTAATTCCCGGCTTTTATTCCCCTCGCTGGTAGGAAATATCTATTCGAGCCCAGGACTCTATAGCAAAACGATGACGCCGACCTACGACGCCCACGACGGCAGCCCCCTGTCCCCCACGTCCGCCTGGTTCGGCGACAGCGCCCTGTCCGAGGGCAACCCGGGAATCCTGGCCGTGAGCCAGCCCGTCACCTCCCCGGAGTCCTTAGCCAAAATGTACAAGCCCCAGACGCTGCTCGATAAGGCCAAAATCAACCAAGGGTGAGTTCAGGAGCCGAGGATTTGGGGGTTGTTCGCCGGCTTTTTTTTTTTTCCCTTGTGTTCTCGAGAGCGTCGTGGCGGCTCCGCCGGAGCGTTCCGCGTGCGTTATCCCGTGTTGGCAATTTCACAGGTGGCTGGACTCGTCCCGATCCCTGATGGAGCAGGAGGTGAAAGAAAACGAGGCTTTGCTACTCCGGTTCAAGTACTACAGCTTTTTTGACCTGAATCCAAAGGTACGGAGCTCCTCGTTCCACTTGCATTTTGAAATTTCCGTCCTTTGGAGCGAAGGGTGCCCGGATCTCTGAGGTGCCGTTGTGTCGGTAAATCTCCCAAAGAACATGGGAGTTTGAAAATTGGTTGTGCAGGCATCAAACCCAGGATCTGTGCTCCTGTTTTCCAGGGGTTTTTAGGTGTTGCTAGAGGTGCTTAAAGGGTTCTTAAAGCCACTTCTTGTCCGTGGCAGAGGATGTTCAGTCTCAGATCAAAGTGTTGTGTTGAGAGGAGAGGTCACAGAATCCCAGAATGGTTTGGGTTGGAATGGGCCTTAAAGACCATCTCATTCCAGCCCCCTTTCCCTGGGCAGGGACGGCTTCCAGTGGATGGGGTGGTTTGTGTTGGGCTGGGCTCCTGGTTTTCCAAGCGTTGCGTGTTTCTGTGCCGCAGTACGACGCGATCAGGATCAACCAGCTGTACGAGCAGTCCAAGTGGGCAATCCTGCTGGAGGAGATCGAGTGCACGGAGGAGGAGATGATGATGTTTGCAGCACTGCAGGTGAGAGACGGCCCCAGACGTCCCTGGGTTGGGTTAGACTCGATTGTGTTCTCTGCTCATTATTCTGATAAACGCAATTATGGAATCCTGGAAGGGTTTGGGTTGGAGGAGACCACAAAGCGCGTCCAGTTCCAACCCTCTTCCACTATCCCAGGGTGCTCCAGCCTGGTCTTGGACACTTCCAATGATGGGGCAGCCACAGCTTCTCTGGGCACCCTGTGCCAGGGCCTCACCACCCTCACAGCCAGGAATTCCTTCCCGACATCCCATCTAAACCATCCCTTCTTCAGTTTAAAATTGTGTTTTAAGCCTCACCTCATCTCTGGTGGGAGCTCGGCTTTCTCCTGCTGGTCGAAGTTGGATCATTTCCCATCTCCAGATCCTCACTTGAGTTTATGAGAGAATTTAAATATTTGCCACTGATTATCCCTCATGAAAAAGAACTTGACCTGCTTTTACCGAACATGTTTATGTCTATCTTAACTTTTAGTTTTGTCCTTCTTAACCCATCCCATACGAACACGGGGTTACTGAACTGTGCCTTCCTGGCTCTCTGCCCCCAAACCAGCTGGGGATAATCTGTGGCTTTCCCAGAACTATTTATTTATCTGGTTTGTGAAATACTCAGTGTCATTTGGCATAAATGCTCCACCTGCTATTGACTTCCATGAGAGGGATGGCAGGCCCCTGTTCTGTGTGGTCTGGCACACCTTGGAGCTGTAGGATGCAGAAATATCCCCCTCAGGAGCAGGGCTGCCTGCTCCAAGGGCCCCTCCCAGCAAAAATGAGAGAGGAAAGCAGAAACGTAATGACTCGGTGTACATCCAAGTGCTCCAGAGTAGGTTGGGCACGGTCCTTCCTGTGAGATTTTTGTGGATGTTTTGGTTCTCTGGGGTGAAAACAGACGCAAAGACTTAGAATCCCACAATGGTTTGGGTTGGGATGGGCTTTAAAGGTCATCTTGTTCCACTCGCTGCCATGGGCAGGGACACTTCCACTATCCCAGATTGTTCCAGCCCCGTCCAACCTGGCCTTGGACACTTCCAGGGATGGGGGGATCTTACAAATATCCATAAACCCCTGGTGGGAGGCAGGAAGGGGGGTGGACAGAGGTGCTCAGTGGCAGGAGCAGAGGCCGTGGACACAGCCTGGAACACGGGAGGGAAGGTGACTTCATACCAGGAGGTGTCTGAGCACTGGCATGGTTTGCCCAGAGGAGCTGTGGAGTGTCCATCCCTGGAGTTCCTCCAAAGCCAGGTGGATGTGGTCCTGGACAACAGCTCCAGGTGGCTCTGCTGGAGCAGGGAGTGGGACCAGGTGACCTCCAGAGGTCCCTTCCAACCTCAGGCCGGTGGAAAGAGCAGCTGTGCCCTGCGAGGTCTAGAGATCTCCTTCAGGGGTCAGTGCCTGGAGACTCCTTGGACTGGAAATATCCAAGATGGCCATTCCTGACCCAGCAGACCCTCCCAGTATTTGCTGGCCTCTGCTCCTGGTTTCCCACTCCGGTTTCCCACTCCGCTTGCCACGCGTGGCGGCTGCGTCACGATGATCCCGTGGGATCCTGGGGGTCACAGGAGCATCCAGGAGTGACCCTGGCCTTGCCTTCCAGTACCACATCAACAAGCTGTCCATCATGTCCTCGGAAAACCACCTGAACCACAGTGACAAGGACGTGGACGAGGTGGACGCCGCGCTCTCGGACCTGGAGATCACCCTGGAAGGTGGCAAGACGTCAACAATCCTGGTGAGGGCTGCAGGGAATTTTTCCAGTCTCAGGGAATCCAGTCTCATTTATTTCCTTTTTTTTTTTTTCCTTCTAATTCTGATGAGAATGTTGCTCACACCCCAGTAATATTTTCTTGAAAATACAGGGAATTTTAGATACCAAGGGATAGTTCTGGAAAGAGGGAACCTCGGGCAGAATCTGGGGAAGTGTTGGAGGAGCCAGGATCTTAATGATCCACCCCCTGCACCAAGCCACCCTCCTGATGAAATAATGGAAAACTAAATGGAAATTAATTTTTTTTTTTATCCTCACTACTGACTTTCCCAAATAACTGAGTTTTCCACGTTGAGGTTTCTCTTCCACTGTTTCTAATTCACATTTTACAGCACCTAAAGCAGCTGCTGGATTTTCAGAACTAATTTAGGCTCATGAAAGCCTGTTTTTATTAGACTGGATTTTAGCTTAGGTCTGTATTTTCAGAGCATTTGGGATTTTTTTTCTTGATGTTGAAGCCGTTTTAACACTGGTTTTCCACCTTTAAAAATATAAAGCCTGAAAATTAAAGTGTATTAAAAGGACTCAGTACTGTCAGCCTTGGCCCAGCACAGCTTTTGCAGGCATTTTGCACATTTAAACCGTCTCTTTCCAACCCTAAAATCTTTGAAATTTTCCACTTTTACACTTCATATAATTTTTTAAGTGTTTATGATGGGTCTTTTTGAAGCTACATCCATCCTGAGTCGCTTTATTGGCATTAACAACAGCAGAGCTTTGCAGCACAAACCAGAAATAACAACAAATCTTTATCACCAGGACATATTTTCTAATTCCTTTTGCAAAACCTGATTTGAAACACATCACCGAGGAGCGGTCCCTGCCAGACAGGAGTGAAGAGGACAGTGATTCATCCAGAAAATCCCCCATCCCTTTCCGTAGGGCTTTGGAGCAGGAGCCATTTCCAGATGCATTCGAGTAATTGAATACGGATAATGGGCAATTACTGGATTGTTTGTTTAGATTCTGCATTTTTTTTCCCTGTGGTGTCTGTAAACAATTTCTCATTGCAGACTGAAAGTAAACTGTCCTGCTACTGGAAGCTCCTGGAGCAATCCTGCCTTTCCCTCTCTCCCGAATTTTTTTTTTTTTTTTTTTTTTTTTTACTTCCAGCTTCTGGGAATTGCAAGTGCCACCCTGATGCAAAAATTTAAAAAAAAAATAAAAAAACAGGGAATTCAAACTCAATATTTTAAAAAAATTTCTGGGGAGAAAAGAAAATCTTTCCAGGCTTAGAAATCCCTTCCCCAGTCAGTTCTCTGTGGAGATGCCTCTTTCCCATTTTGTTTGGAGCATCAGGAATAACTGAAGGGAGGAGAAAATTCCCTGTGCAAACGCTGCTGCCGTGACCGCCGGTGACCCCGCGGCTGGGAATTGGCTCCAGCGGCAGCAGGAGTTCCTCAAAGGAAAACCGAGCCTTGCTCCTCTGCTTTCAAAACAGCAGAGCAGAGCTGGGCCCTGGATTTTTCACTGCTCGCTTCTCCTGGGAGGTGCTGGGGCTTCCTCAGGGGCGCTGATGGTGCTCCTGCACCACAGCCCTTCCCTCCTGGTCCCGCTGCTCGCAGTGAATGGGATAATCTTTGATTTCCAGGGTGACATCACTTCCATCCCGGAGCTCGCCGACTACATTAAAGTCTTCAAGTAAGTGCTGCTCGTGGAACTGGTAATGGCTGTGAATAATTAATGGTCCTGCCTCTTAATTTTTTTTTTTTTTTTTTTTTTTTTTTTTTTTTAAATCTCCCGGCCTTACGATATTCAAAATAGTCGATACTTAAGTTGATCGGTTCTTAAATATAAAATTCAAGGTGTTCTCCTGCTCTGGTGCATCCCATAGGCAGCAGTGTGCGCTGGGATGTTCCTTGAACACATTTAATGCCCAGGAGAGAACAAACCATCCTAAAATGAGGAGTGAAACCTAAAAACCTCCCTCAAAGATTTCTCCTGGCCTGCAGGAGGCTGGAAGAATCCTGCCCAGCCAGGGTCCCGGTCTCTCTGTGCCAAAAGGAGCGGCTTAAGTTGACTCTGCCCCTCTCCCAGCTTGCTCAAGGATTTAGGGGTCTTTTTAGCTTGCTTTGACTCGGTTGGTGGTTCATGGAATCGGGGAACGGCAGCGTCTGGACTTGGAGGAACATTTTTGGCAGCCACAACCGTCTTTTGCAATTTATTGCCTGCTGCAGTGAAAGTTCTGGAAGCTGGAAACACTTGATGGGATTTCGCAGCAGAGCTGTAGGATAGTAAGGGGGGAGGGAATGCTGCAGACAGTGAAGTAGCTCTGGATCAAGCCTTTATTTTATGAATTGTTTGGTTCTGGAGCCAGAACCTGGCACTCTCTGCTCTGAAAACTCCTTCTCCCTCTCCGGAGGTGAATTAACGAGGTCTCTGCCTCTGTCTGGGCTTGTGGTCTGGCTTAATTGGGGCAAAGTTTCAAGGCTGTGCCTCAGTGGGTGTTTTTTCCCTCCCTTGAACAAACAAACAAACAAAAAACTTGTTCTTCCCCTTGATCTGCTGATTTGCCAATCAAATTAGGCACCACTCCGGGAGCTAATTGCCTGCAAATTGGAGCAGCCAGGGCATGGAGCAGCCAGAAGCTGCTGGTTCCTCACTCAGTGCAAGCTCTAAACCCCGGGGCTGGGGTTTGAGGCGGTCGGATTGAACACAGAAATCCGTTTGCTCCTAAAAATGGGGCTTGGGTGGCATTTTAGTGCCAGAAATCCAATGTAAATGGTGCAATGTCTGCAGCTGCCCCAGCTTTGGATGTCACACTTTGGCTGGGGAGGAGAACTGGGGGGGCAGTGCATGTCCCTTGTATTCCATATATCTAACTCCTATAAATGTGTCCCGGTGTGTGCCTGTTGTGGCTGTGCAGATTTGGAGTGGTTCTCTCTCCCCTGCCAGCCAGGTTACTGCCCTTGGCCGCTAAAATCATAGAATTCCAGAGTGTTTTGGGTTGGGATGGAGTTTAAAGAACATCCCGTTCCAAGCCCATTCCATGGGCAGGGACACCTTGCACTATCCCAGGGTGCTCCAAGCCCCAATGTCCATCCTGGCCTTGGACACTTCCAGGGAGCCAGGGGCAGCCACAGCTGCTCTGGGCACCCTGTGCCAGGGTCTCCCCACCTCCCAGGGAAGGATTTCTTCCCAATATCCCATCTAAACCATTCTCAGCAGCTGTTTCTGAGATGAAAATACAAGAAATGCGTGAGAGGCTGCAGATCCAGCCTTAGAAAAGGGCTTAGAAATCAGGGAAGATTAAAATATTCCGATACTTGGAGCTCTGTGCAGGCTCTGGGCTTGTGTTGGGATGAGTTCAGGGTGCTTCACTTTGCAGGGCCGTCAGTTCTCCTGCAGAATCGAGCAGAATCCACGCTTTCTGTAGAAAAGAACGGAACCTTTTGTGCTGTGGAGTGTTTAAAAAGAAAACAAGGAGCGCACTCAGGCGTGTGCGTGACCGACACGTCCTTGGAAGTGCCGCTTCCCCTCGGAGCCTGAGCAGAGTGGTTCCAGTTTCATGTGGTGGCTGGAGAGGCGGATTTTGCAGCGGTTCATGGATTGCTCTGTTTATGTAGCACAGTTCTCCAGCTCCCCCCACCTTGCCCCAAATAATCTCCCTGGGACTGAAGAGTCCGAGCCTGGAACTGGAGGTCAGCTCCTCCAGCCAGCAGTGAAGGGATGGCAGGGGTGGGAATAACCCAGGCTGCTGACAGCAGCTTGCCTGGGCTGAAATTCTGAGGAAATACTGAGGTTTCCTGGGGAGCAGCTTGTTTTAGGAGCTCAGACCAAGTGAGGTGTCCCTCCACGTGTCCTGCAGGCCCAAGAAGCTGACGTTGAAAGGCTACAAGCCCTACTGGTGCACCTTCAAAGATACCTCCATCTCCTGCTACAAAAGCAAAGAGGAATCCAACGGGACTCCTGCTCACCAGATGAACCTGAGAGGTAAGAGAAGCTGCTTTTTATTCCAGGAATAGGCTGCTCCTCCTGCATCTCATTTTCCCAGTGCTTTATCGCCTCAGAATTCCATCCCGGGGTTGGGTAAAGGTGTTTAAAGGAATGAGGTGGCTGAGTTTGATATTGTGGCACGGGCTTGGACTTCTAACTGTGATTACATGTGATCCCTTGGGGAAGCACCACCAGTCCCCCAACAGCTTGGGAAGAGAGCTTGGAGAACCATGGAATGGTTTGGGTTGGAGGGAACCTTCCAAACTTTATTCCAACTTTCCACCTGCCTTTCTCCTCTTTGTCAGTTATCCAAAGGATTGCATTGACTGCCACAGCAGAAACTGGAAGGAACTGACCATTTTCTTCCTCTGCTGCCTTTATTTCTCCTCCTCTCCCCGCTGCTGGTTGGGGGCAGCCTCACTCCAGAGCTGAAATTCCTACGGTGGCTGTCCTTACGTCAAGTGAAGCATTCCTGCTCTGGCGACTGCAGAGCTGCAGTGAGGCTCCCGGTGGAGGCAGGAGCAGGGGAGATGCCAGGCAACCTCAGGCTGCTGTGGGAGCAAGGCCTGGCCCCCAGGACCTTTCCGGGAGCTTTTGACAAATCTGCTGTGCCGGCACTTCCCAGAAATCTGGGAGGAGGTGTTGACGCCGTGGCTGGGTGGGTTCATCACCCCCTGTGTTTACACAACCACTTGGAATTCTCTCCAGGCACCAGGAGTAGGATGCTCACACCTCACTGCTGGCTGCAGCAGCCAAATCATGGAATCCCTGAATGGTTTGGGTTGGAAGGGACTTTAAAGCCCGTCCAGTTCCACCTCACTCCCATGGGCAGGGGCACCTTCCACTAAACCGGGATGGTCCAAGCCCCACCCAGCCTGGCCTGAAACACTTCAAGGCATCCCATCATTCATAAATAACATTGAGGGGTTTCGGGGGGAGAGTCAACACCCATCCAGTCACCTTTTCCTATCCTTTATGAAGGTTTTGGGGTGTTTGCCAGCCACTGGATCCATTTCTGATTCCAGGCAAGATCCCGGAGTTCTGTGGGTGCGCATTCGCTTTGTCTTCATTGCTTTCGGATCAGGTCTTATTTTTTTCCCCCCAGTTTTCCTGACACTTGGAAAAAGGGACATCTGACACAGGTTTTTTCTCTGCTGTGTGGAGTGTTCATCCCATTGGAAGTGTGGTACAAACCCGAGATGCCACCGGAGACCCTTTGAGTCCGGGAGCTTTGCTCTTTCTTTTCCTAATTTCGCTTTCTTTGCCACTTCTTACATCACAGTTCCTCACACCACTGCTAAACACCATCTCCCTCATTGCAGGATGTGAAGTTACCCCTGATGTGAACATCTCCGGTCAGAAGTTCAACATCAAGCTCCTGATCCCGGTGGCGGAGGGGATGAATGAGATTTGGCTGCGCTGCGACAACGTAAGTTCATCTCTTGGAGTGGCCACCTCTTCACCCTCTGCCCACCGTCCTCCTCAGGTGCCGTCCTTTAAAAAACCAATAGAAAGTGCTCTCACCCGTCCGATCTCAGCATTCCAAATGTGCTCCAAGTCACCTGTGAGTTTGGAGCAGGAAATCAGCCTTGGCTTTGTCGTGTGGTTTTTGGCCACGCTCTGGTTGGGTTTCTGCCCTTCTTTGTGGCATGTTGGAACCTCCTGAGGCAGGGAGGGGAATGAGGGCTCCGCGGGGTGTTTCTTGAGGGGTCTGGTGCTCCCCCCATGGCTGTGGCAGACGCATGTCCCTGTTTTGGGGGGCAGGAGACGCAGTACGCCAGCTGGATGGCCGCCTGCCGCCTGGCCTCCAAGGGCAAGACCATGGCCGACAGCTCCTACGGCATGGAAGTGCAGAACATCCTGTCCTTCCTGAAAATGCAGCATTTGAACCCAGACCCGCAGCTGATCCCGGAGCAGATCAACACCGACATCAACCCCGAGTGCCTGGTGTCTCCTCGCTACCTGAAGAAGTACAAGAACAAGCAGGTAGGGGCTGCCGTTGGCGTTGGTTGGGCTGGACGCGCGTCCCGGCAGTGGCTGGTGTTTAACACGGCGTGGTTTGGATGTTTTGGATGTTCTCACTCACCGGGATGCACGTGGTTACTAAAATGAGGTGGGACTGAAGGGTGTGGTTTGGATCCAGCACCTGGGGATGGCACCCAGCACCGGGATTCTGCCACGTGCCCTGCGAAGCGCGCACGGACACGGCGGGGAGCCTTCAATTGGAAGTACATTTGAAATTGGTTGGTGCTTATTTTAAACACGTTCCGGGAATGGTTTGGCCCCAGCTGCCCCATCTCTGCCCGGTGCTGGGGTTAAAACCCCTTCCCCTGCACAGAATCCATGGAGAAATCCCCGGGATCAGCGGAGTTGCAGTTGCTTGCAGTGCTTTATCCACACTTGGCTGTAACACGGTTTGCATATTTCTCTCTTTGCTTTTCCACTACTTCCAAATGCCAGTCCTTGGAACATTGCTTTGGTTTTGAGTTGCTGTGACTCGTGCTTGAACTCCATCCATGCTCCATCCGATCCCTGCCTGACAGGGCTGAACTGTTCCTCACTGGGAATAAATGCAGGATTTTCTCAAAGAGAATTATATGTCAGAACAGCAGTGAAAATAAGGAAAGCATTGCTCCGTGGCCTTCTGGTGACTTAAATCCTTCAGGCTGCTGGCTGGGGCTGGATATGATTTCTCCAAGCCCAGAAGAAGGCTGCAAGTCAGAGAAGCCGGAAAAATATAACTTTTTATTGGCACAGCACGATGATTTCCTGGCAGTGGAGTTATATTTTATACAGCCCTTATTATTCTCCTGAATAAGCCTTTATATCCACTTGGATGGAGGAGAGGCTGCATAAATATACTATATTAGCATACATATAGATATATATATTCATATATATAAAATACTTTCTAAGTTTCTGGTAAAAGAGAGGCACCTGGAAAAATATTAGCTTGGAAAACTTGCTTACTGTGCAGGTATCCTGGTTATAAAAAATAAAATCCATGAAACTGAGGGGATGGGCACAGTGGAGACGATCCCAGTCAGGACGTGGCCATGGTGTGGACACCAGGGCCCTCACAGGCATCAGCTAAGCAGTGGATTTAGGATTTTCTTTGGTGGCCAGAGGCGAAGCTTGGAGCAGCAGAGGATGTTTGCTGAGAGGAATGAGGGATGGAGGCCGCAGGAATGTCAGGAATTTGACCGCAAGGGTCCTTCAGTGGCCCCGGCACAGGGAAGGAGGAGGAGGGGGAGGAGGGGGAGGAGGAGGCAATGTGGCCCACAGGAGGTGCTGGAATGGGAATTGGCTATGGATTTATGGAGGCTCTGGATCCTCACCAGCCCCAAACTCACTGGGGTGATGTTTGTCTCCACGAGCAGCAGCGTAGGGTTGGCAGGTTGGGATTGGAAACACCAAATCCTAAATGAAAATAAATAAAACCCGACCCAAAATAAGGATTTTTAGAGCTCTCAGGTGCCCTGCCTGAGTTTGGTGTCAGAGCCAGCAAGAGCAGACGCATCCCTGGGAAGCGCAGCTGATGTTCCCTTCATCTGCTTGTTATCCCAGGCAGCATCCCAATCGTTTCTCCACACATCCCAAACAGAAGGATCTGCTGAGCTCAGGGTGAGCTCCTGAGCTTCCTCTCGAGCTTCCCCAGTCAGGGAGTGGCTTTGAGTTTGTGCAGAGACGTGGAGAGGAAAGTGAGGACGTGAACCCACCTCTGAAGTGACAACTTCACCCTCCCCTTCACCCCCCAGCAGGAGCACAGTATCACAGAATATCCTGAGTGGGAAGGGATGCACAAGGATCAGAGTCCAGCCCCTGTCCCTGCACAGACACGCCAACAATCCCACCCTGGGCATCCCTGGCAGTGCTGTCCAAACGTTCCTGGAGCTCTGGCAGCCTTGGGAATGTCACCATTCCCTGGGGAACCAGGGCAGTGCCAGCACCCTCTGGGGGAGGAACCTTTTCCTGAAATCCTTCCTAAACCATCTCAGGAACAAAACCATCTCTCCACAACACCAGAGCCAAGCTGGGATCACTCCAGTGCTCCAGCAGGGCCAGCATGAGCGGCCGATCTCTGCTCGCTTGTCCCTCCTCACATTCCCTTCGGCTGCTTTTCCACCTAAGGAATTGTGCATGTGGTTTGTTTTGGTTTTGTTTTGGTTTTTTTTTTTTTTGCTTGACCTTTGGTTTGCAGTTAATTTACACTTTTTCTTTGCTTTGTTGCCATATTTCTGATTGCTTTTTTTTCTTTCTGCCTCCTTCTCTTTTTTTTTATCATTTCGCCTTGCCATCTTCAGCCAGGCTATGTAAGAGACTTGGTAAGTGACAGCAACAATAAAATTAAGATAAACTTAAAATAAACTTAATCTAGAACCCCTTTGGTTTAGAGAGCAGCGGTGAAAACACTAACAAAACCTGCATCTTCCCCGTGACACTTGGGCCCTGGTTGGTTTTTATAACGGTCCCCAGTGATTTGTGGGGTGAAACTGGAGACCCTACACCAGAAATTTGCCTTGTTGTTCGCTCACATCCCTAAAGTTCCCAAGAGCATGAGTGGGTCTTTGCCTCCAGACAGCTCTGATCTGTATTTGCTTCCCTGTATCTGGAGACGGGAAGCTCCATGTGGGCTCAGTGGTCTGAGCTGAAATAAAACCTCAGGGGAGGAATTATTGATAATCCGCGCTCGGATCCGCGGCGGCTTCTGAACGCCTCCGGAGCCGCTCCCATGCGTCTGACAGCGGAGGTGGAACCGAGGTCCCCTGACCCCGCTGTGTCTCGCCGCCTGCAGATCACGGCGCGCATCCTGGAGGCTCACCAGAACGTGGCCCAGATGAGCCTCATCGAGGCCAAGATGCGCTTTATCCAAGCCTGGCAGTCGCTGCCGGAGTTCGGCATCACGCACTTCAACGCAAGGTGAGTGGGGCTGCAGGGCTGGGCTGGGAGAGTTTCCTTAGTGGATACAGGGAGTGGGTTAAATATCCTGGAATGGGTTGGGTTGGGTAGTTGGGTTGGATTGGATTGGGTTCACTGGATTGGGTTGAGTTGAGCTGGGTTGGATTGGGTTGGGTTGTGTTGGGTTGAGTTGGGTTCATTGGATTGGGTTGAGTTGGGTTGGGTTGGGTCGGGTTGGGTTGGGTTGGATTGGGTTGGGTTGGGTTGAGTTGGGTTCGTTGGATTGGGTTGGGTTGTGTTGGGTTGAGTTGGGTTCGTTGGATTGGGTTGGGTTGGGTTGAGTTGGGTTCATTGGATTGGGTTGAGTTGAGTTGGGTTGGGTTGGATTGGGTCGGGTTGTGTTGGGTTGAGTTGGGTCAGATTGCATTGGGTTGCATTGCATTGGATTGGCTTGGCTTGGCTTGGCTTGGAAGGGACCTCAAAGATCATCTCATTCCAACCCCCTGCCATGGGGAAGGACACATCCCTGTGCACATCCTTGGCTGGGGAGGTTGCGCCGCAGCTGAAATTAAAGACAGGAGCTGCGCCGATTTATAAAAATGATTGTACAAGTAAACTCAGCTGCTGGGTTTCTGTGTCTCACAGGCTTGTTTCTCTCAATCCCTCTGCCAGGTTCCAGGGTGGGAAGAAGGATGAGCTGATCGGCATCGCCTACAACCGGCTGATCCGCATGGACGCCAGCACGGGCGACGCCGTCAAGACCTGGCGCTTCAGCAACATGAAACAGTGGAACGTGAACTGGGAGATCAAAATGGTGAGATGGTGTCTGACACCCCGTCCTCTCCCCCTGCACTTTTGTCAGTGAGGCAGGCACCTCTCCCGGAGTCCTGGAACCACAAATGGTTTGGGTTGGAAGGAACCTTAAAGCTCATCTTGTTCCAACCCCTGCCAGGGCAGGGACACCTTCCACTGTCCCAGGCTGCTCCAAGCCCTGTCCAGCCTGGCCTTGGACACTTCCAGGGATCCAGGGGCAGCCACAGCTTCTCTGGGCACCCTGTGCCAGGGCCTCCCCACCCTCCCAGCCAGGAATTCCCAGGGATCCCAATCTCCCATCCATCCCTGCCCTCTGGCAGTGGAAGCCATTCCCTGTGTCCTGTCCCTCCATCCCTTGTCCCCAGTCCCTCTCCAGCTCTCCTGGAGCCCCTTTGGGCCTGAGTGGAGTTGTGTAGGACCCTCAAGAAAAAAACCCTGAATCTTTCTCTCCTGTAGCCAGGAATTATTTTCTCCATTCTCTGAACCCCACACAATTAAATGAAGTGAAACCTCAGCCCTGATGCTCGGGCTCTATCCTAACCCACAACACAAATATACAGGGCCTTATCCATAGTAAAATTCCTTTCATTTGCTATACAACTGACACTTCCACGTAAATAGCAAAAAACCCCGAGCATTTAAACTTCCCCGGGCTCTGAGATGGGTTTTTCCCCTGCTGTTACATTTGGATGCACAAATTTTTGGGCTCCTTTTTGGCAGAACACCCAATTAAAATTGCCAGGGATATGTGAGGGCTGTTCTGCAGTTTGCAGCTCATTAAGAGTTGCTGGAAAAGTTATTCAGCTTCCCCCTCTGCCTCAGAGTCATTGTTTTGACTCAGTTGCAAGCCCTGATATCCCAATTATCCAGTTTGGATACTCTGCTGGGAATCCCATCCCTCCTGCAGAGCTGTCAGTGATGGGAGGACAAGAACAGAAAGAGCATCGATAAATGAATGGTTTGTTCAGTCACTCCAGAATGAGCTCCCCCAGCCCACATAAAGTACTTCTGTGGCCAAAATTCAACTTAAAAAAGTGGAAAGAAAGCCCAGACTTCAACAGGTCTGTGCCCAATCCCTGTTTCTCTGGAAGCAGGGAAAGTGTGGCCACATGCTCACCATGGAGAGGTGGAAACACACTGGGGGATTGTTCCTGAGTCGTGAGAGAATACAAGGGGCAATGGTAATTTAAATAAATAAGTGAATGGGTAAATAAACAGAATACGAAAAAAAAAAGGCAAGAAAAGGTATTTCAGTATCTAAATATATGAATAAGAGTCGTAGGAGATTTAAAGGAGGAAGGAACTCATAGAGATCCTCAAGGCCAAATCACCATTCACAGAATCCCAAATGGTTTGGGTTAGGAGGGACCTTAAAGATGAACTCATTCCACCTCCTGCCATGTACAGGGACACCTTCCACCATCCCAGGGTGCTCCAAGCCCTGTCCAGCCTGGCCTTGGACACTGCCAGGGATCCAGGGGCAGCCACAGCTTCTCTGGGCACCCTGTGCCAGGGCTTCACCACCCTCGCTGGGAACAATTCCTGATTCCCAGTCTCCCATCCATCCCTGCCCTCTGGCAGTAGAAGCCATTCCCTGTGTCCTGTCCCTCCATCCCTTGTCCCCAGTCCCTCTCCAGCTCTCCTGGAGCCCCTTTAAGCCCTGCCAGGGGCTCTGAGCTCTCCCTGGAGCCTTCTCCTCTCCAGGTGAACATTCCCAGCTCTCCCAGCTGTGGGGCTCCAGCCCTTGGCCTCCTCTGTGCTCACTCCTACATTGGCACCACAGAATTTTGCGTTAGGCACTAGGAAATCATCCGAACGAAAATGGGGGCGAAGGGGAGCAGCCGTTGCCAGGGCTGGGCTGAGCCGCGTGTGCCCTGCAGGTGACGGTGGAGTTCGCGGACGAGGTGCGGGTGTCATTCATCTGCACCGAGGTGGATTGCAAGGTGGTGCACGAGTTCATCGGCGGCTACATCTTCCTGTCCACGCGGGCCAAGGACCAGAACGAGAGCCTGGACGAGGAGATGTTCTACAAACTGACCAGTGGCTGGGTGTGAGCCCCGCCAGCCTCGCCCCACAGGAACCCCCACGGCCGTATTCATGTTTAACTTTCCAAAGCTGTCCTTTGAGATAATGCTGCTTAATAAAGTAAGCTTGAAATAGATTTTTTTTTTTTTAATTGGATTTTTTTTGTAGGGTTTTGTTTTGTTTTGTTTTGTTTGACTTTTTTTTTGTTTTTTTTTTTCCTTTTCATTTTTTTTTTTTGATTTTTTTTTTTTTTTTTTTTTTGCATTACCAGACCAGTTAATCTGTGTGCACTAACGAGCACTTCTGTTAATTTGCTATAACCAGACCGTGTCTGGGCAGGGTGACCCGCAGATCCAGACTCTGATGGGCAGATCAGCATAAAGATTTAACTGACTTTAAAAAGCCAATTTTTTTGGAAGACAACTCTAAGCCATCTTCTTGCAAAGCCATCCGGGGCTAACCTATATGAAGTCTATTTATCATGTTTAATGCATGAGTGTTTTATTTCCTTTTTTTTGTGTGTGTGTGTGTGTTTTTATTCTGTACATTTGACCTGTTTGAAGTCGTCCTGCTCCCGAGCAGAGCTGCCATCTCTCCTCTCACACTACACCAGGACTCCGAAGGTGCCTGACATGACTTTGAGGATAGTTCTGTGTGGCCTCGAAGATTTATCTTCTGTTAGTCTGTTATAGCTTGGTTTTATTTGTTTAACTTGCCTTTTGATAATCATTTATATTGTCTTCTTCTTTTTTTTTTTTTTTAAATTTTATTTGTACACCGTATTGTATTATGACACTTTTAGTATTCACCAGCATAGTCACTGTTCTGCCTCTGATATGCAAATTTTTTCATTACGATATGAAGTAAAAGGTTTATGAAGTAAAGGTTTTTGTGTAACTAATGTAAAAAAACCCACAAATTTTATAAAGTTGTACAGTTTTTGTAACTAGTCTCACAAGCCAGCTAGGATATTGCATAGATCAGCAGTAACTGTAGGATGTCTGGAAGGGGTACGGGGACAAACCAAGGAATTAAAAAAAACCCACAAAAATGACAATTTCAGTCCAGTAAATTTTGATCTAAGTTAAAGGGGATTCCAGAGCTGTGCCACAACACCCTCAGTAGCTGATCCCTGGGGCCAGGACTGCCAGGTTCATTAAGCCATTCCCACGTTAACGTTAACGAGGAGGGGTCCCGTGCCCGCCTAATGCCAAGGAATAACCAGTGTTGCGTTCCCGTAGTCCGTGGTATCAAGACTTATGTTCAAATACATTTTATTTTAAATAAAAGTCAAATCTTTTATTTAACATTCAGCTGCCACTCCTGGTTTTTGGGGTCTAACTGTGGTATGGAAAGGCCATAAACAACTCCTGTAGGATGGAGCCATCCCATGCCAGCCTTGGGCTCCCTCCTGCTGCCCTATTTGCAAATAAAAGCAACAAAACGTTATAAAATTCTGGAATGGTTTGCGTTGGAAGAGACCTTAAAGCTCATCTCGTTCTACCTCCTGCCATGGGCAGGGACACCTTCCACTGTCCCAACTGCTCCAAACCCCAGTGTCCAACCTGGCCTTGGACACTTCCAGGGATCCAGGGGCAGCCACAGCTTCTCTGGGCACCCTGTGCCAGGGCCTCACCACCCTCACTGGGAACAATTCCTGATTCCCAATCTCCCATCCAGCCCTGCCCTCTGGCAGTGGAAGCCATTCCCTGTGTCCTGTCCCTCCATCCCTTGTCCCCAGTCCCTCTCCAGCTCTCCTGGAGCCCCTTTGGGTCCCCTTTAGATCCCGCTCCCTGGCCAGGCAGTGGGAAGCAGCCCAGGGATTCAGGGATCACAGGATGTAAGCCAAAGCCGCCACTAAACAATGTCCTCACACCCACACAGCTTTTACCTCCCTGCAGTGACTCCAGTGCCACCCTGGGCAGCCCATTCCAGTGCCCGACCACCTTTCCATCAAGGAATTTCCCCTAATCCCCAATCTAAGCCTCCCCTGGCGCAAATTCACCCTCCCATTCTTGGGCCGCGCCCTTCCTCCATAAAATCCCGGACAAGGGGTGGCCTGGTGCGGCTGGGGCGATCCCTCCCTCTCCAAAGGGAGCCCAGGCAGGGTGGAGCAGAGCCCAGGACGTGCCAGGGGTGCTCCCAATCCCGCCCCACACCCGCGGGTTCGTTCTTTGGGACGCGGCAAGCCCGGGCAGCTCCGAGCCGCGCGAGCGCAGGGCGGCGAGCGCGCTCCCGGCACGCAGCGCTGGAACTGCTCCAAAGCCGGGCGTGCGATGGGGATGGCTCCCCGAAAAATATTCACCTCTGTTACCCTGGTTTTTCTAAGCCTTTTGATTTTTTTAAATGGAGTCAGATCTTTTTAGTTATTGTACAATATTAAGAGCAGTTTTCTACCTTTTCCCACAGATGTAACATAAACAAATCCTTCGTTTTTCATTCTCTGTCCTTTGTTTGCATGTTTCTAACCTGAAAACAACTGTAACTGACAATTGGTCTGGCCACTGAGGCTGAGGGGTGGAAACCCCAAAAAGCCAATCTTCTGCTGGACCCACAAATGTATAAAATATAAGAAATAAACAAAGGGGCTTCTCTTCTTCTCTCAGCTGGGAGCTAGTTCAAAAGGGCCTCTGCCTTGCGAAAATCTCCTGTCTGCGTGTGACTGCTTTGTGTGTCTCGGTGACACACCTCCTCCTGCCCGGCCTGAGGTTAGGCAGGATGGGGAGGAGAAAAGGTGGGGGAGAAGATGGATGGAGCGGCCTCGGTCCATGCGTCCCCTCGGCAGGGCTCGGCCTGGACGCGCGGCCGGGGGAGATGATGGGGCAGGAAACGCCGAGCAGAAGAGCAGAGGAGGTCGGGGAAGGGCCGTGGGAAGGCAGAGGCTGCTGTCAACCACAGCCCTTCCCCACACGGCCCCCCGAGGGTGGGAGCTGGGAGAAGCCGGGTGGGAAGCGGTGCCGGAGCTGCAGGAAACGGGGAAAGGGTCACAACGGGGTTTGAGGTGATCCTAAGGAGCCTGCTGGGTTTTCCAGGATCTTTCCTAGATGAAAGCTTCCTTTCTCCTCCGGTGAAAAGATGCAAGCGGTAACGAGATGTTGGAGAGGAGGGGGGTTAAAAAAAACGATGTGGTTTTCCCCAAATCTGGAGGAACACCAGATAAAATACGGCGCAGATGGGAATGGCCACACGCTGAGGACGGACAGGGCTGAGGGGGAAGCGTGAGGAGCACACTGGAAAAGGGATTAAGGAGGGAAATGGTGAGAGCTGGAGCCCACGGGAAGGGAAGGATGATCCACCTCAGGGACAGGCGGCAGCGAGGACGAGGAGGTTTGTGGTTGTTCGCTCCATGATCCTGAGGCAAAGGAAAACCAGGATGTGGTGGGCACAGAGGGGTTCCAGTGATGTGGAAATCACAGGCCGGGTGGGTTTGGGATGTTTGGGCATTAAACCCAGCAGCAGAGGATGAGGAGGGCCTCGGCAAGACAAGGCACAGCCAATCCCAGATCCTGCAGCTCCAGCACTGGAAGAAGACACAGAGATTGATTCTGCTGACACGGGGAAATCTGGCTGTGGTTTCTTTGGGGTAATCAAAGGAGTAATTCAAATGAAAACCCAAAGCAGAACCCAGGAGAAGCCAGGCCGTGGGTGTCCCCAGGCCTCGGGGTGACTCAGCCTCGGGGAGGAAGCGCTGCGACCGCCTGGCATCCACAAACCGGCTGCTGTGCTTGGGAAAGTGGAATCACTTCCAGCTTCCAGTGATAAGCACACGATGGGGAGGGAGATTCAAAGTTCCAACCTCGCTTTAACAAAAGAAGTGGCAGAGACGCCTGAAAATGGGACAGCTCCAGCCCTCCAACAGCAGCAGGGCCAGGCGGACGATGTTCCTCCCTTGCTGACCCCGCCCCAGGACCTCGAGGAGGGGAAAAGGAAAAAATAAATCACTTTTTGGCAAGGTACTGATGCAAACCGGCTGCCAGGCTGAAAATGCACTTCTTCGAATGCAGCAGGGGATTTGGATGCCTGCGTGAGCCAGGCATGGCCGTGGGGGTCGGCTGGGATTCCTACGGCCTTTTAAGCCCCAAGTAATTTAATACCCTGCAGATGGGCCGGTGCCGGAGCGGGATCGGCGGGGTTTTGGACGCGGGAGAGGTTTGCAGACGCACAGATATTTTTAAAAACACGGCAATAAAAGAAATATCTCCCCAGCAGGGAGGGGGTGAGAGCTGGCTATGGAGATATCCCGCTGACAGGAATTGATGGAAAAGGGACATTTGGGGAAGCCGCTGCTTTGTGGGGAGGCGGAGGACAACCACTCCCCATCCTTGGGAATGTTCAAGGCTGCGTGGATGGGGCCTGAAGCAGGCTGGGATAGTGGAAGGTGTCGGGGTTGGAAGGAGAGGATGTTTAAGGTCCTTTCCAACCCAAAATGTTCCATGACTGCGATTCTCGAACACAAACTGATCCCTGAGCGCTCCAAAAGGAGCTGGGTTATTCCTTATGCCCAGGACATTCCCTAAACCCAGGGTTTCCAAAAACCCTCCCGTTCCTCCTGCCCTGGGATGGCCGCCCCAGGGGCTTTCCTGTGGTGGGCAGGGGCTGAAAAAAGCTCCTCCAAGTAATCCATAATAACCCAAGGATGAGTCACGGCAGCGTCTGGGGAAGAACACTGGAGACTTTCCAGCCTTCAGGCCGGGAAGGGGCTCCTGGGTGGCCAGCAGCACTTTCCCTGGCTGTGTGCAAACTCATCTCCCAAATTCCCGGTGCCCGCACCGAGGGGGAATGCGAGAGCTTTATCCGACCTCGCCCTGCCTTGGCCGAGCTCTCCAAGCCCCTCGTGGGGTTGAGCAGCCCAGGGCTGGGATCAGCAGCACCTTTCACCCTGACCTGTCCCACAGAGGAACCCTCTGAGGGCACTCAGGACCACCAGGGATTTTCCTGGAATTGACTGGGATGCAGGAAAGCCAGACGTGGTGTCGCCAGAGCCGGGATCCAGCGCAGAGCTGGAACCACGCGCGGCTGTGGATGCGCCCGGTTCCATCCGGCTCAGACAAGCCTCATTTCCCAGGTGTATTATCCCTCATCTCCGACGCAGGAAGGGATGGTGAGGATCCAAAGCCCTCCAGAGTGACGGCACCAGGAGTGGTGTAATGGGTCTAATGAAATTCAGGCGGATCAGTGACCGCACTCCAAACCTTTCCGGAGACCAGCGGGGCTTTTATTTGTTTGCTTTCGATCTCACAAGAGCCCCGGGTGCTTTGATTTGCAGCCCCGAGGCACTAAAGGGATAAAAGATCCATAAATATCTGCTGGATGTTATAGATCCGAAACAAATAAAGTCAGTGCCACCCCCTGCCCGCGGCTCTTCCCGTAAGCACCAGTGCAAAGCGGCGCCTGCTCCCGTTTCCATCGGCATCCCAGCCTTCCCTTTGAAATCCCCTGCATCCCTCCAGCTGTTCCACATATTTCAGGCTTCGGTTTCCCCCCAGAAACTGCTCCTTTTAAGCTCTCCCGTCTGGTTTTCATAATTCCAGGATGCAAACGGGGACTTTTCCCAGGCCGAAGGTCTGCCATCCCTCGGGGATGCAAACCTGGACCTTCCCGGTGTGGGAGCTGAGAACAGCCCTGCTGATGGGCTGTTGGGGGAGAGGATGGGAAACTCCAGTTAAAAAAGAACTTGAAACCTCAACATGCCAAATTCATCCCCGAAAAGCTGCCAGGGAGCTCACATCAGTGTGATCAGCATTCGGTCTGATCCGAGGAAGAGGCCGTGGAGCTGCAGCTTCAGGAGTTTTTCTTTTTTTAGCCTGACACAGGAGCGGCAAAATATTTCCCGAATTCCCAAGTGGCTCAGAAAGGCCAATCCCATATTTCACAGCGGCTCAAGTAGGCAGGAACTTGTCAGATATTGAAATCATTCAGGAAATTTTCCCTTTGATCCCCAGCTAAGACAAAGAGTTGGTAACAGAGCTCCCCTGTGCTGTCAGCTCCTGGTGAAGCTGCAGATTCCCAGCTGGTGGGAAGCCTCTGCTCGCAAAACTCCCACTCCCCCTCCTCTGAGAATGCAGCAGTTTGAGCAAATAAAGCATTTGCTCTGGGTTTTATTTTTGGCTTTTAGTCAACAGCTGGTCCGTCCCTAATGAGTGAGCTGGGCTTTGATTTCCTGCCTGGAGAAGGGGGTGAGAAATGGGAGAGGATCTGGGTTAGAAATTTGACTCACACCAGTGATCCCAGCTGGGATTTACTCCCATCAGTCCTTTGCCTGGGGACGTGTCCCAAAGAGAGGCACTGGGACAGCTCAGGAACAAGCACTGGGGCCACAGGGGAACTGCAGGGCTGCCCAGAGAAAGTGAAGCTCCCTGATCCCAAGGAAAGGCACCGCACTGCCCTCCGAACTGGGCGCAGGGAATGGGATGACAACAGTGGCTCTTGTTGTTCCCCTTGTGCCATCTCTCCACCATCATCACAGAATCCCAGAATGGTTTGAGTTAGAAGTGGCCCTAAATCCCATTTTATTCCAATCCCCACCTCCCACTATCCCAGGTTGCTCAGAGCCCCATCTGACCTGGCACTGAAAAATTCCATTGGATGGGGAAGCCAGAGCTTCTCTGGGCACCCTGTGCCAGGGCCTCACCATCCTCACAGCCAGGAATTCCTTCCCAATGTCCCATCTAAAGTTGCCCTCTTTTCCACATCTTCTCTTGTTTCAGAGCATTTGAGCCCACTGAGCTCAGGTTTGAGCTCTTCCCCACCAGTGGAGATGGGATGCTGGTCCCAGCAGAATGAGCCCGTCTAATTCCTGCTCACCCAGGGGCAGGGATGGCCAGACCTCACCTGGGACACTGGGGAAAAACCAGGTTCCTGGTATCACTAACGGCTCTCAGCAGATTGAGGCAGGAGAGCAGAGAGCTGCTGTGACCCTGAGGAAAGAGTTTTGTGAGTTTTGCTTTTCCCCTGACGAGGCAGCGAGGGTGAGGAGAGCTCTTGGGAATGACGAACCTGGGAAGAAGCCTGCCCGTCCTTCCAGAGGGACAGGGCCACCTCCAGCCCCCATCCCTGCTGTGCCCCACCCTGGGTGGCCCTCTGGAGGGACCACATCTGATTCACATCATCTCCCAGCTGAAAATCCCCTGTCAGGCACTTCCAAGGATGCAGCCTTGCAGCCAGGGGCTCCCTGGAACACAGAACGAGCTGCAGGGTCAGGCTGATGGCCGTGGGCAGCTGCTTTATGTCCTGAATGTTTTTCCCCTTCCCATAAACAGGAGGAGAGGGTGGGAATGTGTCTGAGACAGAGAAATTACAGCAGGGAGGGAGAGGGATGTAAATCTTGCAAAGCACAGAAGTGCTGCATCCTGGAAGAGAACTGGAGTGAGAACAGGGAATGTCGCCGGTGGGGGAAGGTGGAGGAGATGAAAAGCCAGGATGGCACAGCAAGGGTGGATGTGTCCCTGGCACAGCGTGGAGTAAAGCGAAAATCCTGGCCCAGCTGCTCCCCCAGCACCCACGTTGTCCCAGATGTCCACAGGGCCTGGAAATGAGGGCGCCTGGAATCTTTGAGTCTCAAATTGTCCTTCAAGCCCTCCGTGACCAAGTCAATCCAAACGATGCCGTTAATTAGGCAGAGTTCAAAAACAACCCCGCGGGATTTCCTGCCTCCTCTTCTTCCCCTGCAACTCTGCCACAAGGTAAGAGCAAGGAGGGAAAGCTCATAAAGCAGAATTGAGGGAAGATGCTCCATGGAGCATCCCTGATCAATCATTTTCCTTTCATTTTGAGGGACCCCCATCCTCTCCTGCTCCACACACCCCCAAAGCACGGCTCACCTTTCCCACCCCATGCCTGCAACACGTGTGAGCTCTCCGAGGTACGCTGGGCTTCATTAACTTCATTAAATTCCAGGGAAGCACCCAGGCAGTGGCAGGGATCTCTCACTGTCTGCAGGAGCAGCTCCAGACACGGAAGAAGCTGAAATCTGATGTGGAATAACTCCACCTAGAGGGAAAAAGGACTGGGAGAGCAGGGCCACGGGTGAGCACGGCAGGGCTGAGCACATTCCCAATCTTGGCACAGAGGAGGGGTCGCTGCCCGGACACCGGGACGGCCACAGGGACAACGGTGGCAGGATCACAGAATTGTGGCATGGCAGAATGGTTTGGGCTGGAAGTGACTCCAAAGCTCATCCAGTGACACCGCTGTCATGGCCAGGGACTCCTTCCACTGTCCCAGGCTGCTCCAAGCTCTGTCCAACCAGGCCTTGGACACTTCCAGGGATCCAGGGGCAGCCACAGCTTCTCTGGGCACCCTGTGCCAGGGTCTGCCCACCCTCACAGGGAAAAGTTTCTTCCTAATCTCGAATCCAAACCTCCCCTCATTCAGTTTAAATGCTCTGTCCCTTGGGTGTATCTGAGGCCATCAGTTCCCAGGGATCCCATGGCTGGCTCAGATCCCAAAGCCACCTGTCCCTGTCCACCCTCAGGAACAGCTGCCCCTCACTGGTCTCACACAGAAGATTCTTCAAGTCCTTCACTTGGGACACTTAAATACATCCCTTAAACACATCCCTTAAACACATCCCTTAAATACATCCCTTAAATACATCCCTTAAACACATCCCTTAAATACATCCCTTAAATACATCCCTTAAACACATCCCTTAAACACATCCCTTAAACACATCCCTTAAATACATCCCTTAAATACATCCCTTAAACACATCCCTTAAACACATCCCTTAAATACATCCCTTAAACACATCCCTTAAATACAGCCCCCAATACTCCAAGAGGAGGGCAAGGCACCAGGGCCGGACTTCCTTCGGAGAAGCTTCAATCCCAAATTTACTGGAGCTCATAGAAACACAACCTCTGGGAAACTCCGCGCTCCTTAAGCGTCCCACTGATGGGACATCAGTTGACAGCGTCTGCAGAGACAGTCACCGGGCAAATGCCGTCTTGGTGCCACCTTGGTGGAAAGGAGAAAGGTAAAAGCTGCTATTTACTCACTAATCCAGGAAAAAACAGCTCATGGAACCCACAGTGTGTGGGAAGATCTGTCATCCCGAGTGCTCTGCCTGTGCCTGGCGAGCAAATGTCCTTTTACCGCAAATCTCCGGAGTCACCTGCAACGTGCACACCCCTGTACCTGCAGCACCTTGCGATCAGAGGCACCATTCGAGTTTCATCCCCTATTTCTCACCCCGAGGCCAGATTCGTGCTGAATCTGATCCCAGCTCCAATTTTTTGGGATGAGCTGTTACCATTTTACTTCCCATAAAACAGCCACATCCAAAGAAGGGTGAGAGCCATAATTAAGTTACTTGTTGGAGCTTTTTTTTGTTGTATTTTTTAAGCCCTGACTTGGACTCTGAGCCAGGATATTGGAGCATTAATAAGGGGAGATGTTGTCAGATTTAGGCAGGGATTTTCTCCATGAAAAAAAAAGTGGATTTGGGACAAGGGCAGGACCTGAAGACACCAAACATGGATGGCAGGCTGGGGCTGCAACACCCCAGTGGCTCCGAACACTTTCTGGGCAGTTAAATTACATTTGGCTGCTTGGTTAAAGATAGGATAATTATTTCCAGCGAGGCAGACACGGTCCAGATGCACTTCTCCTTCCATAACTGCACTAACACTATCCCAAACCCCAAGGAAATGCCATTTCCCAGGCCCAGGAGGCCATCTGGATGGCGGCAGAGCTTTGCCAGGTTTCCTCTTGACTTTATTAAGCTGGAGCAGGTATTTAGTTTCTCATTATGTGTCTGCAGGAAACACTCGGGGAGACACAGCAGCATCTTTGTCTCCAGGAGATAAACAGGCACCGGATCCTCTGCAAAATCCAGGAGCTGGTTTGTGCAGCTCTTTAGATATTTCCACCCCTCAGGATTTGTTTGTGGCTGGATACAGCCCTGTCTATGAGAGGTTAAAAGAACCAAAGAGGCCGAGCCCTGGGTATTCCAAGCCCTGAGCATGTTTCCAAAACAGAATGTAAACACTTTTACTGCAGCAAGGATTGCTCCGTTCTTCCTGCCTTGTGTCATGCAGCCGAAGGAAAAGGAGAGCACTTTTTCTCTCCTCATAAAGCAGGGTGTGTTCAGGCTCCGGCATTTACATCAAACAAGTGCATGGCTCCCTTCCCATCTTTCCGGCTGTCCCGCGGTCATGGATTTGCAATTTCCCTGCTGGCAAATCCAGAGCAGCCAGAGGAGATCGCTTTGCTGGAGTTTGGTTTTTTTTTTTTTTCCCTGCTGCAACAGAAAATGCCCCAGTGGAACCGGGAGAGAGGAGATGTGGAAATGAGGGAACAGTGGAAAAGTGTCGTTTCAGCTTTCCCCTTGGCCTTCAGCAGCCAAATCCTGGCCTCAGAGATACCAGGGAGCTTTGTTAGCCTTGGAAAGAACTAGAGAACATCCTGAGCTGGAAGGGACCCACAAGGATCAGAGTTCAGCTCCAGGCCCTGCACAGACACCCCAGCAATCCCACCCTGGGCACCCCTGGCAGCACTGTCCAAACGCTCCTGGAGCTCTGGCAGCCTCGGGAATGTCACCATTCCCTGGGGCAGTGCCCAGCACCCTCTGGGGGAGGAACCTTTCCCAAAATCCAACCTAAACCTGCCCTGCCACAGCTCCAGCCCTTCCCTGGGTCCTGTCCCTGCTCAGCAGAGAAGAAGCAAAGCCCATTTCAAGTGTGGACTCGGCAAAGTGGCTGATCCCTGATCCACTTTTTCCCATTCTGGGAACACCAACCGATTGAGCTGTTGGAGAGGGTCCAGAGGAGGCCACCAATCTGACCAGAGGGATGGAGCAGCTCTCCTACAAGGAAAAATCGGGAGAATTGGGATTGCTCAGCCTGGAAAAGACTTCAGGGTGACCTAACTGCAGCATCCAGTGCCTGAAGGAAGCCTACAAAAAACAGGGATAAAGACTATTTACAAAGGCCTGGAAGGATGAGGAAGGTTTTCCCATGCAGATCATTCCCTTGCTCTGGTTCAGACTCTTGCTGCTACAAAACTCAGGCGCAAAAATGTTTGTCAGCACCTGCGGTGGGAAACAGGACAGCACCGGTTACAGGCCTGACAAACTCAGCCTTGCTGGGGCAGAGCGAGAGTTTTAACCAAAATAAAGGATTTCCCCCTCATTTTTCAGTGTACCACTGCTGCACAAGAGCTGAGATACGCACACAGAGGACACTGCTCAGCTGTCAAATTCCAGATGCACCTTCTGGGTCAGGATGTCCCTCCACAGCAGTTGTTGGAGTCTGGGAGGATGCAGCAGGATAAGGATTCTCCAAAAATCGCTGCATTCCGGGTCGCTGCAGGTCCAGGACCTCTGCTCTGAGCCTCAGAGGGGAAAGCTGGGCTGACCCCATGTGGCCATAGCATTGTTACGGCATGGTTTTGGTTTTAGAAAGCATTGACTTTCCACACTTATTTACACAAAGTTTAAAATCCACCTCAAATCCCTAAAATCGAGGAGAAGGCGCTGCCGAGGGAGTTAAGCTAAACCTCAGTCTGTCGTTTTTCACACCGTGGAAAGGTGTCCACACTCCCAGTGCCCCTGTTCAACCAGGCAAAGCACAACAATATAACATTCATTTTTAGCATGGATGGGGCATTCCCAGTCCTCTAAATCCCTCGAAACAACGAGAAGGGATAGGAGGGGAAACTCACACCCAGCCTGCACCTTTCCCTTGCAATAAAAGGTTAAATATTGCAGTGGTTCTTCTGGCTGCAATCTGGGAGCTTCGCCCCCAGATTTTGGGTGTGCCTGGACTGAGGGAGGTCGGTGTGTGTCATCTGGTCACTCTGGGCCTGAAGAAGTCAAAAATAAGGAATGTTGATTGTTTCCACGGTTACAGAATGATTCATTCTGATGGTAAAATAACAGGGGAGACACATGGAAAATGAGAATCATGTCTCAGAAGTGTTTTGTGTCATTATTGCGTTCATCAGCTCCCCTGCTGCAGGCTACATGCGTGCCCTGACCTCAGCTATTCATGAAACTCTCTTGAGATGATCCCAAAGTTGGGGTTTTTTTTATTGAAAAGGAATTGAAGCCCTCACTCCTGAAGTCTGTCAGCCTTGCAGGCTGAACAAGGCCCATCCCAGCACAAGTCTTGTCCAAGCAGAGAAATGGAGCCTCCCAAAACAATACCTCTGAGATAAAAAATATCAAAACGAGGGCCTGGAGGGACAGGACAAGAGGCAATGCTTTAAAATTGGAAGAGGGTGCGTTTAGATGGGGTATTAGGAAGGAATTCTTCCCTGTGAGGGTGGTGAGGCCCTGGCACAGGGTGCCCAGAGAAGCTGTGGCTGCCCCTGGATCCCTGGAAGTGTCCAAGGCCAGGCCTGGATGGGACTTGGAGCAATCTGGGACAGTGGAAGGAGTCCCTGCCCACGGCAGGAATTGGAACAAGATGATCTTTAAAGGTCCTTTCCCACTCAACCCAGTCTGGAATCCCATGATTCTATAATTCCAAATCCATCACACACCTCAGCCTTGGCACCCCTGAGGTGGAGCGAGGGGTGTGTGTGTGACTTGAGGACTGTCGTGCTGAGCTGCCCTCACCCTTCCCCTCGCAGAGCCCACTGGGGCTTTTGCGAGCGCTTAAAAGCCCTTCAAGCGGCGGGAAGAGCGGCAGGAGCACCGAGTCAAGCAAGACACACCCCCACGGGACACCGCCCGCCATCTTGGCGGAGCTCTGAGGGCGGGGAGGGGCGTGGCCTCTCTGAGGGAGGGGGCGCGTCCACAGCGCTCCCGCCCACCCCGCGCGAAGGGGCGGGGCGAGCCCCGAAGGTCGCGAGGCCGGCTGGTCCCTGATGGGGGCGTGACCGGCGGGCTGAGATCGGCGGCGATTGGCTGCGGTTGGTGGAGCCGGGCTGCGATTGGCTGCGCGCGGCTGGGCGGGCGGGCGCGCGCGCGCGCCGGGCCCGGCGCGGCCCCGCCCACCCTGCCACGTCCGTGCGGCGCGTGCGGCGGGGCCGGCGGCAGCGGGGTGAGTGCGGCCGGCGGGGCCTGAGGGGCTGCGGGGAGGGGAACGCTCGCGGGGGTCGGTCCGGGGAGGGGTCCCAACCCCACCCCGAGGGGCTGCTTCAGCTCAGGGCCGCTCTGGGGACGCCACCGAGGGGCTGCGCGCGTGTATGACCGCCCCGGTGGTCTGTGTGCGAGGCGACGGGATGCCCCTCCACCGAGGGGCTGCGGATGGAGTGAGGGGGTGCCCTCAATAGGCCGTGTGTGAGCTGAGGGGTCTCCTCGGAGGGCTTGGTTTGGGGAAGGGCTCTACCCCCGAGCGGCAGCTTCAGCTGAGGGGAGCCGTAGGGATTCCCCGAGTGTGGGGTGAGGGGGTGTGGGACCCCCCCGCAGGGCTGTGTGTGAGTGGAGGGGTTGAGGGGATCCCCTCGAGGGGCCGTGTGTGAGGTGCGGGGAGCCCCTCGAGGGGTTGTTCTGTCCCAAGTGGCTGAGGAAAGCTGTGGGGACCCTCGAGGGGCAGAGCTGGGCTCTGTCACCCCATCCCTCTCAAACCGGGGGCTGGCAGAGGTCTGGCCAAGCACCCACTGACCCTCCCAGGGAGTTTGGAGGTGTCCCCCGGGGTGGCAGCTCAGCTCTGGGGATCCCTGGCCATCCCCTGCTCCCAACACGTGTGGGGATCCCGGGATGCTCCAGGAAAACTTCAGTTCTGCGCCAGGACGACCCACGAGCTTTTCTTCCCTGTACCTTAATCCTTTCTATTTTTAATTGACCTAAGTAATATTTTAATTTTAATTAACGTAAGTTATATTTCTGACTCCAGAAAATGAGCGTAGCTTGGAACTCCATCCTGCTCCCGGCTGTGCCGGAAGTAGTTGGGAAAATGACTCTTAGTTGGTCACTAATTGCTCGTAGAGCATCGAAAATTTGATTTTCTCTGTGTGCTTTTCCTTCGGTGCGCTGTAACCCTGAGCTGGAGTTTGAGGTTTGCTTTATTCTGTACAGCCACTGTTTGAATGTTGATATGGACGCTTGGGAATTCTGGGGGACAGAGGAAAAGCGACATTGGACTAGTTGAGCTGCAGGAACAGAGAAATCTGTAGAAACGTTTCTCTTTGCGATTCGTCTTTCGCACTGTTTCATTTTGAAAATTCACACGGGATGAGAGTTTGTGTTGCTGTTTAATTGCTGTAACAGCAATTTTTTTTTTACTTTTATAGGCAAAATTAGGGTGAGAGCTGGGATTCAAAGGCCAGTGTGTACCAGCAGGTGGCATAAAAAAAAGATTTTTGTATTGGTTTATTTTTTAGTTAAGTTTCAGTTGGGTTTCTCGAGCCACTTTCACTTTTGATGCTCATTACACTGTGATGCTTCACAGCAAACATTCTGTTCTTTCTCTGTGAGGTGTCTTTATTTTAAAAAAGTGTCATCCCAAACACTTTTTTTTCTTTCTGCTGTTTATTTGGCCTGACCGCTCGTGTGTGACTGCTGTGCCGTTCATGGCGCAGCTAAGGCAATCTGAAGATTTTATAAAGAAATTACAAGTTTTGATGAGCTCTGCTCATACCAGAACCCTGACCAGGTATCCCACAGGGTAAGAATTTCTTTTCTGGAAGAGAGCTTAAAGCCCATCTCATCCAGGAAGAGGGACACCTTCCACCATCCCAGGGAGCTCCAAGCCCTGTCCAGCCTGGCAATAAGGAAAATCCATCCCTTTGCCATCCAGAATAACCCCCAGGTCCCTTTAATCATTAACGGTGTCTCGCTGTCACCTTGGCACTGCTGCTTTCCCTGTTAATGGACGCTGTGGGGCTCTGCTTGGCAGCTGGGCTCTGTCAACACACAGAGCAAACAGGACAGCCCAGGAGAGGCTGTGGCTGTGCCATCACCTGCTGTGGGACGTGGCACCTTGTGCCCGACAGATTAAATATTTGTGGGGTGGGATTGGTCGGAAAAAAGAGCATTATTCCCGCTTGCGGGTTTTAAATTGAACAGGAGTGCAAGCGATGGCTGGACAGGTTGTTGGGAGGTTTCTTGAGAGTGATGCTTTCCTTTCCAGAGGGCTGCAGAGGTCAAAGACCCCCCCTGAAAGCCTTACCAGGTTGGATTTTTCCAGGGCAAACACACAAACTCCGTGTGCCGTGTCCGGGTGCGCGCGCTCTGTTAACCCGGCGGGTGAAGGCTGAGCAGATAAAGGGAACAGCAGTGTGTTCACCTTCCTTGAAATCACTGAGGAAAATCCCTGAGGAAAATCCCACGGCATGCTGCAGGGGGGAACAACTTCTTTAAGAGATCAAACCGTTTCATTCCGTTGCAGGTCTCCGTTTGCAGCCATGATGCCCGTGGCCACCGTGATGCCCGACGACACGCCCATGTTTGACCCCAGGATCCTGCAGGAGCTCGACTGGAGCGAGAACACCACCAGCTTTTCTCCTGCTATTTCTCCGCTGGATCCAGGGGATGGGCTGGTCCTGAGACCGCTCTGCACAGCTGATTTAAATCGAGGTAGAAATGACACCGAGGGGCTGAGCTGGTAACTTTTTCTGCAGGAGCTCTCAGTAGATAGGGATTGCTCATTTTCCCTGATTTGGGTTATTTTTTGTCAGTAAACAATTTGGTGGAATTTTAGAACATCCTGAGCTGCAAGGGACCCACAGGGTCCAACTCCTGAACCTGCACAGGACACCCCAACAATCCCACCCTGTGCCTTGTCCTGACATCCTCTGGGCTCTGGTAGCCTTGGGACTGTGACCACATCCCTGAATTTGAGCTTTTGGTGTCGTGGATTGGGTGATCCTGAAAATCTGGTTTACTGTTTTAATCCTAAAATTCAAGTAAAAATCTTCCAAATAATCCACAAGTTCCCATTCACCGTGGTTTTGGAGAGGGAGCGCAGTTGTTCATACTGTACCCTTTAATACCAAAGCAACACGAACAAGCATCTTGCTGCATGAATTCTCCTTCAGTTCTGGAATTTGGATTTCATTATTCCAGGCTTACTTGACCTTTAGCCAATCCTTCAAGGTTGTTCAATCCCACTGTGATGATGGGATGGTCCCTCTCCAAAGAGCTGTGTTGGATTGTTCTTGCTCTTTGGAGCTGGCTGTGTGTCTGTCCCTCACTGAGAGTTGTTTTCCCCCTTCCTTTCCTGACAGGCTTTTTTAAGGTTCTGGGTCAGCTGACGGAAACAGGAGTTGTGAGCCCGGAGCAGTTCATCAGTGAGTCCCTCATTATTCCTTGGCATTTCCGTAGGGGTTGCAGGGAATCAAAGGATCCTGATGCTGACAGCAAAGCTGCTCAGCTCCCCAGTGCCTGATGCTAGAGGGAGGGATTGGTTCAGCTCAGCCTTGGAGCCAGTTGCAGCTGTCCCCAAGGGCTGCTTGGCTGAGACAGGCCTGAATTGTGAAACTGGTTTTTAGACTGAGCTTTAGATAGCTGGTAGGATGGATTGTTTGGGCTGAATTTGCGTTCCTCCAAGCCCCTCCAACCTGGACTGGAACACTCTCCAGGATGGAGCAGCCACAGCTTCCCTGCACAACCTGTGCCAGCCCCTCATCACCCTCTCAGGGAAGAATTCCTTCCCAGTATCCCACCTAACCCTGCCCTCTGGCAGAGGGAAGCCATTCCCCTGGTGCTGTCCCTCCAGGACCTCGAGCAAAATCCCTCTCCAGCTCTCTTTGAACCTATTTTAGGTCCCCATTAGATCCCACTCCCAGGCCAGACAGGCAGGGGGGAAGCAGCCCAGGATCTAAGCCAAACCCACCACCACTGTCCCCAGGTATCACAGCCACACAGCTTTTAAACCCCTCCAGGGATTGCACCACTGCCCTGGGCAGCTGTGTCACAGCTGGATGACTCTTTCCATGAAATTCTTCCCTGTGAGGGTGTTGAGGCCCTGGCACAGGGTGCCCAGAGCAGCTGTGGCTGCCCCGGATCCTTGGCAGTGCCCAAGGCCAGGCTGGACAGAGCTTGGAGCAGCCTGGGACAGTGGGAGGTGTCACTGCCATGGCAGGGGTGGAATGGGATGGGATTTAAGGTTCTTCCAACCCATAGTGATTTGCAGTCAGAGACTGCTGCCAGTATCAGACTTAGCTGCAGTTTGCTGTGAGCCTGTTCCACTCTGCCTGCTCCCACAGAAACCTTTGAGCACATGAAGAGGTCTGGAGATTACTTCGTTACCGTGGTGGAGGACACGAACCTGGGGCAGATCGTTGCTACGGCAACGCTGGTTATAGAACATAAATTCACTCACTCCTGTGCCAAGGTAAATCCTGCAGCTGGGAAGGGAGGAAAAGATCCTGTCCTTGACTCTGGGCGTGTTGGTTTTAGGGTGTTGCTGCGTGGTGACAACCTCCAGTCGTGTCAGGGGAGGTTTAGGTTGGATACTGGGAAAAATTTCCTGGTGGGAAGGGGCAGTGGTGGAGCTCCCGTGCCTGGAGGGATTTAAAAGCCACGTGGATGTGGCACCTGGGGACATGGGGCAGTGCTGGGGAACAGTGGGGCTCGATGGTCTTTTCCAACCTTACAAATGTAAATATTTAAAAAATGTTATTTTTTAAAAGAGAAGTATTTTGTGTATTTAAAAAATACATCACATCCTCGAGTGCTGAGCCGATAGTAAAAGGAAGCTTTAGCTTTTCCTAAAGAAAAGGAGCACTTGGAGATCTGTGCCGTTGTCCCAGTGAGCTTTTGAAGGAGTCAGACGTGGCTCTGACAGAGCAGATGGCTGAGGATCTCCGTGCTGGGAATCCCAGCCAGGCTGTGCAATTCCAAGGCTGACAAACGCTTGCCTGTGTTTTCAGAGAGGCAGGATAGAAGATGTGGTGGTCAGCGGGGAGTGCAGAGGGAAGCAGCTTGGAAAACTGTGA